>NW_004955472.1:10579784-10617794 GCF_000276665.1 Chinchilla lanigera | reverse complement strand
AAAAAAAAAAAAAAAAAAAAAAAAAAAAGATAAAGACATGTACATTCATCCTAATATGTAATTCCTATAATATGCAGGGCACAGCACTAGATACTCAAAATGACTCAGATAAGCAGTTCCCACTTACTGTCTAGGAAAGAACAGAACACAAGCAGAACCACAACACAGAACACAATCTGGTATGTGTGAGGAAGAGGGATTATAATATCTAGATGTCAAAAGGAAAAAAAAGGAAAGGCTCAGAACAGACAAATGGCATGTGTGCTACGCTATCTGTTGTCCAATTTCAATAGTCGATAAGTCACACAGGGACTCAATCATTTAATAAATAGCTATCATGTATGGGTCACTCCTGGGCAAATACCACAGCACAAACAAAACAGGCACACAGGGAACTTACTGGGAGGGAGATATTAAACAAGCTAAAGGAAAAGACTAGTGCTTAACACTGCATTCCATATGCCATGAAGAAAAGTAGGATGCTACGGGAATAAAAAGGAAAGAGTGATCAAAATAAACCTCTCTAGAGAAGTGACATTTGCAGAAACCTAACAATAACAAAGGTATTTGCTCTGTAGAGGGCAGAAGATGGTGCCATACCACAAGCTAGGTACTGAGTGGGTAGGAGGAAAAGGTAAGACAAAACCTGAGTCCTGACGAATCTCTTACTAGAGACGCAGCCTCATGCAGCCCACATGCTCCACAGGCAAAATTGTACAGTTATGGAAACTTGAGAAGCTAGAGAGATCCTGAATGCCTTCAATCATCAACCACCACTTTCCTTCAAAGGAAGGAAATGAAGCCCAGATACTGGCTCAGTGTCACTGATCCAGATGGGGGCAAAGGTGGGGCCCTGGTGTGTAAGTCCCATTATATCACACTGCCAATTAGCTTTTTAATCAGGAAATTCCTTGGGGAAAACCACAGCTCAGTGAACGGGCAACATACAGGAAACAATATCTGCAGGTAGAAGGAGCAGAATGAGTGCATTTCCCTGGACTTGGTGGAAAAAAATATTGCCAGCTCAGGGCACACTGAGAAATGTAGTAAGTTTTTCATAAAGTGAAATGTTTACAACTTCGCTTCTGAAATTATGTACATCCTACTGTGGATTTGTAAGCATCTAGGAAATGACTGCGATAATAAAAAAATGTGCCAAATTACTTCCTTGTCAGGGGCTGGGGATTTAGCTCAGCGACACAGCGCCTGCCTGGCAAGTGCAAGGTCGTGAGTTCGATTCCTGGTACCAGAAAAAAACAAAGCAAAAAAAAAAACAACAAAAAAAGAATTCCTAAATTATTTCCTTGCCAAAACACCAACGTGGCAAACCTATCAGCCCCTCCTCACAACTGACCACACAGTTTTGTTTCCTAGTGCACTTAGCTTGATACAAACATTGAGGAACTGTTGGATGAAGAGAGAAGTATGGAGGGCCCCTTGGAGTTCGTAACAGCACTGTTCATCAAACCAAGAAATTGAAAGTAAGTGCTGACCAGGGCAGATACATAGGGCGGAAGTTATGAAGATGCCTTCACAGAACTGAACCACCACAAAATAAGTGCGTCCAGGTATAGATCAAAGTATTACTATCAGTTGAAAACGTTCATGAATTTTGTATCCTGGGACACAAAAAAAGGACTTACAAATTTTCAGCTATTACAGCCACCCTTAAAAATCAAACGTCATTAAAATGAAACATTAGTTTTTAATCCCATATTTTGCAAACCTTACAGTGTAATTTTTAAAGGATGATGGAGGTGGGTGGGGGTCAGACAAGGGGAAAATCCCCTTCAAACTGGAGCCACCATGTAACTCAACCTTCACTCCATCACAGCCCATTAACCCAGGCCTCCACTCCAGGCACTAATCAGCCGAAACACAGAACACTGGACCTATTCTGCCAATTAGCAGCTGCCCGCAGTCTGGGTCAACCTTTCAGAACTGTGGGACCAGCTCCAGCCTGAACAGAACAATAGATCAAAAAGGGAGAAAATATTTGATGAATTTATGAAATTGTTCCAGGAGACACACTGAGTCCCATTCTAAGAAGGCTTACCTCAACTTTCACATTTAATTTATAGTTCCAAGGAAGAGAAGGTGACTTGGGTAAGAATTCGACACATTGGTGTCCTTCACAGTAACCAGATAAGGTCACCCTTAGAGAGATGAAGTTACCCAGAATGCTGATTGATCTGCCGGAAAAACAGCTTGGCTGGTCTTTACCGGTGCTACACTCTATTTTGGACACTGTCTCAAGCTGGCTGAACTTGAGAGACTTCTAAATCTTTCCAAGGACATCCGAAACATTTGTGTCTGTATGGGAGCATTCATCTCTGTTACTGAAGAAAGTCACCTTCCAGAAGAACTCCCATGGAAGCCCACATTATATACACCGTTTTAAAAAAAAGTAACAGAAAAAGTAGTTGAAAATCAAAATTACATACCAAGAAAGTCAAGAAAAACTGTAAGAAAATTAAAATCTTGATTCTTCATTTTATCAAAATAATGCAGGCAGAAAAGAGCTAATTTATACTGAGACAACTTATATAGTTCAAACTATTTTAGACAAGAAACTCAGGTGGATGCTTACTTCATACTGAGATTCATAAGGCGTAAACGACTTAGAAATATACGTGGACTAAGTTACTGAGCTGACAACACCCCACAGGTGATTACTGACTATGAGAAGAGTAACAATGGGAGTTTAGAGGAAGAGACTCCCTTTTACTCTTTAAACATTTAGTTCAATAAGAACCTACTTTTTAAAAATACAAAGACAGTTCTACGTTTCAGCTGTTGTTGATCTACCCTTTATCACTAGAAGTAGAATATATCACTCAGAAAGTCATCCTGAAGCCGTGAGCAGCTTGGAGGAGAAAAAAAATAAACGTCAAGGTAAGAATGGAACTCTCCCTGATTTTACCAAGGAAGAGAAAACAGGAGTAGAAGCCTGTAAGACAAAAAAGACACACATGCTCAAAAAACTGTACTAGCAAAAACTTGCAGTCATTTTAGTCACTGAGACTTTAGTGTGAAGAAAGCAGGGCCTTTTAAAAATCTAAGCCACTGAAATTTCAAAATGACACTCACATGACCCTAGTTTATTTGCTACTCAAATTTCTGATGCTGTTTTTCTAGTTATCTCTGGGAGCTTCTTAATGTCTAACAGATTGTTTTGTTTTGGGTCAGGGTCTAGCTATGTATCACAGACTGGCCTTGAAATTCAGTATATAGTTCAGGCTGCTCCTGAACTTGCAGCAATCCTCCTGCCTCAGCTTCATGAGTATTGGAATCATAGGCATGACAGATTTTAAAAGGTAAAACTATGCTTTGATTTAAGCATAGAATAGAATAAAACAGAACTGAAGGCTTTGGAACTGTAAATAAATTTTAATGGAAAAGACATGCATTCAAACATGAGGAAAAGTCAATAAAAAGCAAGTATCAGACAGTATATGGGCAGGGGCTGGGGATTTAGCTCAGCGGCACAGCACCTGTCTGGCAAGCGCAAGGTCGCGAGTTTGATTCCTGGTACCACAAAAAAAAAAAAAAAAAGAAAGAAAGAAAAATCAAAAGAAAGAAAGTATATGGGCATTTGGAAGAAGGGGACAGTACTGTTGCATGGGACAAAGCTATTACTAGGTAAATTCAGGATGTACCAGGTAGTACACTAAGCCCCGCCAAAAGACATTCATCTCTTAGGATCCTTCCAACCTAATAAAACAGGTTATCTTACCTAATTTTTCAAATGAAGGTATAGGCTTATAAAAGATTAACTTGCCCAGAACCAGAAATTTGCCAAGTCAGGTTTATCAGACTCCGAAGTACGTGCTTTTCACACCACAGCAGTAAACAGTTAGAACAACCCTCAGATCGCTTCACCCCAGAACAATTCAGTAACAGTCTCTCCTAAAGCCAGACACTATTATTTTTATAAGCACTCAATTTGAGTCTAATGTGCAGCCAAGCCTGAGAGCCACTGGAAAAGACCTGCAATAGGACAAATGCACTGACCATCAACTGGCAAGAACAGCAAGCATCCAATAATCAGGCGCGGGAAAACCATCCAGCTTTTAATAGTTCATGCATATATTAAGTGGTCTGTTACACTTAATGTATAGACAATATATTAAATGACTGCATATCAGCAACTGAATTTTTGGGGCCAAGTATTAATTAGAACACAGATAAATTTGGTACTAGGATTTAGTTAAACTTTCAATTATTACTCAAAATAAACCTCTAAACTTAAAACCTATCAAATGATAAAGCTTGGTCACCTACGGAATTTTCTATTCAACTTTCATTTTTGCACATATTATTTCATCTTAAGATGACTTTCACATACTCAGTAGGTAATCCCTTAACTAAGTGATCTTGAGGTCCATAATCTAAATGGCAAGAAACTGCTTTCTACATGATTTGTTGTATCTACCTGTCACTGTAAACATTACCATAGAAACCTGAATTGTTGACTAGTATATCTCTCTCCTATTTTCCCCCAAAAAGGAAATAAACATTTGGAAAAAGAGAGGAGGGATATACTCTCACTGTAAAAGTAGTTAACTTCTCATATCATTCAAGCCTTCCCTAAATGTCACTTACAATTTTTTTAAAAAAAGATTGATACTCATAGGTCAGGGGAACTGTGTTTCAGAGTAAAGTAACCAGTTCATTTCTAATACCGGAAACCACAGTTTTCACAGGGAAACCAGCTATGGTGCTTGGGCAAACCATGACGGCACACATAAAACAGCAGCTGCCGTTAAGAATTTTAAAAAGGTTTCAGCAAGCAAGAAATTTTCTCCTAAATCATTTTTTGGCTGGAAAATCACTCTTTAAAAAAGTAGTAGATCTGACTGCTGTTCACTTGTTTTGTACTGGAAACAAAATAGATTGAACAGGTGTAATGAATAGCAGTGAGAGGTCAGAAAGGGACTCCTGAAATGAACTTCTATGGTTGAAAATACACGTGAGAGGGCACAAAAATGTACCGAAACATCTGACTGAATGAAAAGACAGTGGATATTTTCATCAAAACATTTGAATCCACATTCGCAGAGACCTACAAATCCTTAATTCCCATCTGTGTCTTCACAGGTAAAACAAAAAACAGAAATATTTTTGGCTTTGGATTGGGTTTTCTACTTAGGACTAATCACAGGCACACTGGCTGCTTCAGGAACTCACTTTCAAACAAAATTGAAGCTACACTGAAAACCTCACTGAAGGAACTGAAATCTTCCACCTCATCTCACAAACACCTATAAACCTGAATCTAAAGAAAGTGAAAGTCCAACTACTCCCTCACAAGGATAAACGTGAAGGTGTGGATCTCCAATGATTACCCTAAAGGAACAGCAAAACAACAGTTAACTAGGTAATGTAACTAGGTATTATCCATTCCTTCCCAGAGCTTTGGTTTTACGTTTTAGATATAAGAGTTCCAATGCTAATTTTCCCTTTATTGTAATTTGAAAACTAGAACCTCATTTAAGAACCTGTGATTTGTTGTGTGTGCTCTCAGTACACAAAACAAACAAAATACCCCAAGCCTCATATTCCTTAGCATTTCCAATACAAGAATCACAGGTTCCATGATGAACCCTTAACCCCCTAATGTTCTTGGCTAACAGGGGCCCAAAAGTCTCAGAAGGGCTCAGATTTCAGACATTCGGTGAAAACACTGCTAACACCCTCTGCACACTTGTGGCAAAAGCATCATGTCTTTTAAACTCTATGTCCTGTTTAAGTGGCTTTTAAAGCATAACCACAGTACCTTTAAAAGCACTTTGTAGCATGAGGTCAGACTATAAAATTGAAGAGGTTAGAGAAGAAATCAATTATATATCAACTGTCAAAACCCAAATATAAATGGCCAAGTTGGGCAGAAACTGCTATACAGGGTAAAAGGAAAGAAATCTGCATGTTGGAAACACTGAATCATAGGGTGGGATGAGGAAGCTTTGGCTAATTGGAAAGATCAGAAAGCATTTCCTTTCTACATTGAAAAACTGCAGATTAGAAATTAGGAAAGAGACTCATTTCTGTTCATCTCCAGAGAAATTAAACCCCTTTACTCTTGCTATGGGCTGAACTGTACCTCCGAAATTCATGTGTTGAAACCCCAGTCCTCAATACGACTACATATTAGAGATACAGACTTTAAAGAAACAATTAAATGAGATCATAAGACAAGGTTCACATCCCATAGAACTAGTGTCCATATAAGAGAAAGAAGAGACAACAGAGATTTCCTTTTTTTTTTTTTAGACATTTCCCATTCTACACACACACACACACACACACACACACAGGAAAGGCCATATGAAGAAACAGAAGGCAGCATTCTGAGCCAAAAAGAGGTCTTCCCAGAAAACAACCCTGCCAGCATGTTATCTTGGACTTCTAACCTGCAGAACTGAGGAAAAGTGAATTTTTTGTTGTTTAGGCTACCCCAGCCTGCGGTGGATTAATGGTCAACTGAATCAGTGTGGTTCTGGGTGTGGGGGGCCCACCTGAGGATTCTGCCAACAGCATAAAAGCAGAACTGGAGAGGAAGATGGTGTGCTGTTGATTCTCCTGGAGAAGCTTGTCATGCTGGCTTTCCTGGTATGATTTCAGCCGTTCTCACTGTTGGAGGAGCTCGGGTCCTCACTGTTGCTGAGAATGGCTGTGGTTCTTTTCGAGAAAGCTCTGGTCCTTACCTTGAGTGTTGCTTCCTGGCTCCAGTGCAGACCCCTCAGCCTGCTGGCACAGATCCTTCATCCTGCTGACACAGACTTTCTAGCTTCCACTACTGATATTTGGGCCTTCCCAGTGGAGATCCTTGATACAGACTTGCATGAGACATCGTGGGCTCTAGGCCTCCAGATGGACTCGGGGAGGACACTGCCATGGGATCCAGGCCCACAGCTGGATTCGTAGGAGTCTTTAGTGTATGGAGAGATTCTCTGCATTCTTCTGCATTTGACATTTTGGGTGAATATTATAAAATAATCCTATAAATTATATGCCCTGCATTAAATCTATTCCCATGTAAATCCTGACAACACAGCCTCTGATATTTTCTTATGGCAGCCCAAGTTGACCAATACAACCCCCAAGCCAATTCTTTTCTCAGCTGACTTTTTTCTTCCTACTGGTGCCTCCCAATCTTTGGAGACTGTTGGGATCTGAACTTGAAGGATAGTATTCACTGTACCATACCTCCTTGCTTTTGAACCCAACTGTTAGCTATCCACGACTGTTAGTCCTTCCACTACTACCACTATCCACCCCTCATCCTCCAGTTCAAGAGACACCAAGGCCAGACCCTTACCATGACACACACTGCTTCTACTCTGCCCACCACTCACTCTGTCATGCCAGTCTTTATGTACTAACTGGCTTCAACCTCCCCCAGAACATGTTGTTGTCATCTGCTTACACTCCACCAACAGTATACACACAGACCTGCATTCAAGACTTTCCAATTTTCTAACTTCCTTGCCCTAATATTTCTTCTCCCAACTTCTCGCACAAAACCCCTGCCCAAAATGACTGATAGCCATCTTGTAAGTATCTTCTGCATTTTCCTGTTCTCTTCCTTTTATTCTTACAGCTGCAATAATTTAGAATATTCTGTGCTTATTTCTTCTTTCTAAAAGGTGGGGATTGTAAGAGAGAAGTTCCTGAAGAGCATTACACAATCACAAGTGAGGGAAGATTCCTAACACGCTGCTCTGCCACACAAATGGGTTTCTGGGATCACCAAATCATCCTGCCAGGTGCTAGCACAAGATCTTAAAGGTAGCATCATCTACTGAGAGACATGATACAAGTAATATTTTAGGATTTAGAAAATCACAGATTGGGGGCTGGGGATTTAGCTCAGCGGCAAAGCGCCTGCCTGGCAAGTACAAGGTCGTGAGTTCAGTTCCCAGTACCGGAGAAAAACCAAAAAAAAAAAAAAGAAAATCACAGATTGTATAATATGTCTATGACCTCTGTAACATGTCCAGTCTATGGATGAAAGTAAGGAAGAAAAAACTACTGAGACTGGCTAGTCTTTGAAAACAAGCATATGAAAACAGAGCCAAGGGTGTTTAATTTTCACAACACAGGAAAATGTCACCTCCATATGAATAGGAAATGGGGTAGATGTGAAACAAATGAAATTCAAAAGGTTTTTAGAGGCTTTCAACCATTCCCTGAATCTCATCCTAAATACCACATAAAGTATACAGGCTATGAGGGGTATGCGTGAGATTTGATCTCCAAGTTCAACTAGTTTTATTCTCAAACCCTGTCTTTCTAAAGTCACCACATTTAAAATCCCAGCAACCAAACGTCCAACTAAGGAAGCCCTCAGATTTTCCCAATTTTCAAATATCCCTTCCCTGTCAACCCTCCAAAAAACATCATATAAGCCTCTTCAACACTATGAGAACATAACTGAGTTTCATAACTTACACTGGATCCTTACTGATTTTCATTGTGTGGGTGGCATAACATTGTGATATACCAAGATTTCCAACTAACTGAATATCTAGCTCTTCATTTTATATATATGCCCCCAAACACCATGTCTCACTCACTAGACGTGCCACTTCCATACCTTTATAACTGCTATTTTCCCCACTTGGTATCTTCTACATGCTAGTTCCAAGTCATACTCATGCCTCCCATTACAAGAAACTTTGTTTAGTTCTTTAAAAATAGTCTTCCATATATCTCAGTAAAATGATGTATTTAACTCAATGTTAAGTCAAATAAATCAGGCACACAAGTTTCAATATCATGTTGTTTCTCTTATATAAGAAACTCAGAGTAAGGGGCTGGGGATTTAGCTCAGTGGCACAGCACCTGCCTGGCAAGCGCAAGGTTGTGAGTTCAGTTCCCGGTACTGGAGAAAAAAAAAGAAATTCAGAGTAAAAATAAAAGATAATAGAAAGTAGGGAGATTGTTCTCAGCAGGGGAGGACATCAAGACATGGAGAAGGAGGGGAAAGGGATGGAAGGGATAAGGGAAGAAAAAAAGGAAAAGGGATGGGTATGTACCAGTTTCTCAAAAGGAATGTAAACATTATGTACTGCAAACATGTACAAAAAAAAAAAAAAAAAAAAAGGAAGGGGATGAAGAGATGGGTGGAGAAAGGAGAGAGGGGAGGGGAAAAAAAGTAATTATGCCAGATGTGGTGATGCATGCCTGTAATCCAGCACTTGGGAGGCTGAGGCAGGAGGACTGCTATGAGTTTGAGGTCAGCCTAGGCTACACAGTGAGTTCAAGGCCAGCCTGTCTCAAAAAAAAAAAAAAAAAAAAAAAAAGAATTAAGCTGTGTTATGTGATGTACATTCCCAGCTTCCCACAAGGAATATAAATATTATGTACTATACACATGTACTAATAAAATAATAAAAACATTTTCAAATAGTGCCACAGCTCTTTCCCAGGCAACTTAGCATGAACTGTACAAGACAGACACTTGTAAGACCCCATTGATACTTCACCTATTATGTGGTAATTTTTATGTAGAAACCAAACAAAGGTAGAAATTTAAATTCTAGAACAGCCTTAGTTCTTCCATCACTCTCACCAAATCAAAATGATCTACGTCACTCTAAATTAGTAGTACCTAAAGATCTACAAGGTCAGTCACTAGCATTCAAGAGGACTCAAGCTGCCTCATGAGGCTCTCTCTCTCCTTTTAAGTGTGACTGGGCTGGGAAACAATACTAGGCAGGTGTACAGTCAGATCCCAGAATCAGGTGCAAAATAACAGAATAACGTTCAGGGACTTAGTGACTGTTGCCTAAAACACCAAGTGCCCAAGAGGGCTGGGCCATTAACTTCTATCAAGAAGAGAAAAGAACCACCCACTTCATCTGACAGATTGACTGTTAAACACTCGTACAGCAGCCTCTTGCAGGAGCAAAGGCAAGTATTCTGCCAAAGTTGTCAAAAGCTTCTGAGGATAAATTTTTAAAAGTGTAAAAAAAGATGTTCTAATCCACACTGGATATATAGCCCCCTACCCCAAATTCAAGGCTGATTAAGGTATGTTTCCATTTTTTAAAACCCTAAAATTTCAGAATTCCAAAATATCAACCTTTTCACAGGTTGACTAGTCATTACATTAGTCAAACTAATTATTAAAATCCCACAAACCTTGTATAAGCAATCCCTACTGCTTAAAAATATGATATGAAGATTCATGTGGATAAATGTAACCTAATTTTTCCAGAGCCAGTATACCATCCACTTGCCCCCTAAAGTCTGGGAAAACTTCCCGACCAATGGGAATACAGACAAAACATACCAACATAGACACACTTATCCTGCATCATTTCAATAAGCAGAAAATCCAGACTCTGAGAAGTACATATAGTTCCTAGAAAAATAAAATTCAGCAAAAGGTAAAAAATTAACATTTCTCCTGAACTGAATTATCCTCTTCATTTTATCTTAAACATACAATGAAAACACCTGCATAAGTACCCTAAAAATTAACTATCAAAAGAAACTACAAGAGTAAAACAAAATTACTGTTCTTCAGATGTTAACAGAAAACAAAGTATTTCCAAAGACAATAATTTTTGAAAGCAAATTAAGCCCCAACCTTCAGAGACCTTAAGAGTTACAGGCTCATCATGATTAAATGAGTAGTTTGTTTATCCTTTACACAAAGATTCTCTAGTGACTAATGAGAAACTGGGAAGAAAGAATTTTAGGTCTTAGAAAATAATATACTTATAATCATTAATATATATAATGACCCTTTGAAAAGTGAGACTCAGCCAAGCATGGTGGCTCATGCCTATAAGCGAGCACTCTGGGAGGCTGAGCCCAAAGGACTGGAAGTTTGAAACCATGCTGGGCAACTTAGCAAGACCCTGTCTTAAATTTTAAAATATCGGCTGGGGATGTAGATCTGTGTGAAAGACCAGGCTCAATTTCCAGTATGTAGGGACTCCCAGGCTCAATTCACTGGGGGGGGGGGGAGTGAAAATGGAATTTTAAAATCTCAAGATTCCACACATTTAAGAAAGAATATCCCTTTATTCATTACAAAACTGAGATAAAAACAAGACATTTAATGACAAGGTGTTTTCTCCCAGAAGGCTGATTTACTGCTGTTTAGTGTTTCCAGGAAAGTATTTCCAAGAGCTTAATGATCATTTTTAATAATGACTCCTCCTCCCAGTCTACTCTGTGATACCACCACTTCCTTACAACTAGAAAAACGTTTTATTGGATTTTTACATTACTTTCTTGATCTCAGTATTTCCCCCCGCCAGATTCTGGAATATACAAAGACCTGTACGTACCCAGTTTAGTTCCTAGGTTTTCTATCAAGTTTTAATTTTATAAGACACAAAAATTTAAAGAGGACAATATTTCCATGATCCATGAAGGATTAATCTAAAAGCCAAACATTACATGATGAACTTTCTAGGTCCTACAGTAAAATGCCAGTGTTAGAATGATGATGGATATTAAAGTAAAACTATGGGTCAAGCCCTGGTCTCCAGGCTTTCATTGGGCTATTACAGTTCTCTCGTTATTTGCAAATGTGGGAGCTTATTACATATAAAAGCTCTTAGTTCCAATAAGCTCTGGGTAAGTTGCTATCTCCATTTTAAAAGCCTCTTGCTCACAATTACCGTCCATTTGAAGAGTAATTTGACCCATACTCTGTCCTTTGAGACGTTACATAAAAGGATCCTCACCTACTCAAAAATCAATCTTTTCAATTAGATGAAAACTTAATGAAAGCCGAGATCATCTTGATGAAAGCAAAATACTGCCAAAAGGCAAAAACAGCTTCACACTCTAATGGGTAAACCCTCAAAGTTGCCAGATTATAATTCTGCTGCTTAGTCATTCTGGGCCAAAAATGTGGGGTTTGTCTCACTGGGACAATGACTTTAAGATATCCAGGGTTATCAACCTTATAGGAAGCCCTGACACTACTGCCAAAAACACACTGCATACAAATCATACTCGGGGAACAACTGCACTTATCTACGCGCTTTGTACAGGTTACCCTACTAACCCCAAATTGTGATTGTGTAATGTAATAAAGAAAATGAATTTTGCTGGTTTATCTAGTCACTTTGTCTCCGTTTGCCTCACGGCCAGCAGTATGGGTAGATTTGAGTTAAGTACAAAGAATGAGGGCAGGCACAGTGGAGAGCAAAGCTAGTTGATGCAGAGTACAACCCACAAACTTGGCAGCCAGTTTAGCTAAGTAGACACAAGCTGAATTAACCTGACTTTTCTGCTTCAATGTCCTGATCTGTACCACTGGCCCACCTAGCTTCTAACAGTAAGATTTAGAGACAGACATGAACCAAAATCCAGAATGAAACCTACCTTTTACATAAGCCTGAAAGTGAACTTCCATCCTCTCTATCAAAGAAACAGGCCACAAGTGTTTTCCAAAACTTGCCAACTTTAAGCACAATCACAGGAGAACTATTCTCTAATACTCCCAAAACACAAGCAGCCCTGAAATAAATGCAAACTCATACAGAATAAGTCCTTAATAGATCATAGGAGAAGTATATATAAGTACAAACAAAGTGAGAAAATGTCTCGTAAATCACATGTGACATACACTTAAACGATCCCTGGATGCCAAGTATTGGATATTTAAAACCAAAAATTACAGTGCTGGAGATCAAGGTTAGGAGAGTTAAAAAATAACAGAACTAATAAAATGTAGAAGCTGACAAGAAATGGACAAGGCCATCAGGTGGAGAACTAGAGATAGCCACATGAAATACATGTGTGAATAAAAGGCATGGGGTAAGAACTCATGGGCATATGAAGTAATAACTTATTTGGCTAGTTTATAAAATAAATATTGCATTTGGTAAAGAATGAGAAACTCTGAATGCCTGAAAGAGAATGCCTGAAAATGTGTTCTACAGGCAACAGAAAGCTACTGAAGGTTTCAGGCAGGGATGACAAGGGCCAAAGCTACCTTTTGTGTGTTTCTTACAAGATTCTAACTCAAATGTGACAAAATTTGGCAATGTATTCTTATCTGAAGAGACAGTTCATAAAGCCAATGGTAAAAAAGTTGCAGAAGCAAAACTCTGATTCACAATTTATGTCTAATATCCTCACACAGAGAATTCAGGAAGAGTTGTCATCAAGATCAGGCACTTCGGATTCACAGCCTTAGTGAGTACTAATTCTAGCTCTGTCTTTAGGGTCAACCACTTAAACCAACACGTGCTACAGTCTGCTTATTTGTAAAATGGGGAAAACGAACTTACCTTCATCTCAAATTCTATGAGAACTCAAATGAGTAAATCAACATGGAGTGCTTAGGACAGTGTCTAGCGCAAAGAAAAAGGTTCAAATAATCCTGACACAATCACATCTATACACCACAACCTTTGACATTTGAAATGTTACCACGGTATTTCATATAAAATTAAGGAACACTGATTCAGGAATTTTTGTAGGGGGTATGTGTGTGGGACAGCAGGGAAGGGAGAAGTCACACTGTTTTGTTCCTATCCTTCCAAACAAGCTAAAAGCTACATACCTAGATAAACATTTTTTTGCAATAATGCCTTGTCCATTTTTCCCCTCTTAATGGCTTAAAATAGCTCCCAGGCACATTATAATTAATATTCATTATTGTACAAGACTGCTTTAGGAAACTATGCAATCAAATCTGCTATCACCCATTTTTTATAGATATAATTACAACCTAATAGCATCATTTCATCAAAATTTAACAATTAGGTTCTTAAATCCAAAACTTGGTCACTTTCTTCCTTGATAGGTGCACAGAATTTCCTGGCAGGTGGTGGTCATGTAAGAGAAGGAGGAAAGACTATTAAATCCCTCATCATAATGGCTTCCTAATACTAAGTATTACCCAATCATGACAAGCACAACCAGAGCCTAACAAAGCCCAATGTGCTCTCACAAAAGTTTTTTTTTCACCTCCATCTCCAAATAATTACTTCCCATAAAGCAAAGCACAAGGTAGGAGAACTTCTAAACAAGGAAATAAAGTCATGAGTAACAGTACCAACCCTTCCTCTGGCTCTAATATCAGCAAATCAGATCCTTAAAGGACAAAAGCAATCCTATGTATTATCTTGTTTCCCACCCACCTTTTACAGAGAAGAAAAAGACTCCAGAAGTACAATACTCTCCTAAGACACTCCGGGTCAAACCAGGACTAAAATTTTCAGCGTTCCACCCCGCTGTATGGGTAGGAAAAAGTAGCATAAAAGTAGCATAATTTTCACAGCCTACATTTTTAAGTCTGATCACTGTCTCACATCTAATTATAATATCTATCCCCATTTGCAGCTAAATAAGATTAATTCTTAGTCACTGATCCTTAATAGTAACTCCTGTTACTCCCAGCAGCCAACACCCTTGTTTGAAAGAGATGCAGATCACTAATTAGTGCATCTTCTATTGAGAGCCTCTAATTGCCTCACCACACCCAAGTCCCTTCCGGCTAGACTAAGATTCTTTACAGGCCTAATTCACCAACCTCAGTGACAGTTGGGCAAAAGATTATTGCAAATTAGAAACCCTGAAAGGGCTCTCTTTATCACTGAAAAAGAAACCTAAGCCCTTTAGTTTCCCCATTCTTTTTTTCCTTTCCCCAAAGCTAGAGAGGTCTCCAGCAAATCTAAACGGATTCCTTGCTTTTAAAACTCAGTTATCCAAGGGCTCTGTAAGTACAGAGAGACTGAACGGATGTTTCACTAATATGTCTGAAAGATTCTACATATTATAGAAACAAGGTCTTTAAAGTCCAATAATTTTCCCTAAAAATAATCAGTTATACAATTTATCTTCAGTTTGCCAAAGGATTCCAATTCAGGATTGTGGAACAGCAGGTACTGCTTTTGAGAGCTTCGCTATACAGCATCCACCCGCCCCCCTTTCACAGGTAGTTATCGTCATTATTCCCATTTTGTAGCTCAGACCATTACAGCCTGGAGAGGCTAAACAACATGAGCAATTTTTTCACCTTTTTTTATTGGTTATATAGCTTGATCGGTTTCATTTTGGGACATTTGAACATGCACATAGCACACTTTGATCATTTACACATATACACCTTGCCTTGACATCCCTCCCAGTTATACACTGGGCAAGGGTGAAGGGTGGGAGGTGCTTCAAAGCAAATATATTTTGCTCGTATTTGTATCGGCCCTTACATCCCCTCCCTTTATTCCCACAAGGAAGAACAAATTTTATCACTTTCATCGCCCACAAAAAAGGAAAGGGATGGATATAGAGCCCTCATATTGAGCAATATAAGCGAGACTCAGATAAATAGCATATATTATCTCTACCAGGTGAAACTAAAAAGGATGACAAGAAAGTAGAAGGGATACTACAACTAGCCAAGAGGAAGGAAATAAGTATTCAAGAATTCTTAACCCAGGCAGCGCAATACCAAGTTCGGAAACAGAAGAGCTCCTGTCCTTACTCCCAGCTTAACACTAGCATGTCCTGGAACCAGGCCATGGACTCAGAGAGGGGCCCCTGGATTCCCTCTGCACATCTGGAGATGGAGGAGCCCAAGGTCAGCTCCACTCACTGGCACAGCAAAGGGGCTTGCTGCAACAGCCAAACGGACTCTGCCACCCTTGGAAACTGACCCACCCAGCCCCTTCCTTCTCAAAGATAACTTAGAGTTGACACAACCTCGTTTACTGCCTTGAAACACCAAAATGAAATTTTAAAAGGCCTTTCAAAGGTACATGGGCCATTATCACCATCTTTTACTATACTAAGCAGCATGAGAATAGAGAACTACTGCACATTACTTTGTGTCCGGGAACTTGGAATCATTCTCAGCAAATAAACTACAATATTACAAACCTACGCTTACTGCAAATAAATTTAAAAACTAAACTTTAAATTGAATTTGGGGGCAGGCATAGTGGCACATATCTGTAATCTCAGTACGGGGGAATCTAAGGCAGCAATATCATCACAAGGTTGAGACCAGCCTGGACTTTACAGTAAGTTCAAGGCCAGCCTGAACTACACAATGAGACTTTTCCTCAAAAGAACAAAACAAACTCACCAAAAAAATGGGGTGGGGGGCATGCAGTGTTTGAAATTTTAATCCGAACACTTATTTAGATCTTCATTCAACATGCATATGTTTGAAGCCAGTGTGCTTCTTAAATCTCTGAGGATCTCATTTATTTTTTTAAATTAAAATAACTTTTTATTATTTCAGTATTTTTAGTGCATATAAAATACAAGTGAAATCTAAAATTTTTCTTTTGTTTCTACGTTTTTCCTTTCCCGAAAAATAGTAAAAATCTTTCTCATACTTAATCTGAAAATGAAAGATTTTTAAGAATTCAGAAGTCAAGGATCGTAAGTAGTACAAAGGTTAATATTAATAAAATACATTAAGTGGTAGTGTTTTCATTTGAAATATTACAACAAACATACATCATTGGGAGGGACAAACTGCCACAATATTTCACAGGGTCTCATTTATTAAACAGAGAAGTCACAAGAAAACTGGCATTAATTTCCTCTTTCTGCTCTTCCGAAGCCTAAGCACCTCATTCAGACTTTCTGGATCAACAACACATATTGTTTGCTGGACTGGCCTGGCATATGGAAGTCAAAGTCCAGAGCAAACCTTAGCTGAAGGCTTTTAAGTATCATGTGATGACTTTAAATTTTGTTCAATATTTAGAGAACAGTCTTTCTTAAGAAGCAAGCTAAATTTTGTGAACACCTTCTGGAATTTTCTGTAGTATTCAAGTCTACCAATAAGGTTTTATCAAATTCGTTTTTAGCTTCTTTATTTTATTTTATTTTATTTTTTTAATTTTGTTTGTTTTTTTGGCTTTTCTCCGGTACCGGGAACCGAACTCACGACCTTGCACTTGCCAGGCAGGCGCTTTGCCGCTGAGCTAAATCCCCAGCCCTTTAGCTTCTTTATTTATTAATCCATATTTTAAAAGATCTTTGTATTATATTTTTAAGCCCCAAATTAAAATTTTGTTTCAGAAAACAAACAAACAAAAAACACATTCTAACCCCTATGGTTAGAGCAACAGAAAACTACAAATCCAGCCTAACTACTGTGAAGCGAACACAACCCTTCCCTCCTCACCCTTTCTATGGAGCGACATAACAGATACAGGTACCCTCCAGACTTCCTTTACTTCTTTTAAATTTGGCAGAAATTTTCTCAGTTTAAAGATTTCATTTTTACAGCTACAAGTAATTTCCAAATTGAAATTAATGCTTCTTAGCTTGAATTTTATATTTGAAAGGAAAGTTATTCATTAAATATTAAGCTCTACATATAAGAGTAATCAGAAGAGAAGTATGTCTTTGCCCTCAAGGGCTAAATGGTTCTAAGAGAGTTAAATTTCCTGTAAACCTGAAATTCCAGATTACAATGATCCCCCTCCTCGTACTCACCCTGCAGAGATGTCCAAGCTAAGAATTTTAAATAGAAATAAGAAATCAAGTGAATAGCGAGTTTTAGTTTTAAGTAGAAATCAAAATTATTAGGTGCATGAGATGCTACTGTTATTGACATGACTTGATCTAGTTAGGACATTTAAAGGTCTCAATATTTAGTAACATAATGTGGGGGAAGGTTTTTATTCAAATTAAATGCAAAAATGTCTAAATCATCAAATTTGACATTTGAAAGAAATTAACCATATAACCACACACAGAAAAACAATTAATGGGAACCCTTCACCACACCTCCACCCCATTCTGCACTTCAGAGACTCCCAAGAACCAGGAAAGGACAAGTGCAACCTATCTGACAACAGTGGCGTAGAGGACCTCTCACCTCTTACACACCTCATCCCCTAATCCCATGACGAATGAGGCAGGTAACTGCAGTGGAAGTTTTTGTGTTTGTTTTGTTTTTTGAGACAAGGTCTCACTATGTAATTCAGGCTGGCCTTGAATTTTTTATGTACCCCAGGCTAGCCTCAAACTCACTGTGATCCTCCTGCCTAAGCCTCCCAAATTCTGGGATTATGGGTGTCCACCACCAAGCCCAGCCTTGGAAGGGTTCTTAGATGTGCCAACAGCAAAAGAAGTTCAGATCCTGCATATACCAACAGTACCATTTAGTCAATTTCTATTTAAGAAACAAACTAGGACAGTGAAACCAATATAGGAAAAAGAAAATGCTTAGGTACACCACAGCAAGGTGCGTTTTAGCTCATATGACTTTCCAAAGTGCTCCAGTATGTACACAAAGATGTGTGGGCATGTATTTACTGAAATAAAGTGTCAAAAATGCTATTAAAATGTATCAATAAATCATAGAACATTAATGTTACAAAGACCTCCCAAGAATTAGCCCACTCCTCAATTTTTATGTAAGAAAAGCAAGACCTAGGAGCTGGACCAAGGCAAAACTTGCAAATGACACATAGTGTTCAAATCCAAGAACCGTCAATGCACCTTCACTTATTCTGACTCCAAGCCTTTATTCTTAAATTCATATCCTTAAAAAGATGACTGCTCTTTCTTACCTACCATATAAACTCTAAAGTTTTTGTTAAAGCTCAAATGAGTCTTCTATTTCTTCCACGAAGATAATGGTCTGACTCAGCACTTCAGAAATTGTGCTCTATGAACCCTTGAGGGTCCCAAGATCTTTTTCATATAACTGAGATCAAAAGAATGTATTTTTCTCTCATAAAATGTAAAACAGAACTTTCATTTGATGCTATGTGATCTCTGTTTCAGATGCAATATGAAAATAGTTAATGTCTATTAAACTGGACCTTAAAGAGATGAAAAAACTATGCATGCCAGCCTTATACCTATTTTTGTTATATATATACATCTTATTTTTAAAATATTTTTAATATGTAATATATTTACTCTTTTTGAACAAAATAAATGTGTTTAAGTTTTCTCATCCTACTTCCTAATATAGTAAACACTGTTAGACATAACTTACATAAACCAAGTCTTTGGGGTCCTCAACAATTTAATTACATAAAGGAATTCTACAACAAAAAGTTTATGAACTCCTGTACTAACGTGGTGCTAAGTAAGCTTTCTTTTATGGTAAATTCCTTCAGCACATATTGATAAACCTTCGACCAGCTTCCTATCTCTCTCCTTATAGTCAAAGAAATGCTCCTCCAGTTCTGAACTATATATAAACCACTTCTTTCACCAAGCATTACCCTGATTTTTTTTTTTTTTTTTTGGTTTTTCTCCAGTACCGGGAACCGAACTCACGACCTCGCGCTTGCCAGGCAGGGGCTTTGCCGCTGAGCTAAATCCCCAGCCCCAATCCTGATTTACAAGAACAAAAAAAAAGTAAATTATCATCATTTGATCTAGAATTTGTATAAAACCACAGTAGATATAACTGTACATTCTGCTCTCAGACAAGCCACACTATAAAGCACCGTCATGAATTCTTTCCTCTTGTATACTTACTTTGGTTCAGGAAACACTTACATATCTTATGGATCTCGCCTAAAGAAGGGAAGGTGGACAAGTAGCTTTTTGTTTCCACTTGGGGGATCCCACCATTGTCAGCCAAGTAATCATCTTCCATTTTCCTCCTGAAGCCCAGCTCCTTCCTTCCCAAGGCCCCTTTCACCGCATCAGCATGTCTGTCCTTCACCTTGCTTCACACCAAGCCATTCTACTGGACTACTGCAAGTGTGGTTCTTTCAAACAAGGAACAAAAACATCCCTGCTTGGGTGTCCAGGGCCTCTAGAACCCCACCCATACTCTAACAACAATCCAACTGTTTCCTTAGTAGATAAGAGCACGTCATACTTAACCCTCTGCTCTTAGAAAAAGGTCTCCCTCACTTACACAAAACCCCACATCTACCTCATTTACGAAACCTTTCCCTAACTGTTGCAGCAGCTTTCACCAAACCCTCTCCAGACCCATTCCTCGCTCTTCCTGCCTAGGTACCGCTTACAGGGTGGCATCCAGATCCTGTGACATGTTAGCTCCCACGGACCTGCAACAACACTCAACACATGCGCTGAACACTGATGAACGGTTCACAGGGGAAATACCAAAAAATCTATTAAAATGCTCCGAAAAATACAAGGACTCATTCCACTTTAACAGTATTTCTGCAAATTAAAAAAATATTTGGTGCAAAAAAGATCATAACTGCACCAACAGTATAAAAGAAGTCTTTAATGTGTCTAACATGTAGCTAAGGAGTTAAGAATTTCTGGACCAAATGCATATACAGGTGAGGAAAAGTAAATGCTTTAAAATTTATAGAACTAGATGTTTCTCAATTTTTGCATCTTGCTTTTTACATTTTAGTATCAGTACAAACAGAACTCTTTTCTTTATACATGACTATAAAAGACATAATTAATTCAACCAATCTTCTAATGATTAACATTCAGGTTTTTGCTACTTCAAACAATGCTTAGAATATAAACTTTATACAGAAGAGCAAAATAGAAATTTAGATAGAAATTGTTTCAGTCAATTGTGATATATTTATATATATATATAAATATACATATACTTGTCAATATATATAGACAGCTAGCAGCTGTCAAAAAACAAAATAAAACCCTTTAAAAGTTATCAATTTATAATCCCACCAGAGCATCACTTGTATTTTAAATAGGAAGCACAGCAGTTTATGGAAAGGAGGCTGGTAAACCGGGCAATGTGGTGCACAGCTGTAATCCCAGCACTCGGGAGGCTGAGGCAAGGGGATCACTGTGAGTTTGAGACCAGCGTGGGCGACAAAGTGAGCTCAAGGCCACCCTGAACTGCACTGTGAGACCCCGCCTCAAAAAGACAAAAAAGACCCAAAACAGAGGTTGGGAGAAGGAAGACAAATCAGGAATCAGCCATGGGTCTACTACAGTCACCAGTTACCATCAGTATTCCAAACAACAAAACACCTTTAGGACCAGCTCTGAATGTGTAAAATCTGAGTGCTGGTAAACACGGTGGTAAGAGCTCTTCCAGCTGTAACCTTCTCTGCTGTCCTTGAATTTGCTGTAGCTAAGAAACCTAGCCAACCATGGTAGTGTACACCTGAAATCCCAGCATGCAAAAAGGCTGAGGCAGGAGGGTCACTGTGAGTCGTGGGGCCAGCCTGGACTACATAGGTAAGTTCAAAGCCAACCCACACTGCATAAAAAGACTTAACAGAAGAGAAATGCAGCCAGGGAGGATGAGACACATCTGTAACCCCAGTTACTTGTCAGGTTGAGGTGGGAGGATGGAGAGGCCAAGGCCTGCCCAGGTAATACAATGAGGCCTTATCTAAAAAAAAAATAAAAGGAAAAAAAAATGTACTTTAAATATGAGGATGAAATGTTCATGCTTGTGGGCTATTTACAAACAAACAAATGCTGGGAAAATCAAACTGCTGCACTGGGACAGTAAATGCTCTGATAAAAGCCCTGCTAGGAATTTGAAAATGGAAACAAAACTGAACCTGGAGAAAATGACCACCTACCAGAAAAGATAAACCATTTCAAAGTAGAGCACAGCAGTGTATGCCTTTAATCTCAGCCCTTTGGAAGGCTGAGGCAGAAGGATCACAAACTGAAACCCAGCCTGGCCCATTTAGCAATCTAGCAAGACCCTGCCAGAAAAAAAATTTTTTTAAATGTATAGGCTGTTGAAGTAGCTCATTATGAAGACCATGGGTAGGTTCAATGTCCGGTACCAAAAATATAAATAAAATTTCAAAAATGGGGAAAAAAATGACTGTAGTCATTTAGGGTTTAGTCTGGGGATACAGCTCAGTGGCGCAAGTGTGTGCCTGGCAAGCACAAGGTCCTGAGTTCGATTTCAGATTAAAAAAACAAAAAACAAACCAAAAAAAAAAGTCATTTGGGGATTTCCACAGTTTAAGATAACTTGTGAGTAGAAGAAATATACAAGTAGCTAAATGGCTGTACCAAGCAAGGTTGGAAGCACTGTGACAGCTACTCATTAATAAAAAGTCACAAACATCCCTTTCAAGTTTACCATTTGAGAGAGTAGATGGTAACAGAAAGTATGATTTTTTAAAAGCCAAATAAAAGCCTTATTAACAAGAAGTGACAGGATCACAACCCTGCTGTTGATAAACTGCCAACATACCAGAGGCATTCAATAAAGGGCTGCCCGTTTAACATATTGCAGCTTTAGAATAGCTTTAGAACCAACAGTTCTATGTCAAGGCAGGCCTACAACATACCAGATGGAGCTGCTGCTGTTACTCCCTGGGCTGATGTGAGTGTGAGCACACACGTGCACAAGCCAAGGCGCATACCGCAGAGGTACTCAGCCCAATAACCCTTATTAAGGTTATCAGTCCATGATTACTGCATTTACCTTAGACCTGGACTTCTCCTTCTGCTTTCAAACAGACGCAATACTAAGCAGAAATCAGCCATTCTTCTAACAGCTAGACAAAGTTTCATAAGGATCTTAAAGGACTGGTCACCCCTGGAGCCTGCCTGCTTTTTCCTGGCAAGGAGACTACAAATATATATGGGAAAGTCTTAATTATTCCCACAAATGAGTGGAAAGAAGCATCACTATTAATACAAAAATCATCTTAATACTAATGTATCTAGTATCCAGCACTTAGTTACTATTACATAGCAATAAGTGATATCCATAAAAATACAGAAATGCTCAGTAAAGTTTAAACATTAAGAATTTTATTAACACTAACTGCTCAGATATGTAGGTTACAATGTCAACTTCATAATAACCAGAATACAAAAGCTAAACATCCCAGTTTACAAGTAATATTGCATACATTATTTATCACTTTCAGTGTATCTGATCTCTTAACTTTAATCTTTATTTTAAAGAAACCGAACCTAATAAAGAAATAAAATCTCCTGTGTTCAAGAAGCAAAGCTGCAAGGCACAATCACTCCATCAAAGAACTTCCAATGTAGGTGAAAACAGCATTGTAAAGGGTGATTAAGAACACACCCTCAGCAATGAGAAGCCGCTACCCCAGCCCCTCTTCTCTTGCCAGTTCCCTCTGGTCTCTGCTGCTCATGCCCGAAGTAACATCAGAATTCAGCTCCTGAACTAAAAGTGCTTTTACCTTTCTTCAAATTCCATCAAGTGTGGCTTCCTTCTGCACACCTAGAAAAAACGGCCTGAAATCTAAAAGCAATGATAAAGGGGCTGGGGATTTAGCTCAATGGCACAGCGCCTGCCTGGTAAGCACAAGGTCGTGAATTCAATTCCTGGTACCAGAAAAAAAAAGCCAAAAAATAAAAATTAAAAAAAAAAAAATAAATAAAAGCAGTGCTAAAATAAGATCCAACTAGAAAAAAAATGTTCTATTCATATAGCCAATATAAACAAAAAAGGACTCAAAACATTGGTTATCATCAAAAAGATTATACAGGATTAAAAACAAAAAGAAAATCACTAAAAAAAAATTTTAGCCACCATCACTGAAGAAACTAAGACTATATATAAGGAAGTTTAATGATAATAAGCAAGTCAGAAAGATACTACTTTAAAATATTATGTCATACCTTCAGAAACTGTAGTTCTAATGATCTGTGTGAATTTTAAAAACGGGTCAGATGGAGAATTTATTTCTCCCTCATTTTCCTTAACCTCTCTTTTCTTCTTTGTCTTTTCTGCTTAATTTCCCAGACTCTACCAATCTCTTACAAACACATGGAATCTTTATTATTTAGAACTGCACAAAAACTTTACAAGTCATCATGAGACAAAAAGTAGGGTTGGGAGTGTAGCTCGGTGGTAAGACATGCATGAGGCACAGGTTCAATCCACAGCTCTGAAAAAAGAAGGAAAAGGTTTTCTTCTATCACGGTGTCCTTCAAGGTTTGTATAAAACAAATTGCCCATGCCTCTCCCACACCAACAAACGTTTCAGTTCTAAATTAACATGATATGCTCTTTTATTTTAAATGAACACTGGAAGAAACACAGTATTATAAAGAAATGGTTGCCAAGATCTGCAAAGAGAAGGGTTATATGAAAAGTTATCCATAAACTAAATAATTGAATCAATGATAAAATACAATTTTGGATACATTGGTAAATGTCTTTAAGCAAAGACCTCAATAGAGATTCTTAAAGTTTTACTGACTTGATCAATATATACTGGAAAAGAATTATTAAAAAATTATTGATGAATTTTATTTTAAAATCAGATACAGACTGCACATTTTCAAAGCCATCAGTAATGAGAATACAGCATGCAGGCAACGCAGATCTCACTGCTGGACTTGGCATTCACTTACACTTTCTAGAGTAAACTCTGCCTAATTATGTTATCCTTAAAAGAACACTAAAATTTGTTTCTTAACTGTTAAAAAATGTTCAGATAAGTAGTAGATAAAAAACTAGGTGGCACAGACCATCAGAGTTCACCATTAATCTATCAGAAGCACAAATTCTGTGTGTGCTAGTATCCTAAGCCTACAAAATTAAGGCTGCCTTTATACAAAGGAGTAAAAGGCGAAAGATTTATATGATCTGAAGAGAAACCAGAGTATTATATAAAGGAGTAAGAAGAGCTGGGAGGAAAGATAAAGTCATCAAAGGACATTCCACAGCCATTTCCCCCAACCAGGTTAGAAGTCTCATAGGCTCTTTACCTTCAAAGTACAAATCGTAAAATTTATAATAATTTTTAAACTTTAACATGTATCTTCCAGTAAATTCTAAATTTCACATCAGTAGATACTAACTATACTACATTCACTACAATGTCTTCAATATTCATGTATGGCATACAATATGAACATAAATACTTATAAGCACAAAAGAAATCTAAAAAATTCCCACATATAATGTGGCAAAATAATTGCTTTTCAACTAATTATTAAAGTAATTGCAGAATAAATAAGATTGAATTGTCAATCAAAAACATGAATGAACGAACAATCAAAGGAAAGCAAACTATCTTTAAGATCAGGAAGTCAAACATAATAAACATCATAAAATTTTAAATCTATGAAGACAGAGGTCCAGAGAAAAGATTAAAAGTTTAAAGAAGCGACCAACAGAATGTTTAATTTGCCAAAAAGGCATAGTGGATATTTTCACATATTCATAAGCTATTTAATAAAATGTTATCAAATTTGCCTTTGACACAATACAAACAGGAAACAAGCCCAGGGAGTCAGGGAGAGAGAACTGCTAGCTGCTACAGTTTGGATGAGTATCTTCCAAAGGTCCATGTTAAAAGTCTGGTTCCAGGCTGGCACCGATGGGAGGACCCTGTTCTCTTCCTCTTTGCTTTCAGTAGTGGGGTTAAGTGGTTTGTTTCTGCACACACTCCCACCAGGATGTGCTGCCTTAACAGAGACCTAAAAATACGGGGACAATTTAGTCATGGAGTGCGACTTCCAAACCCACGAGCCAAAATAAAATGTTTGCCTTTATAAATTAATGTTGTCAGATACTTTGTTATGGTGATGGAGTGGACTCATGCTACAGCCATAAAGAAAACTTCCTTACAGATAAAATTCCATGAAACTGCTTAAGAAGACTGAAGTAAAGCAAGACAATAATTAAAATTTAATAACTCCTTGGATCTCTTTATGTTTCTGAATTGTCTAGGGAACAAGGAGACATTTTACTCAATAAAATCTTGGAGCTGTGTTAGCTTCCCATCACTGGGACAAAACAACTTGAAGGAAGCGTAATTTACTTTGGATTACCGCTTCAGAGGTTTCCGTCCGTGGTGGGCTGGCTCTAAAGCACAACATGACGGTAGGAGCGCATGGCTCAGAAAAGCTACTCAGCTCACGGCAACTTGGAAGCAAGAGAGGGAGAGTGAGCGAGGAAGGACCCCCCCCCCACAACCCACTTCCTTCACACAGACCCCCCTCCCGACAGCCCACTCACCTATGAACTCATCAGTGGGTTAGCCCGTTGATGACGCTAGGGCCCTCATGATCAGTCACTTCCCAAACGGCCATGAGTTGGCAACCAAGCCTTCAACACAACAAGCCTTTGGGGGAACATTTTGGATCTCTAGCGTAACAGTAGTAAAAATTTCATTTTTAAAAACCCATGCTGAGAAATTAAAGCAGAACGGTATATATTCGTTAGGTCAAGGCTTAAAACTATAATGTTCTATACAATGGAATGATGGAAAATGCTCTTCAACAGCTATCTTCTGCTTCATTGTATGATGCCCTATATAACTAAACAGTGTGGAACATCCTTGTCAGGATCCCACTTGATTGCTATTCTTTTTTTTTTTTTTTTTGGTCTTTTTGAGACAGGGTCTCACTATGCAATTCAGGCTGGCCTTGAGCTCACTTTGTAGCCCAGGCTGGTCTCGAACTTACAATGATCCTCCTGCCTCAGCCTCCCGAGTGCTGGGCTTACAGGTGTGTGCCACCACGCCTGGCATGATTGCTATTCTCTATTCTGCTACTGTGCATAACCTGTTCAGCCAATTTTATACCAGAGGCACCCGCTTGAAATATGTGAAGAAAAACTGATGACCTTATTTTCCTAGGTTTACTTGAGCTTCACACAGCAGCAGGGCAGTGCCTATACTCTAGAAAGAGTTAATAAGTAACAACAAAGACATTAAAAAAATCAAAGTGTGTCAGCACTCAACTACTTCAGCTTCCCAATTTTAAGACACTATGGATTGAAAGGTACATTGCCCATCTCACAACTTCGGGGGACATGAAACCACACTAAGTGGACATACACAAAAGATTCAAAAATGTGAAAATTGCACATCTAAGACATGAAGGAATAAAGGATCAGTTAAAGCACTAAACAATTCAGAAATATAAAGAGATCCAAGGACTTATTAAATTTTGAATGTTGTCTTACTTCATTTCAGTCTCCTTAAGCAATTTCATGGAACCTGTAGTGATTGAAAATCTAATAAGATCACGTTATTATTCACGGTTTACTTAACAGATACAAATAAAAGTTTATCAATATGCCTCTCTAGTGCTATACTGTCTTTCTTCATATTATCTGTAGTCCAAACTTTGAATTCATGTGAATTAAACAAGTATTTTCTGAATTTCTACTGGAAACGTAATAGGCATAAGAGATAAAGTAATGAAAAAAGCATCTGTGCCTTTCGAAGGAAGAAAATAGATATTATACTGAATCTGTAGTCTTTCTCATTCACCACCAATTTATTTGACAAAGCTGATTTCACTGTCAGGTTGAATCTGATAAATTATTAGAAAAGGTGAATCAAAGTCTCTAATGGGTACTTTCTTGTTCAAGTATGAACACTGCATATCCCACTGAACACCTAACGTGGGTCGTTTTTTTCCTTTTTTTTTTTTTTTTATGAAAGACTATCAGATTTGGACCACAACTGTTTCAAGAACCTAACAAATTTAAAAGAATAGCCCTTACAGATTTTCTACTACAATGAACTGGGGTTATCTGAATAGAACAGAGAGCATTTCAATTTTTCTTGATTTCAGCGGCATTCTAAAATTAAAAAGTCTGAAGATATTTCCTTGCTTATAGAAATTAACCAATCCATACTTCATATGGTTCCAAAAAGTAATCCTGCAAGTCAAGACTGCCAGCTGGCATCAGGAAGATACCAGCCTGTGATGGAGTCACCTAGTCACAGCCCTAAAATAATCCACACATAGAATTCTGGTCCTGAGGAGAAAGTGGTAGTTAGACTCCTGGAAATAATGCAGGGATCAGACTGAAGCTCTTTAAAAACATAATAACCTGGCACAACAGTCCTACCACTGAGGAACCAAACAGGATGAAGATGAGATACAGTGGTTGCTAGGCTCACCCATGCTATTATAAAGCACCCCTAACAGAAGCAAGACGTTCTCTAAACAAAGCTGAGCTGCCTCCTGGACTTGCCTCTGGCCTCAACAACCTTAAACCTCAGTCAGCAGAACTGCCAGAGGGTTAGAGATCTTCTCTCTGCAGTCTATGGGCAAAGGTACAAAACTACAAGCTAGACTTGAGCCCTGCCTCCCTACTAAGTGGCTGTAACCGTAGGCAAGCCACCTGACCTACAATCCTCTCTCTCCTACCTATAAAAAGATCATGTCGAGCTGCCGCGGGCCCACATCATTGTGACAGCACGATGCTAGAGGACGTGCTCCGTCTCCTGCTGGATGGTTTGGGGTGGCTCACCTGCTACTGCTGATTCCACACGGTATCTTTCCTAACAGTCAAGTCACTCAGCAACTAGAAACAGGCAGCTCTCTGCCGCCCCACTCCAACACACGAGCAACTTAACTGACCGTGGTTAAGATTTCTTATTCTGCATGCATTTTTACCAGGCGGTGATTCGGAAGTTACTACAGAAGTTGTATACAAGGGAAACCAGAAGAGAGCTCTTCACTCTTCCTGTCTAGATCACAAATATTATTGATCATGAGATCACTTTCCCCTACACTGGACACAAAACAATGACATAGATTACCCAAATTAAGGAATGGAAAAACGATTAAGAAGGAAAAACACAGATTTCTCCCATTAGCCAGTTCCAACTAAGGCAAGAAGCCTCTCCAGCGAACCAAGACAAAGCAACACAAGCTGTTTGACTACCTTCCAGAACACAGAGAAGAGAGGGACAGAGACAGAGAGACAGAGGTGGGGGGAGGGAGAGGGAAAGGAGGATAGGGAGAGACAAAGCCTGCCAGCAACAGACAGATCAGGAAGAACTGACATGAGAAACCTAAGAGCACCTGCTCCTGAAAGACATAGCCTTAAGACTGGAGGAAGCCTCAAGAAGGTGTAGCTCCATCCTCTGAAAAGCGTCCCAGCTTCTGACCTGTTACTTGCCTCTTGCTTCTGGAACTACACTTCTTCGAGAAAAGCAGCCAAAGAAACAAAATCATTGTGACTTTCTCTTAGGTGTTTTGAAAAATAAATGTTATCCCCAGAGGAGGTTGCTGGCATCTCTCTCTCTCTCTCTCTCTCTCACACACACACACACACACACACACACAACCTTGGGACAGTGGCAGAATTGAGACAGTCACAGAAGCATCTCTCTCCTGCCACAACTTAAATCTTGGCAGGTTTTCCATGAATATTTCTTACCTGTGACAGGGCTCTTGAAAAACCAGGAAACAGTTACTCATATCACAAAAAAGGGAGAGTCAGGAGGAACAAAAATGACACAGAAGGGGAGGAAAACAATGGAGCACAAAAACAAAGCAAATAAACACATTGAAAACACTGACCAAGAAAGCCAGTATGCAACAACCTAATCTATTTCCTTACGCCCAGAGTATAAAGAGATGACCCTTTTCTCAATTCCTTAAGCATGTTTCTGCCCTTAAATTCTTGGGTGTGGGGTGACTGGTTCATGATTTTTTTAGTTACCATTTTCTGCCTCCTCGCCATAAGCAGACAGACCAAGGAATGCTGCATAAGGACAAGAACACCCTATCGAATTCTCCAAAGCTCTCTCATTATCAAGTACTTTAATTAAAGTCTCATAAAACAATAATGATTACACAAACTTCCTGGTTTGCAAGCATAATGACAACACAGAAACATGAAGGTTTTCTTTAATATTCCTTAACCAAATTATACATAAACTTTAGATGAATTTGGAAATGGTCTAAACTCTGAACTTAAAAACCAACCCAAAGATATAGCTCATACTTATTGTACAGTAAAAGTTTCATAAGATTGATTCACGATCTTTAGGCAGATGAAACATTGATTTTTTTTAAGCAGTGCTCAATTCCCCACCTATACCTCATCATTAATACAGAGTCTTCTCGACACATGCCACAAAGTGCACCAAAAGTAAGGAACATATTCACCTCACAGAATCAGGTAATTATAGAAAGTGCTTGGAACCAAGAATTTTTTTTTAGACAGGGTCTCATGTGTAGTCCAGGCTGGCCTTGAACTCACAAGGATCCTCCTGCCTAACTCAGCCTCCAGAATGCTAGGATTACAGGCACACACCACCACGCTCGGTTCAGTACCAAGAACTTTTAAGTGCTGCTCAAAAACAAGTTCAAAATGTTTATATTTACACTCTTTTTTTTTTTGGTACCGGGAATCAAAGTTAGGACCTTGCACTTGCCAGGAAGGTGCGTGTGCAGCTGAGCTATATCCCCAGCTATTTACACTAATTTTAAAAGTACAGTTAATTCAAAACCAATTTTTCCTAGGTACTGGGACTGAACCCAGGGCCCTGAGCTACATCAAATGCCTTTTTTATTTTTTTTTGTTTTGAAGCAGAGACTTCCTAAATTGTCCAGGTTGGGCTCAAACATCCTTCTGCCTCAGCCTCCCTGAGTACTGGGATTACAGGCATGCACCATCTTACCTAGCTCGAAACGAATTCTTTAAAGTAAACACAGACTTTTACTCACACTCAAAATAAAAATTAGTTGTGCTATAGACTGTGCCAATTTTTAAAACTGTCAGCATTAAGCTCCTACTATTCTGGAGGGTTTTGCTAAGATGTTGAATAAAGGGACACATTCTGATTCATTGTTACAACTGGCCTAGCTCAAGTGGCTGCCAGGAGAGCAAGGCTTTATGGGCATTGTTCATCCTCAGAAGCCACATTAATGCTGGCTTAATAAAAAAGATCTTTATATCTGTTTGCCAGGTGGAACAAAAAGTTAACTAGAAATGCAAGTGCTTAAAGTCACCAAAAGGAAGGCTCTACACTGACATTTTCTACCTACTTAGCATTCATCTGTATTCAGCTCACTAGACATTAACACACACCAAAGTTGCTCTCTGCTATTCAAATCATGCTATTATGCTCAGGAGTAGATTAATAATATCCACCTTCCTTATTGTAAAATAAAATTACAGCATTGGTCCAAACATGACATGTGGAGCCTCTCTATACTTCTGCTGGCGCATCAGCTTGCTCTACTGCACACACAGGGGAAAGCTTTGCTAAAGCTTCCCTGCTATTTTCAGAGCGGGAGAAAAGGCTGAAGACTGAAAGAATAAGGGGCGAATGGAGAGAAACACACCACACACACAAACCTCACATCTATCCTACCAGCTTTTTTACAGCCATTTGAGGGGAGAATGTCTTTTCTAAGCTCACACCATCAACAAAGAGGTGAGCAGGTGGACTGCAAGCCTCTATTAAACAGCTCATAACATCATAGTACTTTTTCACAACACCTAGGAGCTTCCGCTGACCCCAGAGCATCTGAGCAAACAGAAGCAGGCCACTAGCAGGAAGAAATCCCCACTCCCAATGAGGACAGGTCTCAAATCCCAGGAGGAAGGAGCGGGAAAGGGTAAGACAGAAGCATGTCTGATAAAAGGAGAAACTGTTTTACAATCAGCTTAAAGGAGAAGCCCAAGACAAAATTTCCTTCACCGAAATAAGGGAGACTACAAGATCTAAATTCATAATGAACAATCTAAAGTCAAACATTATTTGCAAACACAAAATCAAAATATAGAGCCTTTAGAACTACTGCTTTAGAAACTGTAGCAGCAGAGTCACAAACTCATACATTTACGAACACCAGGTTGCGACTTCACAAACCATGTTTCCTCTGACAGGGTAGCTGACGAACCCTTAATCTTTTCAAGAGGCAAAAACTATGGCTCTGAATTTCTATGGTATCCCCCAACCCTAAATCAGTAATTCACAAACTTTAGAACACAAATCAGGGTAAACTAAATAGCTCCAGGCCATCGACTGCCCCGGGCCGCCATTTGGCACCTGCAACACAAATGACTTGCCCATGGCTACCCATTATTCCCTCCAATAGTGGGACTTATTTTGTCACAAAAGATATTCTTTTTCAGTGAGTAAAATGTTGCAAAATGGACCAGGGACAATGTAAAAGTTTGAGCAGGAAAAGAAAAAGACGGGACCAGTGATCCAGAAGTACCTAGAAGCAGAAACAGGACAGGGTTCAGAAGCACAAACAGGGACAGGGGCTAGCACAGGGAAGTCACACAGCAAAGAGAAAGGCTGAGGGAGTTCAAGTCTTTCCACTATCAAGAAAGAAAAGAATGAAAAGAAAAGCACTGATGACCTTGTGTTTGGGGAAAGTCTAAGATTCATTCACAGCTACAGGCCAAAAAGCACTGGAAGGGTTTAAACCAAGCAAGTTCGCAATCAGTAAGCAGCACCTAGGGAGGAGAAAAAGGTGTTCAATAAACTCATACAGAAATAGGCCTTACCTGGGAACAGGTTATAAAAGCGTGTTCACTCTGTAACAAATGTTGTATATTGAACACATCCTGGATAGCTGCGCGGTAAAGGTAGGTGACCTCCCCCCACGTCGCCAGAGGCACAGCCTGTAAAGCAGCAGCATCAGCGAAACAGAAAAATCTCACTTTTTCTATTGTGAAAAACAGCTCAGAGGAAGCAAGATCAAGCGCAATCAGCTCCAGGAATATTTTTCCCACCTTACCCAATCCACTGAACTTAATTCCAAATACACCGGGATTTATTTGCTTTGAGAAATATCTCTTGTACTTCTGATGTACACAAATGTTGCCTGAAGAATAAAAAGGTGCTAAACATCCTTTAAAAACTGAACAAGTGACCAATTTCCAATAACTTACTTGGCTGGGCATCCATCAGTGACTTTCACTTGCGGTAGTACGAAGGAAATGAAACAAGCAGAAGGAAAATGTATTTCTATGAAAACTACATCTGGTGATTTTTTTTTCCTTGTTTTGAGACAGAGTCTTGCTATGAGGTGGCCCTGAACTCCCTTATGTAGCCCAGGCTGGCTTCGAAATCACTTTCAAGCCTCCTGCTTCAGACTCCTGAGTGCTGGGAATATAGATGTGCGCCACCACCCCTGGCCATCTTGTGACATTTAAGAACAGACCCCGTGACAAGAGATTAAATAAAACTGAAATTGAGAAAATACAGACTGAGCCAGGGGTATAGCAGAGCAGCACGGCACTTGCCTGGCAAGTGCAAGGTCCTCAGTTTGAGTCTTCGTACCAAAAAAATAAGAAAATATAGACCAATTATTTTAATGAAAATACTTACATTTTAAAATCCAACTTCTCACTGAAAAATATAAAAAATTTAAATTCAGAAATCTATATTCCTGGAATGTGAGTTGGCTAAATTTTCATAATCTCACATTCACGTCATCTTTTAGCATCATTTATATTTTCAAAGAAAATACACTTTAAACTTTCTAATTTGCATCAGAAATATAAATATCTATTTCTACACTGAAATGTTCAAAGTCACAACTCTCAAAATCTCCAGTATTTTTTCTGCTACTCCACGGCAGAAATAAATGTATGATGGCATGTTACAGGGCTGCAGGTAGAGCTTAGTGGTAGTGTACACACCGTTAGCATGCCTAAGAGATCCTAGGTTCAGTCTGGAGCAACAACCACAAAAAAAATTCATAATATATTTAAAGACAAAATGTATAAAACTACTGTACAACAATCACTTATTAATGTCTTTCCAATTCAGTGAACACTACCCCAAAATCCTGTACTTTAATTTGGTCCTTGAGATGGGGAAAGTGAGGTCTTAACAGACACAAAAAAGCAGCAGCTAGAAATCAAGCTCGGAGTAGACTGAACCAAAACTAGACAAGAAAAACAAGGGTTCCAGCCCCTATTTTCTACCTGGCCCTGCTAACTTAAGAATTTTAACCTAAATGACAAAAATCTACTGAGGCAAGAAAACTCAGCAGATAAACTGGCAGCACTGTGCTCACAGGAATACCTTACATAGGTAATATTTGTTTACGCAAACAGGAGGGATTCTAAAACAAACTGCAGAGACAGGAAAGCTCACAGTTATCCTTCTAAGCAAAACGAAGGCCCACATTGCTAACTCCACGGCAAAAAGAACCTGTCTAATGTTTGCGTCCGACTCTCAGCAGCATCAGAGGTCTCTTGATTCCTAAGTCTTCTTTTCCAAATATAACGGCACCTCAATGTAATCTTCACTTCAGGTAAGGCAGTACAAACTTATGGAAATTTCTATATATGTGCATTTCTCTAGGGAGAAAAGGCCTGCAGCTTTTGATAAAGGAAAGCTAAGAATTCCGGAACAGTTCTTGTCCTCTATTCCATTCAAGACGTAAAATTAGTCAAGAAAGTAATGAGTTTAGCCCAGGGTGGTAGCGCACACCTGTAATCCCAGTGCTTGGGAGGCTGAGGCAGCAGGATCATTGGGAGTTCGAGACTAGCCTGGGCTCCAAAGTAAGCTCAAGGTCAGTCTGAACTTCATAGTGAGACCCTGTCTCAAAAAAACACACACACACAAAAAGTAAGTAATGAGTTTGACCATTACTAACAAAAAAACAAAAAGAAATAAAATAAAATTTAATCTTGAACAGTTTACTGATTTGATATTTATTTATTTATTTTTTGGTTTTTTGCCGGTACCGGGAATCAAACTCACGAACTCACGACCTTGCGCTTGCCAGGCAGGCGCTGTGCTGCTGAGCTAAATCCCCAGCCCCCTGATTTGATATTTATGACAATAAAAATTTTTGTCACATTCCACTAAAATAGTGTTTTAAATTGCTGAAATAATGACCAGCTTGCAACAAAATTCTGGAGAAAAAAAGCTAATCATTCAGAATATTAATCTCCTTCTTATAACAAACTTTTTGGATCAAAGAAAACAGCCTCGTACTAGTCTACCACTATTAAACAAGGGAAAAATAATGTAAAGGTACCTTAACCAAAACATAGCTGGTGCTAAGAAAAACCAGCAATGTGAAAAAAAAATGTTTATTGTTTCACCACAAATAAATCTAGTGAGAAAAAAGTGACATTTAAAAGAAGTTTTTAAAAGTGGGAAAGGGGGTTTGTTAAAATCTTATTTGTCATTTTCAGTCAAAATATGACATGACAAAAATCAGTAATAGCAAGTTTTTAAAAAAGGAGAAAAGAACCAACACACTTAACTTTTTAATAACCTGTAAACTGATTTAGTTCTAACCTCATGTCACCTCTTTTTATGATCTTCTTGGTTGTTTTACCTTTTCTATTTCCAAAGCCCTATCCTTCTATGCGTGAAGATTTCTTACAAGAAAAACCAGCATCTGTCATGTTACAAAACTATTAAGCAATATTCAGAAGGAAAACATGTTCAAAGACTTATCTATAGCTCTGAGAAAATATCCTTTCCAAAAGTAGATATTTTAATAAAGACCAACCCTCAAAAACTAACACTAATATTGAAGGAGAGGTTGTATACAAGAATATACCTAGTTCAATGTTGCTCACGCAAGAGTCACCACTGATTACTAAGCTAGAGATATAGGGAATCATCTCCCCTCAAAACTCTCCTAGTTACTTTGATAAAATGAAATTTATAATGCATATCACACAAGCAAATCTGTTAATTTCTTGTTAGTGAAAATTTTTCTAAAATACTCCATAAATCCTAAGATCTTACTACACTAATTTCAGACTCCAAAAGTTACCATTTAAACTATGATAAAACACACATTTTTAATGCAAAAAGCCTCAAAGTAAATATACTATCTTTCAAACCTAAGTGCCTTCTATTTTTGTAGTACAGATTTCTATTACTTGAAATCCAAAAAGAATCATATACTAGTACTGTAAACCTGCTAGTATCGTAAACCAAATAAATATGCAATACATGTTCTTCCTAAATTAGAAACACAAGATATGGCTGATTTGGCATTAAGTTATAGTATGTATGTTCGGCAGGTAACCAGCCCAGTGAAGACTTCCCCAACAGGAAAAGGAAACCAGCCACCAGCCGAAGCAAGTGAACGTTCCTTGCATTTTATGCTCTCCAGACAGCTGGGTGTGGCATCACAAGGGCACAAAGCCTACAAACATTTCCATATTCTATCAACAAAGCAGCAAAGTCTCTGACCAGGATAAACTGCACAACCTTGTGTTGCAGTGCAAAATAAAATGCGGGGTCCTCTGGTTCAAAAATTTTTAAGAATTTCACCCGTGTGGGTGAGGGATGCAGCTGCACAGCTCACAAGCCTATAGAGTAGCCCGGCCTCTGACCAAGTACCCATACTAAAATCACTGTTAGGAAAAAAAGACTGAAATGTGATAGTTTACTATGATATTCAGCCTGTCCAGCTGAGTAGCGAAGGAAACAGAAAGACCCTGGGTGAACTGCTATGGCCAGGTTCTCCACAGAACACCATCCAGGCCCACTGACAGCCCCCCCACAAAGCTGCCAAACAACCTGACCGTGCCAACTACCAAAGCGCTCTAGGCTCTCTCACTTCCAAACACTGTGGATGACAAAGGTGGGAATAAGATAATGCAGGTGATGTAACAACACTTCCAATGAGAGCAAAATAATTGACCCTACCCATGCAGACAAGAGGTCAAAAAGACAAATGGGGTATCTTGGAATATCCAATTATGTGGGGAGAAAAAACATCAAGAAAAATTTATCACTGTGGTATGCTGTCATACTAATACCTGAAAAGCATTACAGGTTAAAAAATAATCTTTTTCAGCAAAGAGAAAAGAGTTGATCCCAGCTTAGAAGTCAGGGTACTCTGGATGGCTCTGTCCTGTCCTTAAGAAGTTGGGACTTGCTTCTAGAAAAGAAAATTTTAAAAATTTAAAAATTTTTTTACATTAAAATTATATTCACGGTAATAAGAAGAGCTCTGAAGGCTGGAATAGCTGAAGGTGGGTGGTTACAAGGATTCATCCAGGAACAAGGGTCTGTGTACCAAGAACCAAGAGGTGGTTCAAGCAGCTGGACAGCAGGAAGACCACTCCCAGCACGGTTCTCCCTTCACCTACTAGGGAGTCAGGTTTTAACTAAAACCACAAAAAAGGACAAGATCGGGTTTCTCTGTTGAAGAAGAATTAACTACAACCAACTCCCCCAAACCGAAAAGGAACTCAATTATCCAACATATCTTGGGTCTAGAAGAGGAAAACCCTGCGCTGAATAAAGAGGTGGGCTGACAAACACTGACCAGCACTGCGTACTTGTTCTGTTCAAGGACTGCACCCTAAAACCACCAGTCTCTTGACTCACTTTTGGGGGGGGGCAGGGGGACCGGGAATCGAACTCATGACCTCAGGCTTGCCAGGCAAGCACTTATGCTGCTGAGCTGTATCCCCGGCCCCAGTCTCTTGAACTGGAAGGAAGGAGCGCACGGCAGAAGTTGCGTGCTGAACTTCCTAGCACCTCAGGCTACAGGGGGGACGCGGCACCTAGACACAGGGAGAAGAGGGGCGAAGGATAATTTAGTCTCTGAAGGGCAAAAACCTCACTCCCCAAAAGGTGGCAGCACAAAGTTACCCAAACAGGCAACAAGGGCTTTTTAATCACACCAACACTTTTCTCCGATGTACCGTATTTCCTCACAATTTAATTTTTCTACCGCTCTCCAGCGGTGTCTTCCAGCTGTCTGCTTCTTTCTCCGCGCTTCGCCCTCGTCTAAGAGAACGTAGCGCGCAGGCGTACCCTCCACCGGCCCACGCGGGTTAGGTATACATCCCCACAACCCTGCTACGAAGAAGGGCCTCAAAGCGGATGCAGCAAGTGCGGTCCGTCCAGCTAGAGTCCCGGCTTTCTGCCCTCCGCGGGCGGAGGAGACCCAGGCCCGCGGACGGGGCTGGAAGACCCCGCTCACCAGGATGGAGCCCGCGGCGGCTTCCGCGGGAAACCCCGCACGCACGGGCTGGGCCACGGGCTCGAGGGCGCCCGGACGGGGTGGCGCAGCGCTGGGCGGAGGAGGACGCCCCGCTCCGCGCCCGCACTTGGGGTTCTCGGTGGCCCTGCCCTCTCTCAACGCTGAGGCTGAGCTACACGGGCACTCGCACGAAGTTCTCAGCGGCAGGGTCACAAGAGCACTAAGTTTCGCAGAGCTCTTTTGTCCTCGCCGGGGCACAGTACCCATCTGGGCATCACGGGCACCGCTGTGAGGGTGAAGGGAGACAGGAGCAAGTGACCGGTGGCAGCCAGGGAGCGCGGGGAGGACAGCGGCTGACACGGTCGCAGAGGCGGGCTTCGGCCGACACAGGGGTCAGGGGCCCTCTGCCGTGAGGCCCCGGCACCGGGCGGGCTGCGGGCGAGCAGCGCCGGGCCGGGGCCGCTCTCCGGC
>NW_004955472.1:10555461-10578876 GCF_000276665.1 Chinchilla lanigera | reverse complement strand
CGTGCCCTGCCCAGCCGGCCCCCGGGCCGCTGCCGGTCGTCCGTGACCTGCGGGAGACGCCGGCTGCGGACGCCGGGCTTCGTCCCTTGGGCTCCCGATTCCCCCCGGACTCCTGGACCAGGCTTCCCGGACCGTAGGGAGAGCGGCACGCGCCCGCGGCGGCGGGGCTGCCAGGTGCAAGTTTGCAAACCCCGAGGCTTCCAGCCCGCCCTCACCGGGAGTCAGCAGCTCGCACAGCACAGGGGCTACTCGGACATACATGTGTGTATCATGGTACATGCACACACATATACACATATCTCTGGCAAGTAGACTTAGAAAGCTCTTTCCCCCGACTTCACAACTGAAACAGGTCCTGTCCCTAGACCGAAAACTAAAGGCTTGGTTCCCCCGCCGCCCCTTCCAGCCTCTCTAGATAGAACCCAACGCTCAAGTGAGCCCGGAGTACCTGTGCCCGGCGCCACGCTCTGCTCCGAACGCAAAGTAGTAAGTCCTGTGCTGCACGGTGCAAGCGCCTGCCGCTAGCCACATCCTTTCTCCCAGTGCCCCCACGCAAGCCCCGAAAGACCAGCTCTCCACCGAGGGGACGTCCCACGGCTGCCCAGCCTCGGCCCGCCCTCCTGCCCAGCTCAATCCCTTTTCTTTAGAAAAACCTGTGCCCTGTCCTCGACCCAGACCCGTAACTGAGAGTCAAAACCGAAGCCTGAGCCACGCGGAGAGAGCACGTTTTTACACCTGTTTAGCCACTTAATTGCGAGAGCACCTGTCGTTGTTTTTTTTTTTTTTTTATTGCAAAGGCTTCCGTTTTAACCTTCCCCCCTAAAAAACATTTAAAATAGCACCTGTCATACCTACCTGAAATTGCAGGAGGTAAAAGAAAGGAACTGAGCAGTGGGCGACTGAGTCGCCGCAAGAATGTGACCGAGGTTACAGCTTCAAGGGCATGCTGCGGGTTTGATGCAGCAAGGTCTGCTAAGGGCGCCCAGCGCTCCCCGCCCCCATGCGACGGGCGGGGCGTGGGGGGGAGAAGGGAGGAGGACTCCTCTAACCTAGGGCGGAAGTGGGGGAGGCAAATTTACCCTCTTGAGCGAAGTCATAGGCATTATAAAGTAGAGGGCTCAACCATAGTCGAAATGAAGACTGGCCACCCCTCCATTTTGGGGACCCACTCTGTGAACCCCAGAAGTCGCTAGCTGGTTCTACATCAGCATTTGTGTGCCATCCCAAATCAGATTTACAATTAAATGACCTTAATTGACATTGTAGGGGTTCCTGAGAAAACCGCTCAAAGCGCCTGCGCCTTTTTGACCTCCCTCTAAAGAGTTAATTATAATAGTCCCATCCCAGGCAGGTGAGACTGCAAGGAATGCCAGTTTCCAAACCTTAGGCGAAAATAGGCCTACCTGATTTGCCACTCCAAACCTAAAACTCTTAGAATGCGCTACACTCTACTTCCTGAAGTTAGGGGAGGGAGAGTTCCCCACGTCAACTGAACCGCTTCTCTCTAGGTCTTGCATTTCGCGAAGAACTCCAGACCGGTTAGCTTTATGAATCCAGTGCCTGTGCACTTGTTTGCAAGGGGGCCGGGAAAGCCCTAAAAACCCGCTGCTGTGATAGGCGCACACAATGACAGGAACAACTAAGCACAGTAGTTTTTTCATTTAATGTCCTAAAAGGCGAATTTGAAACAAAATTTTTCTGAGCACTTGCTCAAATTCTGACAGATCTTTTCAGTGTCCCATTTAATTTAAGAAGCCATTTTACAAGGAAGACTGATAGGCCCAAATAGATTTCTTATCCGTCTGTTCCCCAAAACACAAGCATCCTTTTCCTTACCTTGCAAAACTGGCTTTCAATTAGGAAAATAATTTCTTCCAATTGCTATTGCGTGTTTTATACTTCCTTAAATCTATTTCAAGCCTACTTCGTATAGGTTGCAGTTAGTGGTGTAGGCCTAGGAAATAAAATACATTTATCTCCCACGCACACCACCCTGAGGATAGGTTTAGGAGTGTGCAGAAGGGCTGAGGGTTTAGAATCTTAACCAACGGGAATGTTTGGACACGCGTGGGGGAGGGGAGGGAATCAATCTGGGCTTCTCGGGGACGAAGTACCGAGGCAGCCCTCCCGTCCAGCAGTGTTAAATACTAAATGGTTGGCTATGTCCTCTCACCCTTGCCACAATGCAACCAGACCTGCAGGTGGTAATTACAAGAGAAAATACCCGTCTCCATACCAGTTTTGCTAAACGGTGCTTGAAAATGGAAAATGGGGAACTTATCCCCCTAATTTGCCACAGTTGTATAGCCCTCCGATTAATTCTTTACAGACGTGAAATAGGTGGGTACCTAGCAACGTGCTGGGCATAAATTAAGCAACAATGGCCACGCGAGGTCCTGTCCGCCGCGGAGCGCCCATGGTGGGCACTGCCGCCTTGCCATCCCTGGTCCCCATCGCCCTTGACAGAGTCCGCGGCAGGCTGGCAGTGCGCTGGTCTCGAACCCATTGGATGGGTGGGGTGGTGAGCAGCGAGAAATGAACCACCGCGGCCGGCTGTGCAGCGTCTCGCCATCCTCTGCCTCGCAAGCGCCACACGGGCGCTCTCGCGCACACACTCGCCCACACCCCTTCGTGCCAATAATTGAAACTTCTCGTAGGCAAAGCCAGCCTCGTGCCACCATCGCCACTCCCGCCCTCCCCGCTCGCACACCCGGCCCCTTTCCCAAGTCTACCCTGGGTCCGCTCTTTTGCGGTAGAAAGCCCGCTGGCGTCTCCTAAACCCTGAGAAATCACAAAAGTTAAAATGAAGCGTGTGCCTGTCTGCCCAGCTTCTCGTCCCCGACCATCTTGCTCCCAGCGTCGGTTTAACAATAGCTCTTCGAGGAAGGGGAGCCGGAAGGGGGGCGGGCGAGGCGGCGTGGCCGGCGCGGCTCCCGGGGTGGCGGAGCAGCCCCGCAGCAGCGAAGGGGTTCCCCTCTTCCCGAAGGCGAACTCAGCCGCGTAGGACCAAGGACAGGGCTTGGAATCCGCGCCCCAGCGCCCAGCCCTGCGAGGCTCCCAGGCAGCCGCCGCTTCGCAGACACAGCTCCAACGAGCTTATTTACGCTTTCTGAACAAAGGGAATCTCATCTCCGGCACAGGCTTAAGGATTCGGCCCCAAATTGGCTATCTTCTTTTAAATCTGAATTGCGGCCATTGGCGTCGTGAATTAGAGCCCGCATACCGAGCAAGGATGAGTTCTGACAGCTTCTAACCGCCCCAGCCCCAGCCCAGCCCCAGCCCGCAGGCGGCGTGTACTTTTTTCAGTCAACTACAACTCGCTCCTTGGTGCAGCATCTAAATTCCATCTGGCAATCCCATCTCCCCAGCACATGCTATCTGGTTAATGCAATTAAGCCGGGGGTTTTGTAGGTCTAATCTGCAAGTCCAGGCTTCTGATTCCCCTTAATGATACTAAAGCCTCTCCAGTCCTCCTGTTCCTTTGCGAAAGTAGAGGCATGCATCCCCCACCACCCAAGTTATCCCTCTCTTCCCACGAAATGAACTTCCAGCCTCAATCCCGAAGCTCACTCAACATCTAGCCACCCATTGTATCCTTGCTCTACCCTGGCCACATTTACCACTTAAGTTTCTACCATTGACATTTTCAATATTCAGTACGTTAAGCATGCGTCCACTGTCTTAGTCTAGCTCTCTAGAATTAAAAAAAAAAAAAGCAAAAAACAGAGCAGTAGGTTTGAAATGAGGCAAACATGTGCAATTAACTTCATATTCTGTATTCCGCTCACTTACAGGTTTTCTGGGTTTGCCAGCACATCGCTGCAACTAATGATTAAAGAAACCAAACCGAAACTTACCTTTCTCCCTTAAGGTTTTTTGTGTATGTGTGTTTTTAAAGTAACGGTGCAGTTCTCCCAATAAGGATGAGCAAGAAGCTGCTGGATAGTTCTCTTAAGACAGCACGAAACCTAAACTGTGCTCGGCTTAAAAGAAGCAAATAAAAAGAAACGCTTTCGACCCCAAAGTCCAACGCTAAAAGAAATGGTGAAAAAAAAATTATGAAAGGGGAGGGGAAACTTAAAAAAAGAGAGTTTAAAAAGACGGAGAGACTGCCCTCCTATTGCCGTTCAACTAAACAAAAAGGGGCAAGAAAAACAAACCAAGGAACAAAGAAAGAGACGAAAGAACGTTTTTTCAAAAAGACGACGTCTTTCTCCTTGTTGCTTTTTAGTAGGTCGCTACAGGAGTAAGCTGCTGCATCTCTAAGTGAGAACAGAAATAGGGGGGGAGGACGTCTTGAAAGGGAGGTGGACTGGACCACAGATTTATAGCACCGTATCACCAACCCCTTCTCTGCCTCCGCACTGCCGTGTGTGCAGCTGCTCTGCCAGGCTCCTATCCCCGCCAGCACGCGCGGAAGTATACGCCGAGTCGTGCCACAACGCAACTTGCTCATTGCTCCAGGTTGCTGATTGGTCTAGATGCTTCCATTGAGACCGCCTAGGCGAGACTGCGTGATATGATTGGCTAGGAGCTTGTGTCACTCTCGCGAGCTCAATGGAGTCCCTTTTCAAGGTAAGTTGTGCGGGGAGATACACACTTAACACAGGCGGCGAAGGGAAATGCAAGAAGCAAAAAGAGATGGGGAGAGAGCAACGTGGGAGGGTTGGAACTGTACTATCAGAGTTTGCGATATGACACGATCTCCTAGCCTCTCAAATCTTTCTGCTTCCGAAAGATTCCTTTCCATTGCCATCACTGCTGCTTCTCTGGCATATTTCTCTATAACATTAAACTCTGTCCGGTATGTATAAATCACTAAGAGCTCCTCTCTCTTTGATCTGAGTGAAAAGGATAAATGTACATCCATGACTTGCCCGCATGCCTTTTTCGAGTTCTGTTCCAGTAGTCTGTATTAAATATTAGGCAATTGTTTGTCTCTGTTTTAAAGTATGCATATTACAGATCTCTTGTTTTTGCTTTGTTTTTTGTTTGTTTGTTTGTTTTTTATTGAACATCTTTTTAGACTAAGAATGAAGTCAGAAATGTTTTCAAATAAAGCTGCACTTCATGTCAGAATAGAAAAGGATAGGAGAAACATCCTGTCCAGAAAACTAAGGCTCTTCCCTTGGAAGTGTGTGATGATGACTCTCAAAAAAAGAGCAACTTATATAAAATTAGAACAGCCACTCTTGCATTTGCTGGAAGTACAGTTCTTGGACCACATATGTATTGCTGACGGTAAAGATAGGTGAATATTTACGAGGGCTTTTTCTTAGAATATAAAAAATTTAACCAAAAGACCAAGTGTTGTCAGTATTTCTGCTTTATAGGTGAAGATTACTTAAATACAACCCTATAGTTTATTAACATTCAAGAGGCTGTCATACAGTTTTGCTCATATTTATTTTTTCTTCTAAGTGCAAGTGAGGCCCTTGGAATTTTCTTGATGTATAAGTAGAGACAGTATTCACTTGACGTATTTCCTTCTCCAGCCAGAATTTCTTTTTCCCATCTTGAAAGGTAGTGCAAACTTCCTAGACAGTAGTTAACATTTCTTGTAGTGTAATGTGGCTTCTCTAGAGCCACATGCTTTTCTGGGGAAAAAAATCCTTTACCTGTTTATTTATTACTAGTCGCTGCCTTTGAGAATGTTTGAGAGAGAAGGCTCAGGTAAGAAGTAAAAATTGCAGGAAGGTGGAGGTGTTTTAGACAGGGGAAGGAAAAAGATGGTTCAAGAGTAAAATGCCTTGGAAGTGAAGAGTCAAGTTAATTATTTTCTTTGAATGTTGATACTTGAATGATGGCAAAGAACAGAGAACCTGTTTACCTCTCCTATAGCCTGTATAACAATGTCTTAGTTCTATTACTTTGCATGACAATAACTAAGGGTTGGGAAAGAAGGCCCTATACATCACCTTATAATTACCATCTACAATTACCATTCCTTAAGCCCCACCCCACTTTTTATATAACAACAGCCCCCAGGGTCTCAATTTCATCTTAAATCTATTCTCTAGACTTAGGTGAAATTCAGGGCCAAAAGAAAAAAAAAAAAATGAAGAAATGGGTTAAGAGGCTGGAAGAAAAAAAGACTGCATTCTATGTACAACAGCCGTGTGGACAACAGAAGACTGGGTTTGTTGTAACCCTTCTTCAAGGTCCTATGCTCAACCCTCAGCTCAGAACAAAAAGCAAACTCTTAAATAAATACAACTTGGGTTAAAGTACCATAACTTCTGCTTTAATCAGACCTATGTAAAGTGAATTGTCTTTTTTCCTTATCTATAAACTTGATACTGCATTAGTTGTGTTTTCATGTAATTTTCTCACCACTTTGAAGAAAATCTTTACTATTGTATAAATGCCTCTCAGCTGGATGAAACATACACTTTGTTTTACTTTCTGATGCATATAATATGTATCCACAATAAAGATGTGTAGATTACAATGGTATATTTTCAAAAGGATATGAATTGTAGAAAGTTGGAGTTTGTATGAAGTAATGAAAATTATAACATGTTTGTTGCATCAAGATATTACATGGAAAACAATAAACTTGTTCTTTCAAAAACAAAATAATAAATTCTATACATTTCGTATACAGCATATCCTCTTCAGTTTGGGCAGAGCAGCAAATACTTTTCAAGATACTGTCATCTTTGATATTGTTTTTCCTTTGTAGGTAAAATGGATTTATATTCTTTAAGAAATTAAAAATATCCTAAAATACTACTTTAGTTTCTAAATGAAACAATGTTTTTAAAATTTGAAACTTTTAAGTGGTTCGATGTACCATAAGCAACATGTATGTACTTCTCCAACTTTTAAAAATAAAAACTAGCTAACATCACTTTAACACAAATAGTATCTGGATGCAGATTTCACATTGAAGTTCATGTGTCACAGTCCATAATTCTTGCAATTAATAAAGACTATGTACAAAGATATTACTCGATATAAAGCAAAACTGTAACCACCCTTCCTTTATTCATAGTTAGGTAAAAGAAGGAGCCACAGCATCTGACCTTGCTTTAGAAAAGCGTGTAAAAGATTTTTGAGTCCTAATTAACTCATATTAGCTCTGACATGTTCTCACAGTCCTCAGCATTATTTTCAGTTGCACCAGAAAGGAAAGAGATTGAGAGAGCTGCTGAAAGCTTGGAGAAAAAGTCTGGTGGCCTGATGTGAATAAAGTTGCAAAAAGAATGGGTTTCAACGTTGAAAATATAATGAATTTAGTTGATTATTTTAAGAAAGTTTCTTTATTTAAGAAAAAAAAAAAAGAACAGCTACTCACTGGAATAATTAAAATTATTGTGGAAAGTGTTGGTTAGGATAAATAACCCCTTCCTTACACCAGTCATTCTCAGGGTGGGAGAGGAGAGTGCTTTTAGTATTTTATAAATGGGCTCTATAAACTACTTGTAACTTTTTAAAAAGTAAACAAACAGTTCAGTAAATGCACTGTAAATCAGTTAATGTTTGACTTCTGGTGAAAATCTCAACCAGTGTACCTTCTCAGGTTAATTAAAATATTGTTCTGTTTTAATGGGGCGGTGTTGACAATGTTGGAAATGTAATAATGACGGTATAAGAAATATAGATATTCTATAACCTGATGGTTACTGTTTTGTTTATTCTTCTAAAAGTAGTGTCGATTTTTCTTCCATAGCTTAACAAAAAAATAAAATTCTGGACAGATTTAACATCGATGTATGTTTAGACTGTAGCAACAGGGCACGGAAATGAGGCAATATTTAGCACCATGGACAGAGACTAACAGACTCAGAATAAAAGGTTTGTAAAGCCTAGTGCAGTGTTTTTTGTCCCTCCCCGAGAGACACGGGAACTGCACTTCTTGGGAACGTTTCATTCCACGGATTTTGAGGAAGAGACTGTCCTACTCCGTAGAAAGACGTTTATTTTGAATTAGATTCTCTTTTGTTAGGGCTCACCCATTGTGGCAAACACCAGGAGAGCTAGAGCCCCGAATTCACAGAGCACCTTCTGCTGTCCTCTTTCGCACACACTTTTCTTGCCTAGATGAGCACTCTTTTCATCAAGGTGTCCACGAAAAATAATTGCATATTCTGGAAATCTCAGAAAACTCTGGTAAACCTACTCCAGAGTGTTTCATCCTTGAGTGGCCGCAAAGACACCTAGCCGCTCAGCCGCGCTCCCCTCCCTCTAATTCTTCTCTGGGCGCCTTTCTCTCCTGGCAAAGGGACAAAGTCTTTTATCCGAAGGTGAGTAACTTCCATGACTATTTTGCAAAGACTCTTTATATTGCAAACATTTCCAGTAAGGACAATGCCAGGGGCCGCAATGAGCAGGATCACAAACATCCTTTACTTTCTCTTTACATTGTGTCTTTAAACTCTGTTCCAGGGGAGACAAAATTAAAAGGTATGCTCAGTGAGAATTCCTCTTAGATTTTTAGGTGCGTGTTGAGTCTGGAAGACATGTGAATTATTTCATTGTTTAAAAACCTAAGTAAATGTAACGTGTCGCAATAAATTTTAGGAGACCAGGCTACTTTTCCCCATCCCCCTCACGCACACACACACACTCTCTACTCTCTCTCTCTCTCTCTCTCTCTCTCTCTCTCTCTCTCTCTCTCTCTTTCTCCTTTTTTTAAAATTCTAGGCAAAATTTGTATGAGGCTCATTCTTCTGTAGATGATTTCCTGTTCATATTCAGACCAAAATCTGTTGCACGTGCCTCAAGATGTCTCAAAAAAATATTTGTAGCCTCAGATTGACAATCATTTACCTAAACATTCCCACAAATGTCCACAGATTTTTCTCTTTTACTCAGCAACTTTTGAGAGGATAAATTCAAGTCTCTGCTAGCCTCCAAAGGTGCTTCCAGACAAGCAGGCGAGGGTGAGCTAAGAAAAACTGGAGGTGAGAGAGGGCAAATCGGAGCCTTGTGTTCGTTTTTCTCAGGGATGCTAACAGTCTTCTCTAAGCTTCCTCTTGCAGCCGATACATCTCATGCAAAATTAATACAAGTAATTAAAAATAGCAGTTTCCAAAGTTAAAGGAAACCATCTGTCTCAGCTGGTAGCAATCAGTCTTTTCGCTGGCCCCTTTACGGAGACCTACGAAGAAACGGTTTTTCCGCTTCCGATGCTCGGAGGTTCTTTCTTACATTGAAGATTTATGTTTCCACTTGTGTGCGATGCACGTCTAATTTGAAATAATAAAGCCGGGCTGAGCAACCAGTCAATCAGAGCTATCAACTGCGCTGGGCACGCCGCCCTGCCCCCCACGCCCTGGTCTCTAACTCTCTGTCCCCACCCCCTTGGTCTCCCGGCCCTCTCCTCTGTCCTCCCTCCTCTGCGCTCTCACGTACACTCACTCTTTCCCCCCACGTGTGTTCAGATCAAACCCTTGCCCCACAGAGCAAGTGACGGCACCAGGGCGCGGTGACAAAGGAGGAGTTTGTATCAGAGGAAGACTGAGGCCCAGGGAGACACAGCGGCTAGAGAAACAGCTGTCTTATCAGCCCGCTGCAGAGATGGAGATGGCTCGAGAGGTCCTCAACAGATAATCACTTGAATAGGTTTGCAATGCGCCAAACTTCACGCTTGATAAGGCCAACCCAATGTAGAGAGCAGCCCAGATCCTGCTCCATTCTGTTTTATCTGGGCTGTAAATTAAGAAATTGAAATTCAGGTGGCAGAGGCAGCAGCCTGCTGATAGACCGCTAAAGTAAACTGTCATTAAAATGCCTTCGGCAGGCAGAGAGGGGGCGCCTGCCATGGGATATTGGTTTTTGTTGTTGTTGTTTGTTGTCGGTGTTTATATGGGGATAGGAGGCAGCGAGAAACACAAGCCCACTGGTTAGAAATTACTCGGAGAGGGGAAAGTGTGAGGCGTGGGTAAGGGGCACCGCGTCTGGGCACGATTCCTGGCCATAGCTACTGTGAGCAATTTCAACAGCATAAACTTGAGGGAAGTTAGGTGTGACAGAGATTAAGGAACAATTTAAACCAATCTGGCATAAAACAGAATTCTTTCTTTACAAGATCAGGGGCAGAGAAGATGGATCCCAAATGGACTCACGTTTTCCTGTCCTTGTAAGAAAAGCAGATCAGCAGGATACAGGAGTTAACAAAAACTGAAGTTAACCTGCTTTTTTGTTGAAGTGATAGGGCCTCAGGAGAGATTCAGAATAATTTTTAGAATTGCCTAAGAAGTGATCACCTATAGAAAAGAATCTGCTTATCTACATCCTGGAAAAAAGTTATTTCAATTCCTTGCCTTCTTTACCCAGGAGAGTACAATAGGGTAATCTAGGAAGCAAAAAATTGCAGGTATGTATTTTGATATCACCTAGTTTCCAAGACACTTTATGTCTACATTCCTCTGTCTGCTTTAATAAATAGGAAGTCTGAAATATTACATCTTTTGAATTTCACTCCCCAAGTTTAATATGTATAATGACCAGCCACTGGTCTTGCTGTCTTGATTCCCAAAAGACATAATACTATACTTGTTTTGTATCTTAAGTGAATTAATTGATTGCAAGAACATTGGTGTTCATTTACGACATAAGTATGAGAGGATGCATTTAATTTTGCATAGTGGCATTTTTCTTTTGCCTTAGGAACATTTATAAAAAGACACCTTTGGCTGGCAATACATAGTTAATACACCTTTAGAAAATCAATTTGTACTTCATTTAACCCCCAAACTTGTATCAATGTCAGAATACATATAACTGACGATATAAAAGCTGCTTAACTCACTTTGGAGTGAGAAAAATTAAACATATATTTGTTGGGGGAACTGCTGAAAGAATAATGTTGGTGTAAGGAACAATTAAACACATTTGTTGAGAAAAGTTTTGAGAAAAAATTCAATTCTGTTTCAGTAATTATTAAACTATTCTGATACATTAAAAATAACTTCTAAACTTTGAGGTTATCCTGTTATTCAGAGAGTGGTAAGCAAGGAAGCATGCTGTAAGTCGTGGAATCTCACATTTCTGCTGAAGCACACGTAAAAATGTTTTATAGTATATAACATAAAGGACAGGGGTTTTCTTTCTCTTTTAAATTCAAGTGTATGTATCAATAAGTTTCTATGTGTATCCTTTAATTCATAGTTATGTAAGCTAACTTTTCCTATCCATACTATCACTTTCCATAATGCTATATTGGTTTAAATAATGATCACTAGAAAAGCATTTTAAAAAATATTCTTTTAATAAATTCCAGCCATTTAGGCACCATTACATTATCTTTGATGTGCAGATAAACTGAAACAAGATATTTTTCTGCTTGTTGCAAGGACTCAAACAAGTTTGATTTATCAACTTTAATGATCCCTAAAGCTCTGGTTTTTTGTTTTTCTTAATCAAAGTGAAAATAAATAGCTTAAACTATTCTTTGTTCTTAAACTATTCTTTTGTTCTTAAAGATGTGAATTCTCATAAAAACTAAAAAATGCGCTCTTTGAGATGAGAAAAAATACTTCATAAATTTAAATTGTTACAGTATTTCAAAACTAAAAGAGAACTTTGCTATTTAAATTATTGAACAGGAAAATGTTTTAGCATAAAACTAATATGAAAACCACTCCTGAGAGAGAGATAAGGGAGGGGAAGAGAAGAGGAATAAAAACAATTAAAACATGTACCTATTCCCTAAGATGAATGTAAACATCAGGCACTGCAGACATGTATTAATAGAAACATTAAAAAGAAAGAGAAAAATGTACCCTTTATACTTAGTTATATAAAAATATCCTCTCATATTTTGAACATGTGGAAAAAGTTAATAAAATACCTAACATTTGGAAAAATAAAAAATGCACCTAACTTTTGTCCCAAATAAATGTTATATATGGTCTCTAAAGGCACAGTAATTCATTATAAATGATGAAAAATAGTAAAGTATCCAAAAATATAAAATGTTTTAAAAAGAGTTTTCTATTAATTCATTTTGTAGGAAATGGGATAGTATACACGTAAGGCAAAGAGCCCTTCTGTGACGTATAAAGGGAAAGCCATTGGAAGCTTTTAAAATATTCAAAAGTTGTGACATTTTGTTTAGCACTGATCATAATTTACTTGCCACAAATATCAGACACAATTAATTGCATCTGTTCAGATACAACATTTATCATCAGTTTGTATCTGTAATATTTATTCCTGATCACTAGCAAAATGGTCATTTCACTTTGATTCAAACGTCTTTTGAGTGCCTACCTTACGCCAAAGTAACAGAATTAGGTTAGGGGCAATAAATGCTTAATGGATATCAGATTACTTTTTAGGAAGTCTTAGTAAAAGGAAAATTTAGAAGACTTAAATAACAGTAAATATTATATAAAACATTTGATCATCACAAAGTGTCTGAGTTTTGTGATTATTATACTTATCCTAAATTTTTCTGCACTATCTCTCTAAAAGAATTTCACACTATACCTTGTCAAATAATTACGCCTTTAAATAGAAATGGTGAAGTCATCATTCTAGGAGCTTTGCAAACTGTTCAGAGGTTGGGACTTGACTTCAGACACATGTGCATTTGAGCCTCCCTTCCCTTCACCATCATGATGCCTTAGATACATTACTTTTTTTTAATCCTCAGTTTCCTGGTCCATAAAATGATAATAATGATTATCAATTTAGAACCACTAGGAAGTTAAATGTAATCATGAGTATAAAATAATCAAACTTCCTAGCACAGATGAAGTGGTCAATTCATGATGACTACAGTTATGGGAACAAAAATGGTAACTTAGCACATTTAATTTGATGAAGTCAGAACTCAAATTTCTGCGTTTGCATACTGTCCCTTAAATATTTTCATTTGCTCTCATTAATGTCCTAGTGGATATATTCTATGATAAATATCTTTTCATATTCCTAATTGTAACCCAGTTTAAAAGGCCCCAGAAGGCATAAAATCTTCTGTCTGCCTGCCCTGTTATGTGACTTCAATATATTTCCCAATACAATTTCATGATTCACCCATAAAAAGTTGTGGGTCTTCAAAAAGGAACTGAGTCTGAGATCCCATTTGACTGATATAATAAAAACACCTTAGATTTTTATAGTGCCTTTTATCACAAAAAGCTCAATGTACTTTTACATATTTATCATTGTAACCCCAGGAGGTAAGGAAGGACATAAATTATTTCTCATTTTCAGGGGCATAGCGGAGGCATTTAGAATTTAGGTAACGTTTCTAAGGTTAATAGAAATAGCTAGCAGGTTTCCTGAATGTCAGCCTTCCTGCAATGTTACTCTCTTTGGCATTAATTATGGCTATTGTTACTTTAGGTAGGCTCAAATTTTAGTGTTTGGCATTAAGTATAGCTTATAATTCAGTTAATTATTTGGTGAAAGCAAGTTGAATCAAATATATATCATCAAGTCTAATCCAATTATATGTTTTTATTTTATGTTAAGATAATTATTCAATTATATCTATGCATACTTTGTCTATTCTTATTTACCATTCTGTGTTAATTCTAAATCAAGACTTTATAAGTTATTTGTACTTTATTTTACTGAAAGAAACCAGTTCCAATGTTTTTGTCACTTACCTCTCCCTCAGCTTATTCCCCTTTCCACATATATTTCTATAGGCTTTTATATTTATTCCATTTTCATAGGCTAACAGGACTTTCTGCTCTACTTTTCTATTTCTTAGGTTGCCTATGCTTGAAAAATCTATCAAAATAAATACCCAAAGGAATATAAAAACAGACTACACAAAGGGCTTTCATAATAGTTTTGTTTGTTTAGAATAAAACAAAATGGAATACTAATGTCCACTTCATACTGTAAAACATAGCATATAAGAAGCATACTAAAATTTGCTTATGGCTTATAGTTTTTCAGTTTCCTCCTGAATCTTCTTTGCTATGAACTAATATAGATACAGCTACTGATGTGAATTTTCAGTGAATAAATAAATTGAAAGAAAACAAAATTTTGTAGCCTGATTAAAAACTGAATCAAACTTTTGAAGTATGATAGGTTACAATGGAAAAGAGACAATGCTTTTAAGCTTCAATCGGCATCTGTCTATATCCTAAACTTATTTATAATTTGATCAGATTGACCTGCTCAAGGTCAAGCCCAGTAACGTGATGCCAGACTTCTATGAGAACGTGTCACAAGCACCATGAGGAAACACACATGTACACCCGCAGAGTATCCAGGGCTCTAGTTTATTGCCATTTCACTCCAATCCCTCTTAACTTTTCATATTGATATGACTAAATGGAAAATCTATTTCTCTTATCAAGCATATGTATGCACATTTTGAGGCTGAGGATACTGCTGTAATAGAAATAATATTGTATTCCTTTGGTCACTGTCATTCTGGCATAAGAAATTAGAGAATATGGGTGTTTGAAGTGTCAGTTTTTGTAAACATGAGTTGGAAGTTGTAACGTAAATGAATGGTATTACAGACTGTTTAAGCTGTTTGAGTAACAAATAGACATTTCCTTGAATTATTTTGACACAATTTACTGTGAAATTTCTTTCTTTCTCTTGTGATATTTCTAGATTCCTTGTGCAGACAATAAAAAGAAAAGTCTTTCTTTTATGTCAGTGCTCATTATTTAACTCATAGAGCATTGATATTTTCTACAATACTAATATATCCTAGATATAAAATGAACACTAAAAGAGGTGGGTCTCCGTATTACTTATTTCAAAGGATACATGAAAATTTGAGCTTCTATATAAAGTCTCTATTAAGGAGGAAATTATTAATATATATTACAGTATTCAGTCCTCAATTTAAAGGATATTTATATAAATCTATTCGATGGGAGAGGAGGGAATTGTTCAGAACAAATGAAGGGCAGTTTAGAGCTAAAAATTGCAAGACTTTGGTAGAAGAGAACAGGCGAACTATAATGGAGGAGATTGGGGGAATATTGTTGTTATATCATGTTAGTTTTATAAAGCAGCAGAGAGAAGCACAGATATCAAACCACCAGATATGTTATACCCACTGAGGGCTATCACTTCTGGAAGTGCCAGGCAGGAAGATACTCAGAAGTGTAGGAATAGGGGTTGTCTTGAGTCAAATATATAATACAGTTAATATATAATCATATATTCTATAACTATATATAATATATACAAAACTTTAATTTCTTAATATTTATTATAAAATTTAAAAAGAAAGTAAACAGCCTGCAGGCTGCAGATTGTGGGAGAGTTTTAGACTTTAAAATGGGAGAACTTTTAGAATGAGGTGGCGAGGCCGAGAATAAGAGATCAGAGAAAGACTGAAATATGGAGAGAGATTCAAGACATTGATAATGACAAAAGTTGTGAAAGTGATAGAGTGTTCTGAACAAACAGTACCCTTGCACCGACAAGCCCAAGAAGAAGAGAATAGGAATAGAGCCTGTCAAGCTTGTGCTAGCCTTCGCTCTTGATGCCTCTACCTTTGTGCCCAAGGAAAACTTTAAAAAACACTGCTGTGAAAGGAGAAATTGTGGCAGTAAGCAGATTCCTGGGCTTAGACAACAGTGAGTCCTAGTGTTATTTCTCCTAACTGGCTGGTTCCTTTCTGCAAGCCATTGACTAGATCTCGTAATTCCCAGGAGAACATTGAGTTCATAATAATAACGGTAATGGGCACTGTTCTCTGTGCTAGGTAATATTCTAGTGCTGAATGCATTATATCAGGTAATCTTAGCAATACCTATCATTTTACATATGCAGTTAAGTAATCTGCTCACAATCACATAGCTAGAGATTGACAGATTGGGATTTGACTCCAAGTAATTTGTTTCTAAGGACCAAATCCTTAAGCACTATTTGTTAGATACCTCTAAGGCATTTTTTACATGTAAAATTCAGTAACTTTAAAGATAAACAGCAGAAATTACAGATGTCATGACACTTGAAAGACAGAAAAACCATAAGGAAAATAGCTATTGCTATTAATGTGAACAGATAAAACTTTTTATCAGAAATAATCCATACTCTTATGTCTTGCTGTGCTATCACTGATAAGTGGGATAGATAAAAAATTGATAGCTGCTTCTTTAATATGATTCAGATCAAACACAGTAGGATTTTTAGAAATATAAGATGTCCCAGGATGTTCTAACATTTAAGTAGTATTGTTTTGGGGTTTGACACAATTTAATTAGTTTTTATGTATTTTAAGAGGTCTGCTCCATCACCATAGAGTAAATAGTTAAAATGCCATTAAAAAGATCGTGCATATTTATTATATAATGATATTTAACATTTTCATGAAATATTATTGAATGTATTAAGCCTCATAAAAAGGATGTTCACTACAACATTAAACAGTACCTGTTGAGGTAACAGGTGTTAGATTTATATTTTTTTCTTCACATTTTCTGCATAAAAGTGTCTATAGGACTTCTTAGCATGCATTTTTTTTTTTTACATATAAATCTGAAAAACTGTTTTGTGTTTTGATAGGAAGAACATCCACTGTTCAAGCTTCGGGCCCTTACACCTACCAGGTGGGAGCAATTTCTAGACACTGGGCGCTAAGGACCAGTGGCCTCCTAACAGATTACTTAGATTCAGAGAGAGGCCACAACAACCAACCTGCAGCTTCACAGTTTATAAACAAAGCAATATTTACTTTCAAAAATGAATCTTGAGATTTGATACATATGAAAAATAACCATGTTAGAGCATTTTGATATAGAATCTCAGAAACTGTTCTCCCTGTTTCTTTCTCTCTCTCTCTTTTTTTTTTTTTTTTTTGGTATGGGAAATCGAACTCAGAACCTTGTGCTTGCCAGGCAGGTTTTTGTGCCACTGAGCTACATCTCCAGCCTCGTTCTCCCTGTTTCCTAGACTACAACATCAGATATACTTATCTTGTCCAATTAGAATTGCCTAACATTTACTGTATATGAGAACACGAGCCATTTTTTTTCATTTACTGCCTCTCTATATTATGACTAAGGGATGTTCTTTTTCCATTTAATTAATCATTTCTTTTCCTGTATTATATTGTTTTCCACAGTTGATTAAGAATCTTATAAAATGAAACTTCCTTCCCTACAAGCGTAGTCCTTACAGTGACTTGCTTATATTTCCATAGCATATAGAAATGAAACCATAATACAGTAAATAACTGTAATGAGATTGAACAAAAGCTGGCTTCCTGACAGGTACCATTTAGTGAATTGCTATATCATTTCTTTAAACAGTCACCTGATTTAATTCAATTTTTATGTTGTTTAACTTTTGCCTTGATAGTCATTCTTCAGAGAATGGGAAACTGGCTCATTCAGCTCCATAGGATGGTACATTCTCACTTATTTCATCTTTTTAGAAATATTGTATATCTCATGGCCAGGGGTTTATCAAGAGCTGTATGCAGGAATTATTTATCTTAAAGAAATAATATAGTTAAATTTGTGGTATTGTAAAATTGGAAAAGAAGGTACTAAGAAACAATAGCAAATAAGAGAAACAAAATATGGTATTTTTAACATGCTGTTACTATTTTCAAGCTTTATGAAGAGCATACATATATTATTTTTTAGATGTAACTTATGACCATTTTGGAAAGACCTTATTTATCATAAACAGAGAACATAAAGTGTTGCTGCCTTCACTCACATGCTCATTTGACTCATGGTGCAGTCTTGAATAATTTTAAACCAAATATGACTGCAGCAATCAATTTCCTTCCAATTTATTGGGCATGAGTTAAAGCCAATTAAAAAACCATTTTTGGTGCAATTCAAGGGGAAAAATTTTATAAACCCATGAAAAACAAATTCCGGTCCTAGACGTGAGTCATCACCATTCTAAATATCGGTGTCAGCCCTAAATCAGAAAGAACAAATCCTAAAATTGCATAGTCCACTCTGAAACTGCATTTATCAGCAGTGATTTAAGATAATTGTTAATATTTTTAAAGGAAACTGACCTGAAAGGAAAATTAATGCACTTTCCACATTGTTTCAAATATGAACAATTTTGTAATGAAACTGAAGGGGCTCCTTGAGTTTGTGAATTAAGAACCGAGGCAGAAAATGACCTTTACACAAAGAAAGCAAAACATTTTGGTTATAATTTTAAAGTATCTTTTACCTATTAGACCATGTCTCCTTTCACATAAATACAATGGCTTTCTTTTAAGGTTATAAAATGAAACAATCCCTGTACGCTCTGGATATTCTTAGGGTAATCAAAGCAGCAAAATTGAAGCTTCTAGGTGGGAAATTACAGCTATAAAATATAGCCACACATTTTCAATTTGTATATTAAAAAGGCTTTTTAAGTTCAGGGTTGTTGCAGTTAAAATTATTGAAACAGACCTGAATTCTGGTTGTGCCTCTCCCATGTCCTTGGTAAATGACTTCAGGTATTTGTCCAGCCTTTCTAAGCCTCAACTTTCTCACTAGTAAATGGGTATTAAAATTAATAACTATCTTTTAGGGATGCTATGAGCATTAAGGAAATATATATGTTTGTTAAGTGCTTAGGAGAATGCCAGCCACAGTGAATTTTCAATAAATGACAAAACTGGGGAAAGGAAAACCCAGTGGTTCTCATGCATTGGCTGTATATTATTGACTTTATCTATCTGTAAAAGCTTTTTTTTTTTAAGTACAGGTGCCGGGTCTCTCCACTGGGAGAGTCCACTCATTAATTCTGAGGAGAGTTTTAAGCACATGTTTTTTATAAAAAGCTCCGTAGGTAACTCTGAGGAAACATTGTTTCAGAGCAAAAAAGTACAGATTTTTCAAAAATAGTACAGATGTTTCAGTTGCTCAGTTAATGTGGAGTTAAATTGGCTTGAACTCTTTTGGCTCTGTCGTCTGTTGAGCAAGAAAATTTGAACAATTGCCAAATTTGTACTTTGCGTGAGATTGAATTTTAACTGGAATATCTTAAGATTTTATTCACAGCCATGTCTGTGAGGTCACTGAATAAGCATGATCTCCCACCACTTCCTGTTAGTAAAATGAAAGAACAAACATATGAGATAACCCTGGGAAATTACTGTCATTCTACTGGCAAAGATAGATTTTAGTGTTTGCTGTATTGGTAGCTTTTCCTTCTATTTAATAACACGGGCAGATAAACCAATACTGCCAAAGCAGTTTTTTTCTGAGTTATTTTCTTAAGTTAATTTCAAACTGTCCTACTTCAAGATAAGTAAGCAGTCTTCTCAACGATAGGATCAGGGGTACCACCCCAGTTAAGGGAAGCAACTGCCAGAAAAATTTATGTTGGCTTGAAATGACCACCCCACAAGTTACTTGCCATGATCGTTTAACACAAGAGTATTTTCCTAGGCACTTTTTAATTCAGGACTCTCCTTGATTTTTTCATTAAGTAGAAATTAATTTTTAGGTTAACAACCTATCTGTCACTTTGGAAGGGAAAGGGTTGTCTTCTAGTAGATCTTAGGTTTGGGCAATGTCAGTAGGTGGGTGGAGCAGGTTCCGAGGACTAAAGGACAGTAAGCTCCTACAGGTATCAGAGGAGAAGGTGATTGGGAGGTTAGAAAACCAGTCAAATAATTTTCACCAGGTATACAGCTGGTATATCCTCAGACTTCCAACTTTTATAGGACTTGTTAGGAAATCAGAGTGACGTAGCCCCTGGCACATCTGTACATAGGAATCCAATGCTGCCATCCAACCAGATTTTAATTTAGAGTTTCTTGAGACTAGGTCACACCCTCCTTCCAAATTGAAGAATGCAAATACATACATTACCTAAAAGAATGCAAACTGTAGAGGTTACCTCAGGGGAAAAGTAATTACTCCCTGGAGACATTTTACCTTCAGGGTTTAGCAATGACTACAGTCTAGATATAATTTAACATCGTGTATTAGCAAGCTGTTAGTAGGTCAAAATGTTGATGAAAGTGACTGATAGGCCCAGATTCTGGTTTCTAACTGTTTCTGAATCCATATGTTTCTGTACACAAAATGAGTGATAGCATTTGCTTTTCTTCATGGAGCCATCGTGAAGCTAAACTAAAAGTATACCTATGAACAGTAGAAATATTTTTATTGTGGTAGCATAAGAATTGAAAGGGTGTTTTTTTTGCCTGTTTTAGTGTATATAACTTTTTAGTTGCATAAGCCTTTTTCAATATGATTCTCCAAAAGTTGTAAAATCTGGTTGTAGGAGAATAACTCTATGTTAAAACCCAAGTGAAATTGCCTGAAACTCGCTAGACTATCATGGAACACGAAAATAAAGATCTACAGTAAAAACAAAACCTTTTTTTCCTGTTGTTTGTTTATGAATATATTTTATCTAATCCTAGCTTTAGATAGTTGGTTTCTGAGACATGGTTCTTTGAAATTTTAGGGAAGAGAAAGCCCCTTCAGATTTTTATTTAACTAGCAGAGAATTACTTTTTCACAGCTGGAAGCTTGAACAGGCATTGACTGACACTTTTCTGTTCCCCTGGATGAGAGTTCAAGGACTCCGTGCCCCCAGGACAGCCAGCAATGTATGTGGTCAGAAACATATTCCAGGGCACCCCATCCTGGGACTGGGGAATAGATAATTTAGTGGTGACTGTGTCACTCAACGAGGGAGATTTTCTCCCTCTTGAAAACCAACCACCTTGAGAATCTGCTTTCTGATCCATCATAGTCAGGTTACAAGGCTCCTAGAATCATAGGGATCCCTTGAAGCACTCCTGATGTCAGTATCAGGATTTGGCATCCATTTAGAATTTATCAATATCCCTTTCTACATATCCTATAGGAAATTTCCTTTTCATTTAGATTATATTTCTGAGTCTTTCTTAGTGGACAATAGATAGATAACTCCATTTTGAACTTATGGGAAGAAGAACAAGCAAATAGAACAGTTGTCACTGCAGTACTATTTATTGTGTCCACTAGAGGACTTCCTCTCAGAATTGCATGAAATAGCTCTCTCGGTTCCCTGTGGCCTCTGGCATTTGATGCTCAACTAACTCTTCAGTTGGACCACTGGCTACATATCAGTGTTAGAATGAAAACATTCCCCCTACTTTAACACCTCCTGCTAGTTCCATAAAGCGATGTTTAAATAACTGAACTGGCTTCAATGAACTGTACATTGCCATTTTTTCCTGCTTCTTAGCTAGATAAAATGGAGATAATTGTGAAGTGGATGAGCAGGTTTAATGAAAGCCAGTTTCTTTTGGTATACTCCTGAAGCAGCAATCATCATCTGTTTGGCTTTTGAAGAGCAACAATTATAATCACTTAAACCCCCAAGGGGAACAAAAATAGAATTTACATTAGCATATAAAATATACAGCTGGATTGGGCAAGCCTACAAAATTCTGGGGAAATCATTCTAATCTGAATGCTATTCAAACTCACAAGTAAAATGAGTTCAAGAGTATTTTATATACTTCCTTCCTATAAAATAACACATAGAACAATGCTGAGAGGATTTTCCTAAAAAGGAGCAGAGAAAAATGAAAAATTATTGCCAGGAGAGAATCCCAGTGGGAACCGGCTAAATTGTATTGCCAAGATATCAGAGAGCAAAATGCATAATGGAGTTCACACAAAGTTCTGATCACTCTGAAGTGAAGGGTTTTCAGAGGGAAACTATATACATTTGGGAGTTTAAGAAGAAAAACATGGTGGTTTCAGTTTGATCAATGTTGAAAATTAATGATAAATACGGAATTCAGAGTAACAGTACTTCTTTCCTCCCTTGCAAATGTGAAAGCAGTAACTGAACAGTGAGATGACTTAAGCTGATACTCTGCTGTGAGCAACAGAGCTCTTTCCTATTTTAAAATATTTTCTTATCAGTACTTGTTAACTTCATTACAACCCCTTCCTCACTGTAGCTGGGTTCACAAGCACTCTTTCTCAGCATTTACATTATCTAATTACTTTTTCTTTTGTGTGCCTTGCACGGTTTGCAAGATTTTTTTTTTAGCACAGAAGAACACAAGTGGAGCCTTTCCTTTTATCCATTATGTACTAGCAACAAACACTAAAATGATCGATATATTAAAGGCTTTCCCAGCTGTGTACATTTGTCAAAAGCAGTGTATCTGAGCAATTCCACTAATGAATCTTGAAAAATTTAGCATCCTACGTGGAAAATTTGTTCTCTCTCATCATAAGTACATACTAATATGTAAAGATGAGACAAACATACACTTCATATTTCTGTATGTTGTCTGAAGATCCACTACTACATTTTTCAAAATGGAAAGCAAACAATTACTACTACAAAAAGTCAGCATGCAAACAAAACCTCGCCTCCAATAAGAGGGGTTCCAAAATGCTGTGCCATACTGATGCCAGCTGCAGGGATACTGAAGACAGCTTCCCCTGTACTCACAGAAGCACTCTGCACATGCTTCTGATGCCAGTGATCGCACTACATATAACCATTTGTTGACATCTGTCTCATAGACAGACTTTGAATTAATTGACAATACAACTTCTTTTCCAGCAGAGCATTCTCAGGCTTGTACTACTGTGCCTAACCTAGCAAGCACACAATAATGTTTGCAGAATGAAGTATATCATTATTTGCATTCCAAGGCACACGAAAATGTTATGGTATCCATGGTAAAAATCAAACATATGTTCAGTGCTGTCTTGCTACAGTATCAGTTGAAATGGTGATGGATTAGACACTGAAATATTAGAAATTCAAGTCTAGATTTTGATAGCAATCTTAGTTCTCATTATATTTAACAAAGGATAGCAGTAATTCTTTATATTTTGAAAGTCTATAACATACAGCTTTACTGCAGATGCAAAATATAATGATTTCATATTTAAAAGCATTTATAAGGAAAATTGAGGTCCATAGCTTCAAGCGTTTTAGAATCTATGTAGGACTTTCTTAGGCTCATTTTGTGGGTTTTTTTCCCCTTCTTTAAACATAGTCCATATTTTTCCTATTAATTTTCAAATGAAATAATTTTATATGAAGTTATAAGAAAGCAATATAACAGAACCAATCTTAAGAACAGCTGGGATAAGGGAAAGGAAGAAAGAAAGAAGAAAGGGGGAAATATATATATATACACACACACAAGATAACTAAGAGAACTGTACTAATTTCTATTGGTTTTTTGAAAGGAACAGTTAACACTTAATTTTTTTGATCGGTCTTGCATGCCTATATCTGATAATCTGAACAACTACTTTCAAGATAACAATATGCATATAACAACCATTGTTAATTTCCTATCATCTTGCTTTGAAATTCTGTATCATTTTTAATTTTTAGAAATTTTTATTTTCTTTTAAGAAAAGAAAATAAAAGCTATTTTCTGCTAAAAAAAAAAAAAGCAATAATGGGAAAGTAGAAAATAGACTCCATTGACCTACTCTGAAAAATACTGCATTTTAAATTAATAATAAAATCATTATTAGTTACAATTCAATATTGTACATTAATTATCCATAAATT
>NW_004955472.1:10529807-10555348 GCF_000276665.1 Chinchilla lanigera | reverse complement strand
GCTGGGATTATAGGTGTTCGCCACCACACTCAGTATATTCTTTTCTTTTTTTTTTTCCGGTACCGGGAATTGAACTCACGGCATCGCACTGCGCTGTGCCGCTGAGCTAAATCCCCAGCCCCTAGTGTATTCTTAAAAGCTTAAGAAAAACTACTTTAATAACTTTCATCCTTTGCTTCTTATTGGTGTAAGAATAACTTTTTATATGCACATTTACATGTATTATCTATATGGACAAATTTGCATTTTTGATAAATTTGAATTAGAAAAATTATCTTGATAATCATTTGATTTTAGAATAGTTACATAGCATAAATATCCAAATAAAGATAAAATAGAAAATTATATAAACATTCTATTAACTGATTAAAAAATGATCCTGAATTTTATTTATAATGAGCCAGCAACTAAATTTAGTCTCTTTTTGGGGGGAGAGGTTGAGACAAGGTCTCACTATGTAGTATAGACTGGCCTTCAGCTATTACAATCTTTCTGCCTCAGCCTCTTGTGTGCTGGGATTACAGACATGTGCCACCATGCCTGGTTTAAAATTAGTCACTTGGAGGTAAAACTTTGGTCTTTCAAAAAAGAATTGGAGGGCTGGGGATATAGCTCAGTGGCATAAGTGCCTGCCTGGCAAGTGCAAGGTCATGAGTTCGATCTCTGGTGCAGGTTAAAACAAAAAAAAGAATTAATTCCAAGGTCAAAGTGAAATTAGTTGAGTTGTATGTGAGTCACAATATTCCCCTTTACATCATGGTTTAAAAAGTTCAAATTTTTTTGACTTTAAAAAATCTATTTGCACTCTCATAGTAATGTGGTTTACGTATGCTAGATCTGGATGATTTCTTTTATAAAAGTCTAAAACAAAATGGATGATCCAACTTTTTAAGAAGTTCTTCATATAAGATTATTAACTCAAATGTTCTTTTAATACATAAGCTTTCTGCATTTTAAAAAAAGTAATTCAGATTAAAAATTTACACAAAACAACTTAGGAGACCATTTATTGCATAGAATGCAGGTAGAGTTATTCTGAGAGCCTTCATTTTTCTCAGGTCAGAGTGAAATATTGAGCAGCCTTCTCTTAAATGTAAACAATACCCTTAAACATTCTCTCTTTGGTATTTCAGGGGACTTGATTGAATTATCTTGATAAAATCTTAACATCTCCACTTTTTTGAATCTAAGCTATAAATAAAACGGGCGCGAGTACAGTATCTTTGTCTCAATCTGTCAGGTCAGGATTTATTTATTTAAAAAAAAAAAGCAACAGGGCATTTTAAAGGAAAAGTGTTTTCCTAATACTTAAAGTCTACCATTTATAATGTTTAAAAAGGAATTTTATAATGGGGCTCCATTGGAAACTTTTTCTGTATTACCTTTTTTTTTTTGTATCACTTTTTATCTTTGTGTTTCTCTGGCTAATTGGTTATATCAAGTTAAGCACCTAGAAAATAAGCAGTATGGCAAAAACATATGAAATGATTGCCACTTATCCAATCATATAATTTATTATTAGGAAATATTAGCATAACCAAAATTTTGAAATTTTTAAAATGAAAATTAAATCCTATTAAATTGGTAAGATAAAAAAAATCAGTCTTCTTGAGTTTAAGTCAATTTTAGGGAAACCTGGGCTTGCTTTAGTTGTCCTTTTACTAAATAGGCACTGTTGATATTTAAAGATATTTTTACCATTACAGTTGAGTTAATCTTTCTCTTTCTCTCTCTTTCTTTCTTTGTGGCATAAAAAATATGTGGACTTCTCCATACTTAAATGTAAAAGAGAAATAATCAGCCAACCCAGGCAAAGTACCCAAAATCAATCCAAACTCAAACTCATTTTGAGGATGTAGTGAGGAATGTTTCAGTAATGTTTTTTTTTTCCCTCTTAAAAATGTATCATACAAAGTGCCAAGTTTAACTGACAATCAGAATTTGTGAAAATTACATAGGTTTTATGTGGAAGATTTTTAAAAATCTAATAAATTTTCATTTTTCTATTATTTGATTCCCAATTTGCTTGATTTAGGGCCCAATTTTGTAGTCAGATAGCTTTTTTACTCAAATCCTCTCTTAATGGCTTATGAGCTATCTAACTTTAACTACGTAGTTTCTAGGCAAAATAAACTTGCTTGCTGCCTATAAAATTTGGAAAATTAGCTGAGGTAACATAAATAAAGCACCTACATACCTAGGGCTTGTCAGGTAGATAAGTATCATCTACTAAGGTTACCTTCTTAGCTATGTGAGATGATGTGTGCACATGAAATTTAACATTAAAGTAACAAATGTAAGTCATTTAATAATAATATAGTTATTTAACAATAAGCAATAAATGAAAGTTACTTTAAAGTAATAACTGGAAGTTGTTTTTACATTTTTAAAATTACAGTATTACTGTAGCCACTCCTTTTTTTGTTCCTTTGCTCTTGCCTCTTATGCCCTAGATGTGGTGAAACCTGAAATGCAATATTAGGTAACATGGCTGTGCCCCACCCCTAACCCTACCTCTCACCTACTTTTCTCCTTGATGTACAATTGCCTGTTTGATCAAAGCAAGTCGGTAAGAGAGGAAGCCATGAACGCATCTATGAGAGTACCACTTCACTGAAAAAGATTTTTGTCGAACACTTAGAATATTGTTCTTATGAACATTGTAATCTTACTGCTACTTGTAATATTTATTCTAATAAATATTCACTGAGAGTCAGTGAACATATCAGGACATGGTTACAGTATTTCTAATGTGCCAATAAGACACATAGATGTATTCTCTGCATAAAAAGATAAATTTAAAATATTTGTATTTTCCAGAAAAAAATTGATTACAATATTATAATGTGATATGAAGAAATTTCCACATTGAAACTATTTGCTAACCTGAAAATTAGCAAAGAATTATGGTATTAGTAAGGAAAAACATCAGGAATATAAAAGAAATTAAACTATATACACTCTTATTTAGGAGATAATTTTCAATTAACCAATTTATTTTAAATAACAACTTTTTGTGAGTGTCTTCAACTGAAACAGTATTTATAATGTGTAGGTGACAACTTAGAGTAAAATTGAGTGCTTATTTGATATTGAATATGACAACAATCATACTAGCTATGATTGTTTGGTAGTATGGTCCAAAGTGAATTATACAATTAAGACATTTTTAGTTGACTATCTGAGAGCTAATATTAGCACCTAAGAAAAACACCCTTGTGAAACTCTTATCACTAAAAATATATACAATATTATATTTTGATCCAAAATTTTCTGAGATTTTTTTTCACGAATTTTGCTGAACTGATTTCCCTTGTACCAACAATTAGTAATATAGTTGGTCTCTTGGTTTAGAAGCTCTGAAACTGAAAACATTGTTAAGGGTAATAACTGCAAATGGTAAGGCTAAGAGCAATACTGCTGACTTTGTAAGGTATCACTTTTCTGTAATAAGTTGTAGTTATTGGGTGACAATAACTTCTTGTAGAATTGACAAAAAGTCAGTTAAAATAAGCTATTCAAAGAGATGCCAAATAAAATACATTAATCTTTACTGCAATATTGTATAGTCTAAAATTTTTTGTGTTTTCTCTGAGCATAGGAAGTTTGTAATTGCTCAAAAATTTCAGGATAGGTCTTCAGAAATGTAGGCACATGCAACCATATCTACATGAGCAGACATTATAGGGATGTGCTCAACAAAACAAGAACCAATTCGTTTCAGGGGACATTTTTGTTTCCATCCCATCCTTCAAATTTGAAAACTTAGATGTGCTCTTTTCACCAAAGAATGTGCAGGTCCATAACAATATAGGGCATCCAAGTCATCTCCATAGCAACAGCTCTGGATAAGTTAAAAAGCAACTAGACTAACAAAAAGAAAAAAAGTTTTAGAACTGCTGAACACTACTAGATTTTTTTTTAAAGGTGCAAATCTAGCCTAACAATTTAGCAAAGTCCAGAGAAAAAGTTGTCTTCCACCAAACTTTGCATCAGTCACTCTGCAAGACATACTGTCCTGGATAGCTTAGCGGAGAAAACGAATGAGATAAAGGGGTAAAACTCAGTAATCCTTCCCCGGAACATACCGCCTATTTTAAAACAAATAAAAGAAATTTTAAAAGGCTACTGAGGAAGGGCTCCTAAATAAATCTGTACACTTTAGTTGAAAAAGCGATGGAGAAGAGAAAATAGCAGTAGTAAGGAGGGTAACATGCAATTCTCCTTTAAACCTTTTAAGACTATAATCTTCCAAATGTATTATTTGGGCATAAATCAGCATTTAACCTTTGCGTGAGAATGAAGGGATGCTGCAGTGGCTACCTGGGCCCGTACGAGGAGGCAGAGGAAAGGTTAACAGAGCAGGTGAGGGCGCAGAGATCGCTGTACTGGCTGAGGGTGACCCCATTGTTCCTTTTCTCCTTTAGGATTTTCATCGGGAACGACCCAGCTACGCTTTCAAGTTCAGAAGTCAGAGCTGCACCGTTCTTTTGAAAGCAGACAATAAGCTAGTTCCTGGACTCCCTCCGCTGCAGCTCTCGCGCTGCCAGCTCTCACCCACTTTAAACGCATCAAGCCCACTACCATCCCAGTAGTCTAGAACAGATAAGCACAGAACTTGCCTAACGACCACAGTGAGAGAAAAACAAAATCCTAAGTATTGTTGTCTGTCCGATCGTCCCCCTCCTCCCAGCCCCCAACCTTTTATGTGTGAGGAGTCCCGTAACCCACCCACAGACCGAGCAAACGAGAAGAAATGGTAATTTTTGGTTTAAAAGTTCACTTACCACGGCAACCTCATATTGCTTTGTCATGCTTTTTTGCACTTAATTTTTCAAAATTGCTTGTTCAGGACGCAGAACTGGGAAGGCAGGACTAAAGTATCACTAGTAATCACAACAAAAAGGAGAGAACATTCACCAATCAGAATTACATTTAAATGCACAGTCAAACCCCCAAGCGAGACGCAGGGTTCACACCAAACCGGGGAGGGGGAGGGGTGGAAAAAGCCAAGCTAACAAAACAAAAGGTAAAAGGGAGAGTTGAGTGGTTGGAGGGGAAATTGATCCAAGCCGCCTTTTGACCGAGGAAGGGCTTTAAACCGCCGCTGCCGCCCCCACCCCTCCCAGCACCCCCGCGTTTTACCCGAGCGACTGCACTGCCTCCAGCCAGCTCGCTGCAGGACAGGAAAGCCCAGCTAAGTTCACTAGCCCTGCCACCGTCTTCCTCGGCCCGATGGGTTCCTCCAGGAGGACACTTTCAGAGGCATCCGTCCACGGGAGGTCTGGGCTTAGCTGCGGCCGCGGGGCTGGGCTGGGGCTGTGCGGGTCTCCGCTCCGACGCGGCCGTCTCGCTGCCGCCTGCTTCGCGCCGCACAATAGCCCCGGCCGGGTGCACCTCGTTAAGCCAGCCCGGGAGCCCCGGGAACAGGGCAACCAGTGTGACAGCGCTGCCCCTTTGTAATGACTGTGTGATGGATTCAACCGAAGGGTGGGGTCTGGGTGGGTCAAAACTGTTAACGACAGTATGGATCATTCTGTCTGTCCTCCAGGAGAGGGAAGCCCCCTCCCCCTTACACACACGCGCGCACACACGCGCGCACACTCCTCCCTCCTCCCCTACCCCTTTGGCATTTTCTGCAGTCCACGTTTAAATAAGTAGAAAATCATCGGATCGTTTCCAACAGAACAGATTATGGACAGCGGATTTATCCACACTCTTAAGCAGAAGATCCTAAAATCGAAGCGCAGAGGCTGCGGGGCGGGCTTGGGCGCGGAGCGCGCGGCCGGTCCCCGGCCAGGAGTTTGCAACTGTCCCGCAGCGCGCACCGCCAACTCCGTGCGCCTCGGGCGGCGCTTCCCCGCGCTCCGGCTCAGCCGAGGGCTGCACCCGGGGAGTGGAGGGGAATAAACCACCCCGGGCACCCCCGCCCGGGTGGAAACTGCAGGATGGCGCCCTGCACCCTGACCGCACGCGACCCGCGGCGAGGAACACTGCACCCACACTGGGAGTCCGCCCTGCCCTGCAGAGGCGGCCAGGGCTCGGGAGGGAGGTGCCCGATCCAAGGCAATGCAGTCAGTCGAGAGCTGGCTGCTGCCTCCCGGCTAGTGACTGCCGGGACTGGGTTTACAGCCCCTGCCCCGCCCCGCCAGGTACGCCCGGGAGACGCCACTTGCCGGGCTCCTGACGCCTGTGCGCCCCCAGCCGGCCCGCACCTGGCACCCGCTTCCTGAATCCCTCCGCTCTGAATCTCGCCCAGCCTGGCCTGTCTGCCCCCAGCAGGCAGAAAACATTTAGAAGGTTTCTTCTCTCGCCCCCTTTGTGGAGTCTTAGACTTTTGCTTCGCTGCCTTTCCACTGCCCCACTCCCTGAAAACATCCTGCATACTCACTCCCCAACCCACCACCTGTTCCAGTCTTGTTAATGGTCCTAAGAACCCAGTTCTGAGGCACCAATTTGTCATTTACAGGAAAGCCCTACAGGGACTTTATTCCCCTTCCTGAACAAATAGCCCGTTACTTTACACTCAACTTTCCATTTCCAACTTAAGTGTTCTTCGCCTTGATATGGCTACAAAGCACCTTCCAAGCATCCTGAGCGATTTCTCCAGAACCGTTTAGATATGTACTTATGTTGATTAGAGTTTATGGAGCACTACTTCTCTTGGCACTGTGTAACTGGCTTCTGTTTTTATCACTGATGCCTTATAGCTGAGAGAAAGCAAGAAGCAAAGAGAAAAACAGGGCATTTATGTCTAATGAAGGATCTCTCCCTTTTCATGTCGGCTATTTATTTATTAATCATTTCAAATTTGTGTATGGCAGTTGTGCAGCCTATTCTGGGTCATGGGAAGGCACTAAAGATTTTGTGTCACTCCTTAAAGAGCCTCTGACCCGCCAGGAAGGCAAAAGAACCAGAAGCTCTAAACTCACTGTAATAAGCAGCTACTTTTAATAGATGGGAAGGAGAGAATTTGGCAGGATGTTCAACAAAGGGAAGGAAGGATATGGTGATAGCCTTTGAGGCTCCTTCAGGTCCTAAGTCTTCAAGACCACCCACTCTTAAGCCAGTTACTTTTCACAATTCTTTGTTTTGCAGGTAGTGCCAGACTTCTTTTCCTAGAATTAAATATAAAGGGAAGTGTGCAAGAGGGGAAAAGAAGATGAGCTGAAATTATTCAGAAATATAAATTAATCAACTAATTAATTTATTGATTAATAGTAATACCAGTTTAATAAAGCTTGCCTAGAAAGAATCCTTAGAGATATACCTTAATGAATAAGAATTATATATAATTAGCAAAAATAATTGCTTCTGTCTAAATTGCTGTTTTTAAGGCCTCTGCAAACTTCAACGTTTTCCTCTACATTGTTGTACTGACAATTTGCAGTGAATTGGGAGTGGAGATAGGGAATGGATTTTGTAGTATGCTATTAATTGGAAGCATAATAATAAACAATGAAGTTTTGTTATTAGAGAGTGCCATATTTTTCAAAACCTAATTGAGCAAGATACTAAATTTCTTTTATTGTCTTTTTGAGGCAAGGTCTCGCTATGCAGTTCAGGCTGCCCTTGAGCTCACTTTGTAGCTCAGGCTGGCCTCGAACTCACAACAATCCTCCTACCTCAGCCTCCCAAGTGCTGGGATTACAGGCATGTGCCACCACGCCCAGCTCAAGGATACTACATTTCTCTGAAAACATTCTCCTGGTTCAAAACTAGAAGGACTTTTTTTTTGGAAAAAATGATGCTACTTTGGCAAGTGTTTATTTTGTTTATTTTGCAATGTACTTTTCAATAATTATTTTTATTTTAAAACATAGAAAAATGAAAACATAGTAACAAACATACATACATTTACAAAATAACACAAGAACAATACAAGCAATACGGAAATTCAGACAAGGTGACAGGAAATAAATAGTTGTTGTATTACATATTGATATCTTCAAAGTGGTTGCTCAGCAAAACAAATATAGACACGTAAGATTGATCAAACAATTAATCATTAAATGTTCCTTTCAATAAAGTGATAGAAGTCAGTAGTACAACTATGTTAGCTATCCTGTATATACATATATGCATAATTTCCCCTTCTTTCTTTTCTCTTTTTCTCATCCTTTTCAATGATTTTGAAGACTTTTGGGAAGTACTTCACTAAAGTTATTTTTTGTCTAATATACCTTTCTAAATCTAGAACTTTGATTATTAGGAGAAGAAAAATGGAAGGAAAGGGAATACCAACTAATGAAAGAAGAATATTTTCCTTGACACTTACAGAAACAGATAGAAGAAATGAACAGTGAATTTAGAAATTGGGTTTTTTAACAAACAAAAATTTTAGGATGTGATGAAAACAGTTCCAATAAGTGTACACATTACATGTCTTAACCTTGTGAAACGTAAGAGTGCACCTGGAGGAAGATAACGCAGTTGGAGATTATTAAGACCTATCCACTCACTCAGCATTAATGAGGATAACTTGAACCTAGTGTGGAGCACAGTTGTACTGAATTTGCAAAATTAATACACATAAATGTAAACTGAAAAATTTCTAGGTGGTAAAGCTATATTGAACACAAAGAAAGACTATAGATATGTTTTAAAAAATATCACCTTGAAAGAAACCTATTAACAGTTTCTAGCTCATTCCATAATGATCTATATGATAGTACAACTTTGAAGGAGGATATTTACGACTTGCACAAGGGTATATCTTTTATTTTCTGGTTTTTGTTGACATGATTATAGGTCTAATTCAGGTCCTGCTGTAGGTATGATAAGGGAAAACAGAGAGCAAAACAGTTTCTTTGGCATATGTTGAGGACTATGCTATAATCAATAAAAGCAAACCAAGTCTGGACAACATATAACTAGATGTTAATTAAATAATTCTTCACATATAAATCTTCCACAAGTGGGTGAATGTTGGGAGTTATATGAGGGCTTCAGTGACTAATGGAAGACAGTAGTTAATTCCAAGAGACCTTGACTTTTTCCTTTTAGAAATTTCTCTACAAAATCTACTACTTGTAAGCAAAATATCATTATGTAGGAATCCAGTAAGAGTTTTAAAGATTTCCCTTCGTGCTGCCTTTTAAGAGCAAGTGGAGTACTCAGTCTTTGGGAAAGCTGTTTGCATGCTGTTGTGATTTCTTTTGGGAAGAGGGGTACTGGGGATCAAATTCGGGGTGCTCTAGCACCGAACTATATCTCCAGACAATTTTAGTTTTTTATTTTATGATTGTACATTGTCCAGGCAGGACTGAGATTGCCATACTGTTATTCCACCCTCCCTCAGTGCTGGGATTATAGGGATACGCCAACATGCCTAGTTTATGATTTCTTTACCCATGTTAGCAACGTTTCTAGAGGCACACAAAAATTGGTTCCAGGGCTTCTAAACTTGGCAAGTTGGACAATTTTCTTAATCACTCTAGATTATACTTCCCTTGTTAGTAAAATTAAAAGAACAAAGAATAACTCCCACATTGTGATGATTTAATGATACAAAGTGTGAGAACACGTTCCCTAGTGAAATGTCAGCCCTGTTGCGACAAGCATTGTAACTTGGCTCTCTCAACACGAATTCTCAACCTCTTCCTCCTTGACTTACTCGGATTTAGAGACTGGGAAATTGAATATTTAGCTCCCCAGGGTTTTTTTTTCCTTTTTGTTTTTGTTTGTTGTTTTTTCCCAGCTGCTACTAGCTGCTGGACACAGTTCTGGCAAATACGTATTTGCTGAGAGGTCCTCTGGAAATACTTTTGCTTGTCTGATGGAAAAGGAATAGGCAAAGCTGCTACCACCTCGTGCCTCTTTGTCCTACTTCCTTCCTTCTACCTGGAGAGTTATGTGATACATAGAAGTGGAGCAACCACCTTGTAATCATGAGGCAATTTATAAACATTGAAGGTCCATCTCCAAAAGATGGTAAAGAAAGACAGGAAGAATTGAGTTCCTGATGGTAGTTTTGAGCTATTCTATTGTGTGGGACTAAGTATCTTTAGATTTCTTGTTGTATATGAAAAACGGCTCTTTATTTACTATTTAACTAAATATTCTGTAGCTTGAAGCTTTCTTGATTTATATATCTGCTACTGTTATGGTTTGTCTGCTTGTAAATGAAATCTAATTTGACTATTTATATTACTCTGAATAGTAGTGAATTCCAAGCAAAAGTCTCTGAGATTCCATCCCTAACCAGGTCAGTGGCATTGAGATGGCTGATCTGCTAAAGTTATTGAACCAAGAGTGAGTTGTGCTATTTTTTTTTAAAGGAAGTCTATAACCCATAATTTTCTTGAGGAAATCCCATAAAATAGTCCAAAACTAGGTCCTAATGTTGGAATTCAAATATCGTTCCCCTTTCCTTTGGTAATAAAATTCCTTTTTGCCTTCATTTTCAAATAAACACAGTGGGATGTATTCAATTTTGAATATACGCATACCGGAATATTCACAATATTCACCTTGTGTCTCAGTTGCTTTCTCAACCCTGAGACACAATAGCCAACACCCACAACTTAAAGAAGGTGATGTTTATTTGGCCACACTTTGTAGAGGTTTCAGTCTATAGTTAGCTGGCTCCAAGATAGGCTGGCATGGCAGAGGAGAAAGAGCTGCTAGCAAGGTGGAAGGAAGCAGAGAGAGAGAGAGACAGAGACAAAGACAGAGACAGAGACAGAGACTCAGAGACAAAGACACAGAGACAGAGACAGAGAGAGAGAGAGAGACAGAGACAAAGACAGAGACAGAGACAGAGACTCAGAGACAAAGACACAGAGACACAGAGCCAGATTGCCAGAGATAGAGACACAGGGAAAGAGAGACAGAGAGACAGAGACAGAGAGCCAGAGCAAGAGAGAAAGAGAGAGAGAAAGAGAGAAGAGACAGAGACAGAGAGACTGGTCACCCCCTTCCAGTAGCCCACTTCCGATCAGAGCCTACTTCATAGCAAGGCAGCTTTAAACTCCCATCCCCCACTTACCTTCCAAAAGCCCCAACTATGAGTCCTTGGGAAGGACACCTCGATATAAGCATAACACTTTGGAAGACTAAAAATATTTATTTAACTGATGACCCTGTTGTAGCTCCAAACAGCTTTAACTATTTCCCTTAGGAATTGCATTCAGGGGCCTGGAGGAGTTGCTCAGTGGTACAGCACTTGACCAGCATGTGCCAGGCCCTGGGTGTATCCACAGCACTTCAGGGGATGCTGAAATTATGTTCATAATTTGAACTGCAATTATAGGGAATGGCAGCAATATATAATGTGAACAGGTATATTCTCTGAAGGTTAGATTTGATGTAAGAAAATACCTAAAAAGCTGTTCGAAGTCAAATCTTAAAAAAGTATCACTTAAAAACTAGATAATATAGGGTGAGTTTTCTTTTTTGTTTCTTTGCTAAAAAAAAGAAAAGAGCAGCAACCTCAGTTATGCATGTATACAGCATAATCAGACGTACGGCTGGTCTGAAAACGTGCTACAGCAGTGACAGCATGTTTTGTTTCCGGTAAGCACGTGTCTTCTAAAGGTGACTGTTTTTGCAGCCCGCATACTCGGCCACGTGTGTTAGTTAAATAGGTCAGTCTCGTAGTTACTTTCAGTTACAATTACTTTGAATTAACCAGATGTTTCCTTTGCACCTTTCCCCTTCCATTCTGCCATAAATTTCTTATTCTGAAATTGGCTCAGTGTTTGACTGACTCAAAGCCACTTTCGTAGTACCATCACTTTATAATTGTTGATTTTTTTTAAAGTGCAAGTAGCAAGGCAGGATAGGACCAAGGATAAGATAGTAGGATTTTAAATCAAACAGAATTTCATTTGAGCACCAATTTTACTACTTACGAGCTATGTATAACCTGCGTGGTTATTTAACCATGTAAGTGTTTTATTTTTAATCTGTGAAGACAAAAATAGTATTTGTCTCAGAGTTGTTATGAATATTAAATAGGATGATAAATAGGTTTGTGTATTTTTGCATGTACTAGGCAATCAACAAGATTACTTACAATACTACCATGATAGCCTGGTAGTGAGATATTGGAAATACTTAAAAACATAAAGAATATTTACTGCTCTTAAGCATTGCTACCCAGAAGTGCAACTGTAAAAATAATTCAGCTAATTATGAGAAAGTTGTGGTTCATTAACATGGACTGATTTGGATATTTATTTTGTTTATTGTATAAGAAAGTAATTTGGTCCTAGACAAACAAGTCCTGGGTCCAATGTGTGATTATAGGTAAATCTTTTAGCCTAAGTCTCATTTTCCACAGTATAATGTAACTAATGCCCATCTTTCCAGGGAAATTTTCTAAAAAATTAGGTAAGAGCTTAGTAATTACTTCTTTCTTCCCTGTTAATAAAGAGTAGAAAACTGGATGCATTTTTCTAAGAACTAGGAAATCACAATTAGCTTGGAGTTTACAGAAGATCTCTAGAGGTATTTGATTACTTGGAGATGAAAGGATAAGGTAGATGACTATTGATTTAAATCATACATGTTCATAATGTAGCAAGTAAAAGTGATTAAATAAAAAATGGAGGTTAGGTGCAAGTTATACAGTTCCTCTGGGTCTCTTACTGCATTTATACAGTAAGTGGAACAGGAATGAATCTTTTCAATTACTCAATTGTTTCTTGTTAATTTTAACAAAATGTAAAAGATAATATTCTTATTTGGCTCAAAAATATCTACCCCTCATTAACAAAATTATATTTTGTATGGAGTAGAATAGAATGTAGAAGGGCCTGAAAAAGGACCATATGAAATAAAATCTTTCATTGGTTTTTGCTTGGTTAGAGTTTATTATGTGTTTAGGGTAAGATCAAAGAAGACCTTTTTTTCAGGAAAATCAAAGTATTCTGAAAAGTATTTATATTCTTATGATTTCATATTTTTCTAGGAGATAAATATATCACAAATAATATATACTATGTAGAAAAAAAATTTTACTTATGTTATATAGGAAAAAATATATATTACGTTATGTAGGAAATACATATTATGTAGGAAAAAAATTTTACTTAGAAATAAGATTACACATATACATTAAAGTTATTTTTTCTTATGTAGAGGAGGCTCCAGTGTAGACCAGTGTTTTTTTAAATGTGATCTAGAGTCAGCAATATTATCACCTGAGAAATTGTTTTTTTAAATTTTTATTTATTTATTTATTTTTTTGGTTTTTCTCCGGTACCGGAACCGAACTCTCGACCTTGCGCATGCCAGGCAGGCGCTTTTGCCGCTGAGCTAAATCCCCAACCCCTGAGAAATTGTTAAAAGTGCAGATTATTGGGCCTTACCCTAGGCTTACTAAATCAGAAATGCAGGTGGACCCAGAATCTTATGCTCTAAGAAACTTTCTAGGAAATTGTGATGCATGCTAGAATTTGAAAACCACCATTCTAGACTTAAGCAAAGGAATATGTCCTTTGTTCTGTGAGTTTGCTTTTTCTCCTATCAAGAGAGAGATTTTCCTTTCCCATTCTTGGACTCTTGGCTAGTCTTGTAAAATGCTTTGATTATGGGATGTGGCAGTAGTAACAACATGCCTGTTTCCAACACTGGTCTTCAGAGTCCTATGCCTTTCCTCTTGTTTACTACACTGGCACCATCATGCAAATGGCCCTAGAGTAGCCTAGTAAAATATGAGAGATTTGGTGCAGAACAGCCCACATGTCCCAGCTCAGGTCATGCAGACCAAGCCCATTCATAAGCAGGAAAGAATCTAGCCAAGACCACGAAAGGCTCATAGGGTTGCTACTGCTAATGCATCAATAAGGCCAGCCAAAAGCAGAACTTGCCTGGTTGACCAACAGTTCCACGAGCAATTGAAAGTGCTTATTATTTAAAGTCACTGAGTTTTAGTGTGACTTATTATTCAGAACATATGATTAATATACCTTACCCCTATACAGAGAATGGATAGATAGATGTTCCAGTATTCAAGAACCTTTACAATGATTACAGTTATAAAAGCCTAACAGCTCTTTAATAAGGTTAAGTCATCCCATTATTTACAACATCATAACATTTATCATGAAAAGTGTTATAAAGATCATTTTAAAAGATTAAACAATCTATGTATACCACTGCTATTTCTTAATTATTAGTTCCACTTACAGGTGAAGAATTTGAGAGTAATAGAAGTTGAACTATTCACTCCATGCCTTATAGGAAGCACTGGAATCGATATTGTAACCTATACCCTTTTGATGCTTAAGTCCCTATCTTTCCACTTTGCTATGCAGTAGAAACTGGAATGTCTCTAAATACCTTCCAGTACAAACCTCTTATACTTATATATAGGAACCAAAGAAGTGCAGCAACTTTTCCGAAGCCATTCACAACATAAAGTTTTCAATCTTTATAGTGCCAAATACTCACCTTTGATTGCAAAAACAGAGACCCTGAACAATAACCTCAGTGCATTCTCTCATGGGTAGCAGAATTTTTATTTATAAAAGTACATTATAGGGGCTGGGGATTAAACTGAGTGGCACAGTGCCTGCCTGGCAAGCGCAAGGTCATGAGTTCATTTGCTGGTCCCGGAAAAAAACAAACAAAAAAAAGTACATTATAGATGCTTTTGCTACATATGGGTCAGGGATTAGCCAAGAAAGCCTATGTCAAATTAGTCATGGAGCAAAGTCTCAAATCCCAGTCTTCTTACCCTCTGATGAAGCTAGCGGTGATTTCCAATCAAGTGGATTTCCTCTCATGTACAGTGCGGGCAGGAGGCAGTGTATAACAGAATCACCAAAAGGGGCTTTTTACAGTCACTCCTTCATAGTGTGACAAATCTTTACCACAAAGTTTCTGCATGAGAACACTTGCTATAGAAAACTACTGTTACTGGTGGTTTATGGTACCTTCTCCAACTCTCTGTTATGCAGGGGTTAAAAACAACAAAAACAAAACACTAGCAGTAACAGTAATGATAGAGACATACTACCATACTGTGTTATAGTGCCTCAGTGAGTTTGTCTGGTTCAGTTTTATTCTCATCCAGTAAAACCTAATAACAAAGATTTCAGTGAGTATGGGACTCAGAAGTATGTTTTAACATGATAAGGGTATAATGATTAACATTGTATTAGTCACTTTCCATTGATGGGACAAAATACCAAGTACTCACAATTTAAAGAGAGGAGGCTTATATTGACTCATGGTTGCAAATGATTCAGTCCATGGTTGGCTAATTCCAAGGCAGAAGCAGTGTGGTAAGAGGCCAAAGAGGAAGAAAACTGTTCAACTCATGGATTCAAGAATGCAGAAGAAAATGGAGGAGCCAGGGACAAGCATACATCCTTTCAGATCACATCCTCAGTGACACCTCTTTCATCCAGGCCCCACTTCCTAACAAAATATTCAGTTATGTGATTAAGCCGATGATGCATATAGCTGTCCCACTATCTAATCACTCTCCAAACTCCTGCCTCTGAACACATTAGAATTTGAAGGAATGTTTTAGATATAAACCATAATAAGTATGGATTCACTCATATAGTTTTATGTCATTCCCTGATAGGAGCATTGAGCTCCAAGCCCATACTTGGATGACACCAATCTCTGAATAAGGGCAACATGTCACTCTTTATATTAGAAGTTTGGATGGACTAGAAGGTTAGCATGGATTCAGGAAATCTTTTTATACTTTGACCATAAATAGCCAACTAGGCAGTCTCTTGTCTTGTTCTCCTTTTCCTTTGCTAATGGATATTAGATTCTTGTACAATCAACTGTTTAGTATGCCATGTACGGATGTTATTCACCACATATCCCAATGCTTGATGCCTGCCTTTCTCCCTTCCTGATGTAATATAGACATCTACTTTCCCAGATAGCTACTAATTTTTTTCCATTACAGAATTTACTTGCCAACTGTGTTTATGTCATGTTTGTTCCACTTCCTTACCACTCTTATTCCCCCTCATGCAAGATAAAGATGATGGAAAGCTTCGTTGGAATGTCTGTTTTTTGGACAGCAAGGCTTTTTCTTGCTTTGCATATTCAGGTCTCTGAGAGAGGAAATAAACCCCAAACACAGGTTGCTTGTCCATCCTGGGAAGACAGTGTAGCATAGGTATCCAGAGGACAGCACCCTGTGCACTTTTAAAATTCTGTGGTTTCTATGAAGCCAAGCAGCCAGAAAGAGCAGTAGAGTGCACAAAGTGAGCAAGATGCCCAACACATCTAGTTTAGGTTCTGACTAAGGTCTTCCTGTATTCATGGACACTGAGAAACATGGTCCAGGGGAGGAAAATTATGCCACTGTTATGGTTTGTGTCTAGATGCCCCCCGCAAAGCCTTATGCAATCATAGGACTTTTTCAGAGAGGGCTGAATCTCAAGTGTGTGATGCTGGGATTAAGGGAATGTGATCAGTCCACTGATTGGTTTGCCATAATTCTGGCTAGGATTATGGGTGTGAGTGCTACCTTTGTATGAGGGTATCCTGCCTTAGTATGTGGGTATCCTGCATAAAGTATAAGGGATAGAAAGAGTCTTGTTTCCCTCTCTCTTGTTGCTTTGCTACCTTTTGGCAGCCATAAACTGGTTCTCCCTTGTTGGTTTTGTTGTCTTCCACTACCATGAAAGGTTGCCCATGTGCCGTGTGCACCCTTCTTTGGAGCCAGCCAATTATGGCCTGAAACCTTTACAAACTGTGAACTAAATATATCTTTCCTCCCTTAACGTGTAGGTGTTGGGTATTTTGTCTGAGCAACTAGAAAAGTAACAGCAACTTTTTTTAACCTTTTAGTTACTGTGTTAATTATCTATTGCTGCTGTAACAAATTGCCACAAATTTAATGTCTTAATACAACAACACAAAATTTTGAGGTTCAGAAGTCCAAAGCGGGTCTTACTGGCCTAATATCTTAGTGAGAGCTCCGAGAAGAATCTCTTGCCTTGTCACTCCCAGCTTCTGGCAGGGGAGTGATAACCCTTGGCTGGTGACAGGTTTCCATCTTCACAGTCAGAAATGGGGGGAGGAGTTTGAATCTTTGTCATTTGTGTCACCCAGACACTGACTCTCCTGCCTTCCTCTTGCACTTATGAAGACCTTTACATTTAGTCTGCCCAGCTAATCCAGAATACTCTCCCCAGCTCAAGGCGATCTGATTAGCAACCTTAATTCTATTTGCAAGATTAATTCCTTTTTGTCATATTATATACAAGAGATGGTTGAAAGATATGATGAATGTTTAAATTTTTAAAAGCATTATAAATAAAAGACACATTGCCAAAAACATGATAAATGTGTATGTGTATTTTGAGGGGGATTAATGACAATGTATCTCTTATTGTAAATTTTTTAAAAATTTAAACTTTTTTTCTTTTGGCTTTTTGAGACAGGATCTTGTTATGTAATTCAGGCTGACCTTGAACTGATTTTTCTCCTGCCTCAGCCTTCCAAGCGGTGGGCTTACAGGTGTGGGACACCACACCCAGATGTACTTTCGATCACACCTCATGGTTACATACTTTGAGGTTCAGATGTGAACATGTTTGGGTGGGCTGTAATTCTATCTACCACATGTACATAGCAGGGAAGCGAAGTCACAAGGTAAGTGGATATCTAAAATGTCATCTCTTCCTTAAAATTCTTGAAGAGAAAATGTGAGTAAAAATCTGCCAGGATCTTTACCCTGAGGGAATCTAAATAACATACCCAAAATTCTGAGATTGAAGAGGGAAGTGCACTTCAATAGCTTGCATGAATGCATTTTTAAAAAGCATATGTGGTTCTATAGTTCATGTTCTCTAAGTATTGGCATTCACCTTGAAGCATCACACCGACGTGCAATAGGAAAGCATTTGCGGACACCCCCCAAAAGAAGTGGGCATCGGCTCAAATGAAATGGGTATAAGTATGATTAGAAGAAACAGAATGAAGAATGGATTAAAGGCAGGATTGTTTCTTTTTTGTATTCTTATAATAATGTAATAATTCTTAGTCTTAAACCTTCATCCATTTCCTCTGGCTCCAATCTTGGATCTCATCTATGCTGTTGATTTAGCAGCCAAGTAAGTAATTTAAATGCTAGGACTTATTCTGCATGCTAAATTCTGTTTACAGGATCAAAGGATTTTCAAATGGAAGTGCTTATCTGGAATTTGGAGATGAGATCTATCCAAGTGCAGAGAAAATCTTAAGTCTGAAAAAATAATTAAATTACAACAGTGTTTATTGAGCTCAAAACCCAGTTTGTTGAAAAAATTAAATGTCTCCCTGTTTTTATCTTTCCTGTTCATTTTTGAAAGAAAAATTACTTTATTGATTTTGCAAATATAAGACTTGCTCATTATAATGAGTTCAAGCCATGCAGAACAGTAAAAGGGGTTTTAAAAAATCACCCCAAATCCATTTATATCATTATTAACGTATAAGGTATGGTGTTTTTATAAATAAGTATTAAAGTAAGAAGAAGTCCAATGAAGCTGAAAGGAATTTGAATAGATTCCTAAACTTCAAGTAAATGTTGTATTCAGAACAGCAAATATTATATCTTGATAGACACCTCTAAAGTTAAGAAAAGATTACTAAAAATTTAAAATCATGTTAGGATCCACATAATTCTATAGAGGGTTTCTTCACCTGTTTCTCTGGTCTGAATAATGAGCACAAGCTGCCCCCTTTTCCATTCTCCTACCTTGATTTTGGTACTTATGATATTATCTATATACTGCCAACATTTATACATTTACATTGTTTCTTAATTATTAGATATATTTAAAACTGATTCAATATTCATGATTTTTTTGCTTATTTTCCACTCATGTTTTAGTAGTTGAATTTTACTCTCCAGTATGTAATGTCTGTTTCTGTTTTAGTTTGGTTTGCTTTTAGTGAAGAAGAATGCACAGGTGTGTATTCCTCAGACTTTTTCATGGTTGAACACATTTATCTGTTGTACTATTATAGTTGCATACCTTGTATAAATGATTACTTTGTATATTTTGGAGGTTTACAATTTTGGATTTTCTTTCTTTTCATTCAATACATCTTATTTTCAGTGACCTCCATTACTTTGGAATAATCCGAAGTCAACCAAGCGTTTATGTCAGAGCAGAGTGATTGCAATAAAATTACTTTGGAATATATGTTACTTTTCAATCTGCAGATTAAACTTTCAATTCATGTCAGAGAAAATTTTATTGGAAAATATATACATATTTGCATATGTTGCTGTATTTCTGTGTATTATCAACCTAACAGATATTGCTATATTACACAAAATGTGTCAGTTCATCAGTTCCCTGAACCTTTTGGTTGTGTAGTTTTTTCTTTTTCCAATTGTATTTACTCTGATTATCTCAGATGTTTCTTGAATCTGAAGTTTATCATCAGCTCTCTAATGATACCGTATTCTGTCCATTCTAATTTTCTTGGGCTTATAATTCCTCCATTCTTCCAGGTTTTGTTTGTTTTGTTTTTGCTTTGGCAGTGCTGGAGATTGAACCCACACTTGCCTCTAACCTTCAGTGTCTTAACTCACCTGTGAATTCTTGTTTTTTTTTTTTTTCCTCCAGTACCAGGAACCGAACTCATGACCTTGCGCTTGCCAGGCAGGCGCTTTGCCGCTGAGCTAAATCCCCAGCCCCGTGAATTCTTGTTTTATCAAGTTAAAAAGCAAAACACAGAGAAATTCACTTTGTTGTAGTATTTTTTAGTATATTTTTTCTAAGATTGGTTAAAGCTAGTTTTTTCTAAACATTTTTTCTCCTTCCAAATTTATTTGCTTAGTTGTCATGTTGTTTCCTTCTGTCTTACTTATGCCTGACGATCTGCTAAGACATGCATTTATTTTCTTGAAAAGAGGGGAACATTTTGACACCCTGTCATCTTAACTAGGACCATTTTAATTCCCCTAGGTATAGTTTGAGGGTTGGAAATTAGATGTTTTAACTTTATTTTCCTGGATTAGGAAGGTAAAGTGGGAGAAAAAGGAATGTGTGAACATTTGAGCTTTGCTATCACTTTGCCCTTTCTAAGTTTGTTTGTTTGTTTGTTTATTTTTTTAATCAGGGTTCAATGCACCTACCTGGGCAGTGGCATTGTAGCTCACTTCCATTGAGGGTATACTTGGAATTAGAGTGTGCTTTTTAGTTCTGAGTGTAGACCTTACTTCCCTCAAAGAGAGAGTCACATGGTTTTTTACTTTGTTTGTTCCAGTCCCTTCTCTCTGGTTACTTTTTCTACTACACCTCAGTCAGGAGAAAGACAACGCTGAGTTGCCTACTCCTGACAGTACCTTTCCTACATATAATGGTCAGTTCCACGTGTCCACTTGACTGGATCACAGAGTGCCCTGATGTTTGGCTGAACATTATTTCTGGGTGTTCCTGTGAGAATGTTTACAGATAAGATTAGCATCTAAATCAATAGACTAGGCAGGCATGGTGACACAGGCCTGTAATCCCAGAACTCTGAGGCAGGAGGATTGCAAACTCAAGCCCAGTCTGGGCCATTTAGTGATTTATCAAGAGCTCATCCAAAATAAAAATAAAAGAGGGCTGGATATGTAGCTCAGCGTGAAGGCCCTAGACTTAGTCTCTTGTAAATCACACACACACACACAGACACACAAACCAAAAAAGAAAAGAAAATTGAATCAATAGACTGATTAAAGCAAATCACTATCTTCACTATGGGTGGGCATTATCCAATCCATTAAGGTCTGAGTACAACCAAAGGGACGGGAAGGGACTCTCACTCTGCCTGTAGGGGCTGGAATATCGGTCATCTCCTGCCTTTGGATTAAGGCCATTGGCTTTTTGCACTCTCAGGCTTTTGGACTCAGATGAAACTGTACCCTTGGCTTTCTTGGGTACTTAGCTTACTCAAGTATGTTTTAGTATGTTTAGGATTTTAGTATGTTCTGATGGAAGATCATGGTACTTTTGAGCCTCCATAAGTGCTTAAATCAACTCCTAAAAAGCCCAAACCAAACCAAACCGAACCGAACAACAAACACAAAGAAATAATACATTCTCTAAGGAACTCTGTTGCATTATTGAAGAGATCCACCAGTACTTGATTCCTTAACTCTCTTAGTCACCGAGGAGACACAGTGGTTGCTCTGGAGGTAACATCGCCTCTGACCTGGCACGTGAGTCTGTCTAATCCGGGTTTTAGTTAGGGACCATTTTGCTTTTACTCCGAGTTGTTACCGGCTTAGCCTCTTTAAATTATAAATGTAATATTTATATCTCCCATTTCTCTGTAACTGGTATTTTTATCTTTATTTCCCCTTTTTCCTTCAGCACACAGTCAGGCCAGAAATACCGACTCGGGCACACCAACAGTAAAGCTGGGATGGGAGCTGTTCGACTTGGAGGTTGATAATGGGAAACTCGTCACACTGTCCGTAGATTCCTATTTCTTGGGCTTCTTTTTTTTAATAACTTTGATCTGTGTATCTTTTCTTATATGTGTCATCTTTGGGTCGTTTTTGTATGTAAATCAGAGCCCATTTTGAAAAACTAACTGACTGCCTTATTTTTGAATGAGCAGTACACAGTAAAAAAATCCTAAAGATACAAATGTGTATAGAGTGAAAAGTAACATTTGTCTGCCGCTCACATAGATCCTCTCTTTAGTGGTAATGAATGTTATCAATTTTTAGTGAAAATCTCAAAAAATATTTTTAAAAGATTCCCTCTCTCTCCCTCCCTCTCTCTCACACACATACACACACACACACACACACGCAGCCAGTCTGGACTATGAGCCACTCTCATCACAAAACTCTTTTTTGTTAGCCACTTTCCACCCTCCAAACTTCTCAGCTCCCAGGTAGTGGGTCCTCTGCAGAGAACAATCTGAAGCTCTCTCTTTGTTCCTAATGAATACTCCCTCCTAGTACCTTGCTCAGCGCCTGAGGTGGGGAAAAAGGAAACTGTGCTTCTACATGCACTTATCAAAATAAACTTCCATATTTGGAACTAAGTGGAAAGAAGGTGAAAACTCCCCCCACTCCGAAACATGCACATGAAATGACTGTACATAAAGGTACACTGCTGTCTAATTGGTTCACATGTCTTTGTCACCACAGTACACGTGCCCGGTAGGAACAGCACACGACTGAGCTATTTCAAATGACTCTTTCATGGCACAGTACAGGGAGGCCATGAAGTAAACAAACAACAATAGCTGCCTTTATTTATATTTTGATATTTTGCTCAACATGGATTGTTTTTACATTATTTTAGATTTTCATAATCTTGCATTAAACTATTATTTATCTTAATTACTGTGTTTGGGATATCTTAAAATTTTAAATAACTGCCTTATTGGGATATAATTCATATAGCATAGAATTCATCTACTAAAATTATATAATTAAATAGATTTTAGTATGTTCTGAGAATGTCCAGCTATCAGAATCTAGAGCATTTTAATCACTTGATAGAAATATACATCAGCAATCATGCTTCCTTTCTCTCACCCCAGTCTCTGGGCCCACACAACGACTAATCCATTTTTCTGCTGCTAATGCTATATCCAAGAGAGATGAAAACAAGTTAGCACAAAATTTTCCTCATGAATATAAGTAGGATTATTCATAGTAAAGATCATCCCTTCAGTTCTGCATTTGTTTTACTTCTTCCTTAGACTGAAGGAAGGAGCAGTATTCTTCTTGCTTCACTTCAGTGCAGCACTCTCCAAGGAATTTGCTTTAGAAAAATCCTCTGCTCTGTCTGTACATGGAGCTGTTTTCATAGCCTTGACTAGTGACAATGTCTATTCATCCTTAAATTGGCTCTGTGTAGGTAATGAGGAAGCAGTGTAGGTCAGCATTTTGAAGCACAGATTCTAGAAATAAAGTAGTTGGTTTAGTTACAAGTGATCCATCTAGTTAAAAGTTATCTACTCAAATTCTCTGCTTATTTTTAAATGAGGTTATTTTATTTTCTGTTGTAGGAATTATATATATATATATATATATATATTCTAGATATTGGCTCTTTTTCTGATACATAGTTTTTAAATATTTTCTCCCATCCTGTAGGATGCTTTTTCACTCTACTAATTATGTTCTTTGATGTATTACAGTTTTTAATTTTGATATAGTGATTTTTAAAATATGTTTTGTAAACTCCACATGTAACATTTGTCTTTGGGACTTTACATATGTCTTGGTAGAAATCTCAATTTTAAATTCTGTAATATTTATTTAGTTGATTGCTTACTGACAGACACTTAAGATTTTCTCCATATTTTACTATTATAAACAATTCCATATTTCCTCCTGTATAATTCATTTTTCATTTGTGCAAGAATATTTGCAGGAAAAATGCCCAGAAATGGAATTACTGGATAAAATGATTGATACTTTCAACATTGTGATAGCATCTATAAATTTACACTCCTACCAAAAGTTATGAAAATGCCTATTTTCTAATATATAAGACAATGGAATAAAATGGATAATCAAATTTCCTGAAAAATAAAAATAATTTGTCATTATAATTTGCATTTCTGTTATTATAAGAGTAAAATACTTTCTTCATTTAAAGATCGTTTGGTTTTCCTTTTCTATGAAGTGTCTCCATGTTTTTTCTAAATGTCTGCTTCTTTACTTTTTAAAAAATTAAATGATAGAAATTTTTTATATATTATATGTCAAAAGCTGGATGTGGTGGTGCATTCCTGTAATCCCAACACTTTGGAGGCTGAGGCAGGAGAATTGCTGCAAGTTTAAGGCAAACTTGGGCTATCGAGTGATTTTAGGGCCAGCCTAAACTGCACAGTAAAACCCTGCTTCAAAAAGATAATAAATAGAGCCTGAGATCTGTGGACCTCTTGGTTGGCGGGTGAGGCCCGAGCTCCCTCGACCAGCTGCTGGTAGATCCGGGGCGGTGGCCCCTGTCTGACCACAACTGGCTGATGCCCGCCTGTTTTCCATCAATGGCCTGGAGACCCTGGTTCCAAAGGCCAGCATCCCCTGCCCATTGCAGTTGTGGTCTGAGCCGTGTGCCCCACCAACTGCCTAGATTTCCTGGACCGAGTGGTCCATTGCCCTCTACCATCTTGGGATAAGACTGACACCCAGGAAAGCTAGGGTCCCTAGAGACATTCAGTGAGCTGCCTGGGAAGTGTGAGGCTCAGCACTTTCCCTCTGACATCCATAATGACAAGACATAGGAGCAAAATGCAATCTCGGAACTCAATCTCACCCATAAGTCCAAGAGACATTGACATAGGAGAACTTGGAAGTCATATAACTGAAATCTCTGGAATGATCACGACTGAAGTAAAGAAACAACTCCATCAGGCCATAGAAGAAATCAGATGAGAAATAATCTCCCAGATAAAAAGAGAAGTGACATCAATAATGAAAGAACTGCTCAGCAAATCTAAAGAAGACACATATAAAAAAAGAGTTGAGCACAGGAAAATGATGGAAATGTTAAATGAACAATACAGGCAAGAATTAGAATGCATGGAACAGATTCAAAAAGATATCCAAGAAATCAAAACTGCTATTGAAAGCTGGCAAAACCACTTGAATGAAGCTGAAGATAGACTGTCAGATCTTGAAGACAGCATTGCAGCCAACAATCACGAAAAGAAGGATCTCTTAAAAACAACAAAGCACCATGAAATATCAACTCAACAACTATAAGACAATGAAAAGAGAAACAGTGTAAGATTAATGTGTCAATGAAATAGCAGTAGTCAACACAAATGACATAAAAAGAATATTTGCAGAAGTAATAGCATAAAATTTCCTAAGCATGGAAAAAGAATCTGACATACAGGAAATGAGGTATATAGAACCCCAACTAGCCATAACCAACATAAAACTACACTCAGATATATAATACTCTAGATCCCAAGTATCCAGCAAAAGAACAAAGTATTAAAAGCCATTAGAAAAAAGAAAAGATCACCTATAAAGGAAAGACTAGCAGAATCACAGCAGATTTCTCAGCACAAGCCATTAAATCAAGAAGAGCTTGTAGTGAAGTATCCCACGTTCTAAAACAGAACAATCTCCAACCCAGATTGATGTATCTTGCAAAACTATCTTTAAAATTTAATGGAGAAATAAAATATTTCTATAAATCAGAACAACTGAACAACTTCACAAGTGCAAAACCAACCCTACAAAAAAGTATTAAGAGATATTCTAGAAAGGGATAAAAATGCCCACAACTTCAAGAACAACAATAGAAAGGGACCACCTCATACAGCAAGCAATTAAACAGAGAGTAAAAATAGGAAACTAACAACAGGTAAATAACATGACAAAGATAAGCCAACACATTTCAGTTATAACCATTAATGTAAATAGTCTCAATTCACCAATCAAAAGAAGCAGAATGGCAGAGTGGATCAAGAAACAAAATCCAACAATATGCTGTATACAAGAAAAACATTTAACTCAAATGGAAATTCATAGACTGAAAGTCAAGGATGGAAAATAATCTTCCATGAGACAGGAACTCAGAAAAAAGTGAGGGTAGTTATTCTGTTTGCAGACAATGCTAACTTCAAAACAAGAATGATCAGAA
>NW_004955472.1:10522444-10523827 GCF_000276665.1 Chinchilla lanigera | reverse complement strand
TCCATTTCACAATATCTATTGTTCTTTTTGGATTTTGTTTACTCTTTCAGTTTCTTACACTAGGGAGGCAATACTATGTTTATATGTGTGGGTCTCATTTATTTCACTTATCAGTATAGTCTCTAGTGATGTATTTTTACACAATGGAGTACTACTCAGGTATAAAGAAAGATAAACTTGAGGCTTTTATAGGTAAATGGATGCAATTTGCTTCACCTTGTAGCTGCTGGATTGATTTTTCATGGTCTCTTGCTATTTTTAAGATATCTTTCTTTTCATGATCACAAGCTGAAATTCTGTCCTCAAGATTTGATATTGCATCCTCTCCTTCATTCAATCTGTTGCACATATTTTTAATGGAGATTTCAATCTCTTTTCTAAGCTCATCCATTCTTTTATGAGTTTCTTCTCCAATATCTTTGACTTTAAGCATCATTTCTTTTTGTACTTGAGAGATTATCTTCTCTATAGCCTTCTGCACTTTTCAAAAAAAGCTTCTATTGCTGTCATTTCAGAAAGTTCCAGTGTTTAACTTCCAATTTTATCTATCTCATTTTATGCTCTGGGCTTGTCCTGGGTGGGCTGGGAGTCTGGGGTTGCATTCTGCTTGTGTGTCTTATTATTTTCTATTTTCTCTTTTTAATTTTATTTTGTTTTCTGTGTTGGTGCTTGTTAATTTCCTATGATAGGTAGCTATATCATTAGTATTGAGGCTTCTCTAGGAGATGTTTGTCCTTCAGGAATGTCCTGTAGATGTAGGTAATTCTTTACAGCTATCCCAAGAACCTACCTTCCAATTTGTAAAGGATGCCTGTTATTATTTGGCTTGGCACCCAATCCTTTGGTATTGAGCTGCGGTGATGATTATGACCCCATACAGTCACAGTGTTAACGTAAAAGTGGGAAAAACTGATTATTGACATCCTGGCTAAAGTAGTGCAGTTAATAACAATAATTTCAAGGACAGCTTAACTACTGACAAGCTGTGGTAACCATTAACCAACTACCTCTGACCACAGGAGTAACCTCTAAAATTATACAACGAAACCAAACATATACCATGTATTTCTATGCAATAATTTTCCCCTTAGTGGAGTCATTTTACCCTTCTGTGGATAAAATGTTGAATGAGGTCAAATATAGTAGAGTTAAGGCTGGAGGTTAAAGGATGATCACCTCAGTTTTGAGAAACTGAGAGGTTGTTTGGAGGTTCTAGTCAGGGAGCGCAGCTACTCCTATACCGTTGAGCAAGAAAGTATTCTCCTCTATCCGGGGTGGTCTCCTTTTTGACCGAGTGTGAAGCTAATGGAGGGACGCACATGGAGGATTGAGGAAGGAAGGGGACACCTGCCTAGCCAGCCAGATCAGCTGAATCAACCCTGG
>NW_004955472.1:10463572-10521444 GCF_000276665.1 Chinchilla lanigera | reverse complement strand
TCCTGTATATACATACATACAAAATTTCTCCTTCTTTCCCTTCTCTTTTCCCACATCCCAGAAGCCCTTTACTCTTCAGTGGTTTCTATCATTTCACAGTGTCTATCATACCTCCGAGTTTAAATTAACTCTTTCAAGTTTTACACTAGTGAAACAATGCGGTGCTTGCACATGTATGTTTGATTTCAGTAGCTCTATTTGTCTCACATTTATAAAGTAATTTAATTGGCCTTTTCAATTTTAATCTAAAATTAAATTTCAATTTTAATCTAAAATCTAATTTAAAATTTCAATTTAAATCTAATCTGGACAGTCTGGAGTGAAGATTCTCTAATATTTCAAATGAACAAATATAAAATCATTCTGCTCTAAATATCAAATAAGCCTCTCATGGCAATAGTATTTACATTCATCTGCCACTTAATAGTTGTGAAGTATGTTTCAGAAACATTAAAGAGAGTAAAAAATAAAAACCAAAAATTAGAAATGATACAGTTTCACTAGTCAAGATGGTAGGAATTCACCAATGGTTTTTATAATGCATATTGTTGTCTTCAAATTAGTTGTTCAGATTACCAGGTATAAGCATGCAAAATTGCTCAAAACAAAGCTGTTCACCATCCTTCTATGTGCAGATTATTTGGGAGTAAATTAAAAAGCTACATTTTTGAAATGAGAAAAGAAGAAGATGCTGTGCAGGAAAGAGACCTTGTCTAGAGGTCAATGCTCTAGGCTGATTTCTTTTGGTGAGGCAACACAGGTTAAATGATTCTAATTCCTTTCCTATTGAGCTGTAATATAGATCTATAAACAATTATTTTCTGTTGAATATAAATATAATTTAAATTATTGTTTAAAAATTATAAACAACTCTCCCAAGATATCAATATGTAATACCACAGCCATTGTTAATTTCCTATCACCTTGCCCGATATTCTGCATTGCTTGCATTGTTTCTGTGTTATTTTGTAAATGTATGTGTTTGTTAATATGTTTTCATTCTTTTATCTTCAAAATGAAAAAGCAATTAAACAACATGTATTAAAATGAAAAAAATATTATAAACAAAGGTTTATTTTTCCTTTTACTCATCCTTATGAAGCAAAATGAAGTTACTTTGTAGCAAACTGAAATATCATAATTGTGTAAATCTATGCTTATATGCAAATGTTTTATGTAAATTTGAGTATTTTTATAGGGGAAGGAGTTGTGAAATATTTAATGTACAAAACTTATACACTATCCCAAATTCTAGTTAGATCTCTTGAGACTCCATAAATCATAGGAGACCTTTCCTCAGAGAGCTATCAAGGTTAAAAAATTTGAGAGATTTCCATTAAAATATACCCATTGAAAAAAATATACTTACCCTTGCTCTCCCCCAAGATTACATTAAAATCATAGCCAAGGACTTAAAGAAAGGTACATTCATAAGGACAAATAGAATGAGAGGGGAGAGATTTATTTATTAATGCTTTAATTGCTGTTCTAACAATTTTCGTTTTGAACTTTAATTTTTAACTCAGTGAGACTGGGGGAGAAGCATTATTTTTGGAGACACTTTCGCAGTCGTGGATGCCTGCTAAGTGGAATAAGTACTCTCATACCATAGTTTCCCATCTTTGGTGACTGCAGTGTTTGAGATGTGTTTTGTTCCCTACAGTTTCATGTGCGGAAATACTGGTCCCTAGTGTGGTGATGCTGAGATGCTTGACCACTGAAGAAGGTAGTCAAGAAATGGTGGCTCCACCCTCACAAATGGATTAAGGCTGTCACAATGGTATATTGTCATGAAATGAGGCCCCCCCGCCCCATGTGCCTGGTGCTTCTGAGTGCTGCTGGTTCCTCGGCTACTCCTCTGCCACATTGTAGAGCAACTCTGGGGCCCTCACCAGGGTGCTGGTGACATGCTATTTGGATGCACCAATCACTAGAATTGTAAGCCAAACTAATGCTTTTTACAAATAAAGTGCTCATCTAAGGTATTTTGTTATAACAACATAAAGCAAATAGACAAAGGCAACAAATAATTAAGCAGAGACAACCTGTCTTTCTGGCAACCCTACTGGAGGGAAGTGAAGCATCAGATAGGTACCCAGATAGGTGTTTCTACGTGTAAGTTTGGGAGAGTGGCTTGGAGATGGGAGTAGGATGATGTTATGATTGTGTCTAGATGTCCCTCCAAAGCCTCATGCAGCCATGGGGGTGGGTTTCTAGTTCTTGGCTGATCCATGGTCCAGTGCTGGGATTACGGGTGTGAGTGCTACGCCCGCCCTGGGGTGGGCAGCCTGCATGCAGTGTAAGGGAGGGAAAGAGGCTTGCTCTCTCTGCTCCTCCCTTTTTGCTCTTGTTGCTTTTGCTGTCTTCCGCCACCGTGAACTATTTCCCGCTGCCATGTTCCACTCTGCATTGGAGCCAGCACAAACTGTGAGCTAAGTAAACCTTTCTTCCTTTAACCTGGGGTATTGGGTGTTTTGTCTTAGCAAGGAGAGAAATGTAACCAAGACAGATGGTAGGTGATTCCCGTACAGTTTTATCCTGCAATCTATCTGTGATTCAAATATTGAGACATCTTTCCTTATTTATGAACCTATTTTATTTTTATACTATTAATTTTAAAATTTAGATGCACCATAGTTGATTGCAACTAAAAAGTTGAATTTAACAAAATATTGAGTGGTCACTAATTTCTTTTAACTTTATCTCTTATAGACACTGAAATTTTCTCATTTTTGAAAATAAAGTTACTAAGACTAATTTGCAAATAACTTACCTAGATACTTCCATTGTGTTAAAGTCAACCAGGGACAAAGCTTTTAGTGTACCAATAAATGATGGGCTTTAGTTTTAGAGAAAAATAAAAAGCATAAAATTAAAAAATAAAATAATAAAAGTTTCATTAAAAAACTGGGAAGTTGGTTAGAGTGATTTTCAGTATAGAGTTAGATTTGGCTTGAATCCTGAGAGTCCACTTTCCAGCCTGTTTTTTCAGTCTCAACTTATTTATCTGTAAAAGGGGAAAACAAAAATGGAGAAATAGACTCTATTATAGGACTTTTGTGAGTATTTAGTGAGATTAAGCATATGATGGATTTAGTACATTACCTTGCATATTCTTAATAATCAGTAGGTATGAATGACAGAATTATGTTAACATTGTAGAATCTTACCTCTGTGCATAACAGAGGTACCCGACGGATAGGTCATATGATTTACCTTAATACAACTCTAGAATTAAGCACAATCTCCTGAAAAATCTCATTTGGTAGACTTTGCATGGGATTCTGTACACATTTGTAGGTAACAATCAATTTTTCACTCTTTCTAAAGAAAAATGACAGATAAATTCAACATATAAAGACAATGGTTACTGCTTTGACTTTGTTTCAGAGGCTGGAGAAGAGCCAGCGTCTGTGCTGGAGAATCTGCATTTCTGTTTTCATTCACTGTATAAGGAGCTGTTAGGTTACATCACTATGTAGGGGTTCAGCTGGCGTAACCAGATGCTGGAGTGTTTTAAATGTATGAGCCTGGTATTCCTGTGTGACTAAATGCATTGTTTACTAATGACATTAAGTGTAGGGTAGCTCATTTAAAAAATTGGTCTATTGTATAAAATGAACCTGATTTAAAATAAGACCATGTATTTTATTTAATCTGAAAATTAGTGTTCCTGAAGCAAATGTAAAACCATTTTAACAGCTACCATGCAATTCTAAAAATAAAATAATAAAAAGATCTGGCAAAATGTATTGCTTACTGTTAAGCTGATTTTACTTGAACTGAATGGAGATAGATTTTTTAAAATTTTATTCTAAGGAATATATAATGATAGGAACCCAAAGTCATAATGTGCACAGAAAGCAAAGATTATTAGCTGTAATTCATATATCCTGTGACTAGGAGTGAATTCCTTTTGAGTTAAACATAAAAAAGCAACAAGCAGTGCTAGCTAGTATACTTAGAAAGAAATCGACTTCTGTTGTAACTGGCTGCTGCAAAACATTTTTTCCAAGTTAGAGAAAAAAAGTAGGAATAATCTAATAAATGGTTTCAAACTTTTAAAAAAATCAAATCAAATACTTAGTGCTCTTAATTTTCAGCCTCACCGCAGACACCAAGTTTTCTGATTGTATGTCACTGAAAAAGTATATCCATAGAAGTAAAATGAGGAGGGAGAAATCAATTATTTTTTCATATATGATGATAAGACATTTTTAAGCTTGCAAGCTTAACTAATAACACACTTAGAGAGAGCTATCTTCATAACAAGTCTACAAATGGTGTGACTGGAAAGACAGTCAGTATGTCTGACTCACACTCAGCTTCTACTCAGCAAACACTTGAGGTTTCATGTTACCATAATGAAATATTGTACTATTCCTCGTAGGCTAAATTTTTCTGTACCTTCTTAAATCAATACCCTGATGATATTTTGTCCAACTCTGCCTGTATCTCAACTTGAAGTTTGCTTTGCTAAAAATTGTAGGTGGGCTGAGTAAGCTACTTGCCTTCTCCTTCTATTTTCCTTCCTGCATCCATCCAAATGTTTTAGAATGCACATAACAAACATTAATACAAACTACAATAGCATAGCGATTTTATTCAAGTGTCAAGAAAGATGTTCCTTCTTGCTACAGTGTTGGTAATTAGTTTAACTTCTTTAGTCTTTTTTAAGAAAATGTTGGAATCCAATGTGATTATGCATGTATTAGCCTCATAATCTCTCTAAGGTGGGTGACTCAATTTAATTTAATAACAAACTGTCATGCACATAGAAGGCATTTGATTACTTTAAAAAGACAGTGCAATATATACCTATAATAATAAATATTTATATGCATATAAGTCTACATCTTAAATTATTATGGAATCTGTATCTGTGAGGGTTTTATAAATCTTAGACTACCAGCAGGCATTCAGGAACATCTAATAAATCAATTTTTTTTTTTCCTTTGGTTCTCAGGGTGAATCTCAGGGTGAATCTCAGGGCCTGTGTGTGCTAGGCAAATGTTCTACCCTTGACCTACATCCACCAAGATTTCATATAATTAAATTTTCCAGGCCTTCACCTGAGGATGTAGCCTTTTCAGGTACATTTACATTTTTAACATGAAAAATTTCAAACAGACGTAAACAGAAAAAAAGTAAAATGAATCTTCATATACCCATCACCCAGTTTTAGTAGTTATCAAGGCTTGACCAAGATTGCTTCATAATTTTACTTCTTAGAAGTGCTTTGTATTAGCTCTTCCAGAAGAGTAACTAACTACACAGAAGATGCAGAAACCACAAGAACACTGCTTCGTAAGCCCCTCTCCCTCAGCTCCAAAGGTAATCAGAATTATGCCTCCTGTCGCCACAGATTAGTTTTGCCTGTTAGGAATTTTATGTAAAGTGAACCATGTAGTGTGTACTTCTGTGTCTGTCAGAATTTACTCAGTACTGTGTTTTGTACTCACTCACATTGTAGCACTCTGTGTAGTTTGTTCGTTTGTTGTGTAGCATTCAACTGTGTGGAGTCCACTATTTATTCACTTTAAATCTGTGGAACATTCGGGATGTTGCTAGACCTTAGTATTGGAAATAGTTGCTGCCATTCACATTCTTGAACATGTGTTTTGGTGAGTATGTTTATACATTTCTGTTGTACACACATTTGCAAGGAGTCTTCAAGCAAATTCCAGACATTGTCATTCACCCATCCATACCTCAACATACTTTAGTATGAATCTTTAAGTAAAATGACATTTTTCTCATGTAACCCTGCTTACTTGTTACCATCTGATGCCTTGTACTTACTAGCTAAAATACATTTTTAAGTAGAAAGAGCCTCTTTCTTTAGGATAGCTTTTGAATACAATGAGCTGAAAAAATTGAAGCTGAAATATGCCTAAATTGATAGTAATTTTCTTTTGCTTTGATGGACAAATCAGTCAAATAATTAACAATCCTTTCTGGTGAAACAACTAACTCATCTCTTTGGCACTTTTTTTTCATGTTCCTGGGGATTGAAACCAAGACCTTTGCCCTGAGTTACAATAGCAGCCTTTAATTTTTTTATTAAATTTTGAGGCAGTGTCTTGGAAAGACACTAAATTGCTCATGCTGGGCCAAACTTGTGATTCTCCTGCTTCAGCCTCCTGAGAGTGCTGAGATTACAGATGTGTGACAGCATCCTCAGATGTTTGGTAACACTCTAAATCACAGGCTAGAATTGGGAGATACTTTATCAATACTGGCTAAAATAACACTTTTTCTCTATTTGTAATAATTGTTACCTCAATTATACAAACTATATAATCATATAAATAATATAAATATAGCAAATATCAACAACCCTTATCAGTAAATAAAATTGCACATACTATCATAATTATATATAACACTGTCATATTACATTACTTACATTTGATTTCATTCTTTTATGCACACACTCTCTCCCTCCTCATGCAGGCTAAGCAAGTGCTCTACCCCTGAATGATACCCCAGACTGAACAACCTTTCCACTTTTCTGTGACTGGTCTCAAGGTCTTGTTGTGCTGCCTAGGCTGGTCGTTCTGGCCTTAAGTTTTCTTCCCATCTTAGCTTCTGAGTATCAGGGACTGCAGATGTAGGCCACAGTGCCTGGCATATACTTTTATTTAGATTTTTTTTCTTTGACTCAAAGCAGTGAAAGCAACAACAATAAGAATGGCAATAACAGTTAGAATTTGCTATCTCACTATGTACCGAGTACCATGTTTATTTTTTCACATAAAATATTTATACTCTTTACAACAATACTCTAAGATAGTATTACTTAATACAATGATGATTTAATAATAATAATAAAGACTATATTACAAATGAACAAGGAGAAGCTCAGAGAAGTTAAATAATTGTTTTCATGGTAATATGGCTGGTAAGTAGTACAGGCATGATTCCATTATTCTTCTTTTACTGGGTCAAGGTTTCTTTTATATAAAGTAAACTCACTTTACATTGCCACAGATTCTGGGCAAATAGAGTTATGAACTTTATGATGTAGTTATGTTAACTTTCAGCAAATTTTTAAAGAAATGTCAGTAAATAATGCTGTACTACTAACCTCATGGGGTGCCAGTTTATAAAAAGTTAATATATTTTTTCTAATGTTTGTCAAAAAGGCTCTAAACAATTTTGGACATTTTTACACTATGTAAAGATTTTTATATTTTTAGGGATCTAATTTTATAACTGAATAGCTTCAAATTATAGTTACAAAATTTTTAAAGTAATCAGCTAAATTTTTATCTAACTGCTCACCATGGTGGTGTGCTGGGAGATTGATTAGATACACAGGTAGCATGAAAACCTTGACAAACTGCTAGGTCATATTTTATATGGTGCCAACAACAGATAGGGTCAAAACATTCATTTTATTTTATTTCACTTTTATTTATTTTATGCCAAATTTACCCCTACTCCATATATTTCTGTTTCTTCAGGATCTTTTGGGATAGCTTTTCCTTTGATGCAACCTATTCTGAATCAGGGGAAGTTTGTTTCTTTTCAGTGAGGGTCATCTCAATGTGACAGAAGAGCTCACATGTAGGTTAAGCTAACCATGAGCTCTATATGTACAGTGGTGAACTGTAGGTGTTCTGTCCATGACAAGGTATCCAATCTCCAATGACCTCTATATCTAAACTCTTAAGTTCAACAGTACTTTCTGCATTTTTAAGCCTATGCAGCCTCTCGCTCTCACTCTCACTCTTGTGCTCTTTCTTTCTTGGAGTTTTGAGACAGGATCTTACTATGTAGTTCAGGTTGGCCTTGAACTCAGTATAATTCTCTGGACTCCTGAGCACTGGGATTACAGGCACACGCTACTAACCTGGCTTCAGCACTCTTTTCGGGCCACTGTCCTTGGGTCCAGCACCTCTGTTGAGCCCGGGCACATCTGTTGAAGCTGGAATGGCACACATTGCTTTTCCATAATGAATAGATTATGTATTGTGAACATATGCTAACAAGAATATTATTTTTAAAGGCAAAGAGAAATGTGGCTTTTCCAGTATACATTTTCTTGATGGCCTGGTTAGTTTCACCGGCATTCTTACAGTGAACATGAAGTTTTGAAATTCTTCAGTTGCATGATTCTGTGGTATTTTCTAATCAAAAGTGTAGCAAACCTTTTTCACAGATCACCTTAGGCTCCTTACAGGAAAATGGAACATTCATTTTAAAGGATGAAATTATTTGAGTTCTATTATATTGAACTTTATACTTTGGTAATGAGGAGCCATGAAATTTGACTATGCTGAAGTCACACTGTTAGTTACGTGCATCCTCGTCAGTTTGATATCAAATTATATTGTACCCTTCACCCCTTAGATGCCTTCAATAAAAACAATGAAACATATTTTGGAAGGAGCAATTTATAATGCCTGAGAAAACTTGCCTTATATAATCATAGCTTTCGTCTCTTTTCTGATTTAAGATTGAAATTATTAATAGACCGAAGGTCAGTTATTATCCATGTGTTAAATGAAATATTGGCATTCTAAACTTAATAAATGATTACATGGGGATTTCATATTCTTTCTTTCAGTACTTGAAAGTGTTTTCCAGCTCTACTTGTCTGCATCCTTGTTGTGGTCAATATTTGCAAAGGTCCTCAGAATATTAGAACGTGTTGTGTGTGTGTGCATGTGTGTGTGTGCATGTGTGTGTGATGTGAGGTGTGAGGGAATGTGTTTGTGGTTCTGTTTGTGTATTGACTATTTCTGCTTGTGCATAGGGTGGAGAAGAGATGATTTACAAGGTCAGTTAGACGACATAGATTCTAGAACTCCATGCTTCTAAATGATAGGAAATAGGTAGAGAAGCTTGAAGAGCAATTACGGATTAGACTGTGTTCAAAGAGGAGGAAGTTTTTATTTGTCCTACTTGCATGCCCATGTAAGCTATTTCAAACATATGAGAGAAATAGTAAAATGAAAATTTGATTCACTGTCCATTCTCTATTATCAACAGTAATTAAATTAAAATTTCACTTCAAGTGCATCTTTATCAGAAGCTCCGTTTTTCTGTGTGCTTACGTTCTAATACTACGGCCTACATAAGTCATTCGAACTAGTGAGCGTCTCATTTGGCAAAAAGAATGCAGTCCCCTTCCCCATTATAAACAGCAGTTTGGAAACTGGATGCAGAGAACAAATTGTTCGCTTAGTGTTGCAGTTACTTTGTTCCATTTCTCTGTGATACGCTCTAATTTTATTACCGCAAACAAATGAAAGGCACGGGGATAGGAAGTGGGGTACAGGCCGTATCCCGAATTGGCTTTCCATTGTGATTTGTTCTGATTCCATTTGTACTTTCAAAAATGGCTATTGTGAAATTAAATTTTCTTGGCATATCTAGGCTATCATTTCCTTTTGTGTCACGATGCTTATCTTTATTCTGTGGGATGACATGATTCATGTCGAGCTGGTCATTCTATCATTTCAGTGGTGAAGCTTGTGCTCACTGAGAATGCGTTATGTTTAGGAATTACTTTCTCTTTAGCCACGGGATGAATGTCTGTCCTTAACCTCAGTTTTTCTGCAATTGTCATTCTTATGTGACCTATATTAACCTCAAAATCACCTGGGGTGGTTGTTAAAAGGCTTATTCCTGTGCAAATTTATGAAATAAAAATGTAGGAATCTTATTTTATATGGTATCCACTTCACTATCTTCTCAAAGACCCACTATCCTTACACTAGCCGAGCTCTTTCTTTCATCCTGATTTTTCCTTTCAATGGCACGTTCCCTGGTTGCTAATGAGTCTTTCCCTCCTGACGAATACAATGTCTGCAAAAATACTTTAAAGATTAAATATTACATGTCAACTTGACTAGAATGGTGGCGCTCAGTTGTTTGTCAAATATTAACTCAGACATTGTTGTGAAGATATTTTGTACATTTGACTAACATGCAATTTGCCTACTTCAGATAAAGATTGTCTATATGAAAGGACCTTATTCAATCAGTTCACCAAAGAACACACATTTAGGTTTCCTGAAGAAGAATGAATTTTGTTTTTGAGACAGTGTCTTGCTATGTCTTCCAAACTGGACTTGAACTTACTATGTAGTCCAGGTTGGCCTCAAACTTGCAGCGATCCTCTTGCCTCACTCTCCCGAGTGTTGGGATTACAGGTATGCATCACCATACCTGGCCAAGAAGAATGAATTTTGGTTCAAAACTGTGACATGGAAAAAGTGCTTGGGTTTCCAGATCGCTGTAAAGATTTAAAACTTGCCAACGTGTTACATTATACACTTTCTACGGTGTAAGGAAATTCTTTAAAATCTTTCTCTCCCTCTCTTCTTTCTTTCTTGACACCCCAGTTCCACTTTCAGGTGTTTATGTTCTCAGGACCTTCTCCGTGTCTTCCCCATTGTGAACTTATGTGGTCAAAGGTCCTGACTCTGCCTTGGATCTCACACTACTGACAGCCTCCTCTCATCCGGCCTCTAACAAAAAGCCTTACACTGAACAATGAATTCCTACTTTTGTACCATCCAGCTGTTCTTATTCTTAATTACTGCTTATTTGTGTAGTCTCTGATTTGGATTGCTATTGAACATGTTGAGAATACCACAGCTATGTATAGGCAAAATGCAACACTGTCCACATGCCTCTACCTGTACAACACAGGTAGCTTCCGCAGGATCTAAGGTGTTTTAAAATACACACATCATTTCAGATCTTTCTTGTTCTCCAATTCCTTTTGTCTTTTCCTATTGTCTCAAGTAGATCGTCATATCCTGAATTAGCAGGATAAACACGAACAAATCATATTTTTGTTATTTCGTTTTGTGACAATTTTTGTTTCAAGCTTTAAAATGATGAGTGCAATGACATGAGCAAAGATTTTGTAATTTTAACAATTTGACTCAGAATTCCTCTCCCAGTGAGGGAGATTTTAAGTAAAGTCTCCATTTGGGATAAATTGTACTTTGTGTCAAGAGTGTAGGCAGTTCCCAACACTTGGGAGGTTGAGGCAGGAGGATCACTGCAAATTCAAGGCCAGCTTGGGCTACATAATGAGTTGCTAAGGTTATAGCTGGAGACGGTATGATATAGTGGCTCCAAAAACAGTATTTACATTCAGACAGAGGTATTTACATCAGTTTTGCCATTAACTGAATATGGAAAAATTATTAGTCCTTTCAGTTTCTTCACTTGTAAAAAAGATTATCATATTGGCAGTTATTGATAGGATTGTTGTGGGTAGCAGGTAAGATGATATATGAGAGTATAGTGTATAAAACATGAGCTACTAAAATAAATTAGCTATTATTTTCATCCTCAGAAAAGGGAAAGTTGTTCTGCACAAGGCATGGAAAAGGAAAAGGGCAGAGCTGAGGAAAACCTGGGATACTATATAGTCATAGTCTGGCAGAAAGGCATTTAATGATAGTTCAGATTTACTGCTCTATTAGTAGTTGTGGAATAAGCCTATTTCCCATCTTCCTCTCCAAAGTAAGTAAAATTCAATACATTTAGGGATACTTAACCCTGCACATCAGAGAAAGGACTGAGTCTCACATCTGGATTCAAGCTGCATGTCATGTCGTTCATATACTATGCACAGCAGGAAGAACCAGGGTGGCCAAAGAGTCCTGCGTCTCGATAATATGTGCCCCTCAGTGATCTGTCGTGGTATTGGAAGAGTCTCATATTTTGGAAATTGGATGCATCCAAATTTGCGCGGGTACGGGACAGAGAACTCCATGTGATACCCTGGCTAAATAAGTAATTTTTCCTTTAATTTTTATTGTAAAAGCAGAACACGCTCATTGCAGTGCTCTACATGGCTCATATGTTGACAGACACCCACAGTGTAATATTCACTACCACATTGTCACTTGAAAGTAATTTCCGTCTTGCATATATAGATCAAAATTGAGAATCAAATTTATATTCTTGAACCAGACTTTCTAAAACACACTACTGTTTACTGACTCCTTAATTTCTCTGAAAGATCGGACTTAAGAACATCCCCAACTCCCTCAGGCATCTGGATCTTTGAACCCCTTTGTCTCTCTCTCTCTCTCTCTCTCTCTCTCTCTCTCTCAGCCCTTTGTTATGTAGATAGCCTGGTCATTATGGCTAAGGATTCCCTCACTTGTCCCCCTCTCCCTCGCTGGTTCTTATACTTTTGCATTACAAAAGAATAACTGTGGCAAACAAGGCATTCTCAGAGCAAATGGGAAGAGAGACTCTAAATGGGCAATGACAAGATTCTCTTCACTGGAGATAGGGAGGAGACGAAAACACTCATGCACATTAAACACCTTTTTTCTTTGCGATGCCCAGAAAATCTAAAAAAGGAAAAAAAAAATAAACCGTCCTGAAGCCTCATTATTTTGTCCTTTGGGTCTGATCATCATGCATTTATGTGTATAACTGATGCTTGATAATATCTTAACTTTGAACATATACTGTAAGCCATATTTTAAGAAAGATATGCTCAACATAGGGCTGTTGATATTCTGAAAAAGCACAAGAAAGGCAATTACAAGTCAATCTCTCTAACAAACATGCATCATCCATGAGATTATATCAACTTCACAAAATGATTTGGAGACTCTACCTTCTATTTCCACTCTCTGGAAAGTTTGGATGTGATTGGGATGGTTTATTCCTTGAATGTTTGAAAGTTTCTATTAGCGATATTTTTAGGCTTGGAATTTTAGCAAGATTTTTGATTTCTGGATCAATTTAACAGTACGGAGTCACCTAGGTAACTCCATTTTTGTTTGAAGCAGTTTTAGAAACTATGCTTTCTACAATTTTTAGTTTCATCTAAATTTTAAGATGTTTTGACATAAAGTTGTTGGTGTACTCATATATTTTTGTTTGCATTGTTTCTAATATTTTTCTCCTTATCATTATCAATTTCTACTAGCTTATTGCCCCACTTATATAATTCTGGAGTAGAACAGAATTTTCTTGCCCCATTTTAGGCCACTTCCTGCAAAGTGTCTATTGCTTTTTGCCCTGAGAATGGTGTGATAGATGAAAAACGAACACTCATATTTTGTTTTGTTTTGTTTTTGTTTTTTTTTTCTGGTACCAGGAATCGCACTCACAACCTTGCGCTTGCCAGGTAGGCACTGTGCAGCTGAGCTAAATCCCCAGCCCCGAACACTCTTATTTTGGTATTCCTCCTTTGGAGTTTCCACTGCCTAAGTCTAGGGTGGGCAGTGAGCGCACTGATAAACAGTGAATGGCAGAAGGCGCCCCTGGTAAGTTCTATGCCTTGATTTAAGAGGAATGAGAACTTCCACCTTCCTCTCTTGGAACTCTGAGCCACCATGGAGAGAATTCTGACTTTTTGGCAGGAGACATCATGTAGAGAAGCTCTTAGACTGTGGGAGATGGAGAGAATTCCTGGGAGCCCAGGCTTTTAGCCATGCCGTCAAGGAGCAAAGGAGTTAAGTGATACCATTTAATCCTACAAACTAGCCCTGAATTCTGACTATCCCTTAGAAACTTCTTACTAATGCCATAAGGGGAAGAAGAGGTGGCCAGCAAAATCCTGCCTGAATTTAGACTTGTAGAGTTAAGATACGCTGAAATGTTACAATTTAGGCAGTAACAGATAGTTTGTGTCATAGTAACAGATGACCAAAGAAGGGACATCTTGCTTTATGTGCTATAGTTCTGCTTGCATTCTTATTCTACATGTTCTCTGAAAAATGTGCTGTGCCTATGAGGAAAAAAAAAAAAAAAATGAGAAAAAAAATTTATGGACTTTCCCTGATCTCTAATTGGATAGTTTTTGTATTAACAATAAAATATGGCCAGCTGGCATGGTGAAATAATTGAGATATATAAATTTACTAGTTAGGGAAAAAATATATTGATTAATACAACTGGCCTAAGTAAAATCATGAGGGTAGAAAACAAATGAGATGTATTTATGGGTTGCAAAATAATAAGAAATATACATATTGATCTCTGTCCCTAATCCCTGACACAGAGCTCATAAAACTGGTAATTTCCTGAGTAATAGGGGTGCTTGGAGCATATTTTGTTGTAATAAGGCAACTCTTGGTGGGCCCCTAGGTAGCTTCAGATGGGGATTGGTTGCTAGTGGAGTCAAATATGTGATTAGAGGGTTGAAACTTTCTGTCCCATCCCTCAATATAAGAGAGAGTCTAAAGTTAAGTTAATCACCAGTGGATGATGATGTAAGCAATCATACCTACGCAATGAAGCCTCCATAAAAACCTGAAAGGACGGAGCATGCAGGGCTTCCAGATAGTTCTTGTATAGTGGCACACCTGGTGAAGACACAGAAGCTCCTTTCCCCTCCCTCCTTATCTTGCCTTACATATCTCTTCCATGTGTCTGTTCATCTGTATCCTTTAAATTGTTCTTTATAGTAAGCCAATGAATGTGTTCTCCTGAGGTCCTTGAGGCATTCAAACAAATTGGTTGATTCTAAGGAGGTTCTGGGAATTCTGATCTACAGCTTGTTCGTCAGTGGCAGATAAAACAACCTGGGACTTGTGGTTGACTTCAGCAGTGGAAAGGGGAACAATTTTGTGAAATTGAGCCTTCAGCCTGTGGGATCTGATATAGTCTTAAGGTGGACAGGGTCAGAATTGAATTGAATTAGAGGACACTGAACTGGAGTCCCCTTAAAAATAATCTGTAGACTTGGTGGTTGGTGAGGGAGGTCACAGAAATGTTTTATATTGTGAGAGTATATACTAAAGAAAACTGAGATTATTGTTTCCTATGATCTTAAAGGGGTAATATAACAGTTTTCTGGAATGGAAATTTTTGAAATAAAATTCTGGAAGTAGAAATTAAAATTCTAGGTGAGATGATATTTTTAATGATATGAAATATAGAAAATGTTTAAAACAAAACCAAAGAGAGTTCCATAGTGAAATATTTCAGGAAAAACACTACAATGCCAACTTAATATTTATTGAATCAATGAAACATTGAGTTAAAGTTTAACAGTCTGACTTTCTTAAGGACTTGAAATGGTCTTCAATATGTTTATGCAATTATAAGAATTTAGTGGCATCATGGACAAAAGACTAACCAGAGTTCATAAGTCTTTGAGTACGTAACAAATCATCTTAATTGTTCATTTTAGGAGACTGTGTTCTGTAGAACAGATTTTGGGAGATGCTTCTTTAAATATGTTAGATTTGACTGGATCCCTAAAATCACTAAGTTCTTGTACTAGTAATTGCCAATATTTTTGTATTGGAGTAACTGTAAACTGTAGATTATGTTAAAAAACTATGCGCTTTTAAAGGTATAGAATTTATTCAAAAGCAGAAACAGCAGCAGCAGTAAGAACAACAAAAGCCTGAAAGAAATATCCTTGAAAGAAGGGAATTGCATTGATGAGACTTTTTCTCCCAGATCTCTTGCTGGTCTGTAAGGTGTAGGGAAGATAGAATTTCAGCATAAACTACAGCGTTAGAGGATGGAGCTGGCTGGCTCCTCAACTGAGAATAAACAGGTGAGTATTGAAGCGAAGAGAGATGAGCATATGCTTCAGTAGCTGCTGCCCATCCCAACAATGACAGTTTGGAGTTTGATTACTATGAAGTTAACTTTATGATAAAAGGAAAAAGAAAGAAAAAAGAAAAAACAAAATAAAACAAAACAAAAAACCCATTCACCTCAAACCCTGAAAACTCTTTAAAGGACTGTAAACAAAATACAATGTGTCATCCAAACGTCTACTATACAATGAGTATGCATTAAAATTTTCTTTTAGCCTTGCAGAAAATAGGAAAATATGACTGAGAATTCATAGGCACCAAAACAATACAGTAAGCCAGGTGTGGTGGTATACACTTATAATCCCAGCACTGGGAAGACTGAGGCAGGAAGATTGCTGAGAGTTCGAGGGCAGCCTGGGCTACAAAGGCAGTCCAAGGCCAGCCTGAACTGCCTAGCAAAATCCTGTCTAAAACAAAAAAGACAAAAAAGAGTAACAAATAGATATCAACTCTGAGTTAGTATGAATGACTTAAAGTTAGAGATTTCTAGACTGGGCAAAAGCAATTCCTGTCTAAATGTTATCAAAAACAGCTGCCTGGTAAATATAAAGGCATAGGTAATTTGAAAATAGAAGTGTCAAAAAAAGTATACAGTGCAAAGAAAAACATTAGAAAACTTGGTGTAGTTATCTTAGTGTTAGAAAAAAGATTTCATAAAAAGAATTATCAGTGGGGTGCAGTGGTGCCTTCCTATAATCTCAGCACTTTAGATGCTAAGGTAGGAGTACTATCAGTTCAAATCCTGCCTAGGAAGTTTAGTGAGATCTTTGCTCAAAATAAAAAATTGTAAAAGGACTGGGGATGCAGTTCAGAGTGAAGGCTCTGAGTTCAATCCTCAGTACTAGGAAAAAAAAATCCATATATGTATAGTTACTTGATTTCAACAAAGATGTAGTAATATGTGTTTACTCATTCATTATTCAATCATTTATGAAACAGGGGGTGGAAACTTGTTCAAGTGGTGTACAGTAAATGTTATGGTTTGTGTCTAAATGTCTTCCTATAACCTTGTGCTATCATTGGTGGGGCTTTTTCAGAAATGGTTGGATCTACAGTGTGCGATACTGGAATTGATTCATGGTGCAATGTTAAGATGAACGGCACTAGAATTAAGGGTGTGAGTGCTACCCACCCTAAGTAGCCTGGATGAAATATAAGGGATGGAGGAGCTGTGGTTGCCCCTTGCTTGCTTGCTTTTCCATCTTCTGCCTACCATGAGCTGTTTCTCCTCTGTGATGCCCCTCTGCCATGCCATCCTTCCTTGCAGCCAGCCAAGTATGGACTGAAATTTCTACAAACCCATGAGCAAAATAAAGCTTTGGTCCCTTAACTTTGGGTATCAGGAATTTGTCTTAGTTATGAGAAAGTAAGGTAGTAAGTATTTCACACCTGTTGAATATACTTTTTCTGCTGAAATTTCTCTACTCAGACTTTGTACCATGAGTGCAGCCTTAGACAATGTATAAAGGAATGGTTGTGGCTGTGTTATGATAAAAACATTATTTGCAAAAGTAGACAGTAGATTTACAGACCACAGTTGTTGATTCCTGGTATAAAACACACACAAAAAAAATACAGTTGATGGACACAACTAAATGTATAAGCAACGTGTGAGTGTCATATGCAGGAAAAAAGAATGGAAAAATGATTGTGTGCAATTTACTAATAGAAGAGCACAAAGGGAACATATAGGCACCAAATATTTATAACACACTAAATATACACAGTCTATTCAAATATCCCAATATTAATGAGAATTTAAATAGGGCACTCATTCTGCTAGCTCAGTGTTCCTTCTCTTTTCTCTTCTCTTCTCTTCTCTTCTCTTCTCTTCTCTTCTCTTCTCCTCTCCTCTCCTCTCCTCTCCTCTCCTCTCCTCTTTTCTTTCTTTCTTTCTTTCTTTCTTTCTTTCTTTCTTTCTTTCTTTCTTTCTTTCTTTCTTTCATTTTTGAGACAGGGTCTTACTGCATAGTTCAGGCTAGGCTTGAATTCACTATGTAGCCCAGGCTGGCCTTGAACTCACATTATGAGTATGGGTGTGCACCACCATGCCTGCTAGCTCAGTGTTCTTATCCAAGAAATACAGGCTAAATTTGCAGCTGCTTATCCTACTGGCAAGCTATGTCTTTGGTCAGTTTTAGCCAGAAATGTGGCAGGTTCTAGATGCCTTCCATCTTCTGAGTCCTCTTTCTCAAAACCCATTCACACATCAGCAAAGAAATCTGAAGAGGTGGAGACACTGAGCTGTAGGATATGTGGGTACTGTACAACTCGAGATTTAGGAAGTACCACCCTTCTACTCTGTTGGAATCTATATCCTCAGTGTGATGTTCTCATCTCTTTCCCCCTGTATTTCTTCTATTTTATGCTAATTCCTTAAACCATATGATTCCACCATCTTAATTTGATTTATGGACATTTTTTTTTTCTGACCTGGAAGGTGGCTTAGCTGGCAACATACCTGGTGGCTGTCATCAAGCTAACTTTTTACATGATATATACCAGGCAACTAGATGGAGGGAAAAAAACCCCACCTTTTTTAACAGATGGTGCTAGAACAATTCGAAGGATATAAGGGGAAAGAACCCTTTCACCCTCAGATTTACATTATACCCCAAATTAATTTCAGAGAGATTAAAGATAAATTTATAAAGTTCCTAGAAAATAATTAAGGGAAGGAAACGATTATTAAAAAGAACAAGTAAACATTAAGCATAAAAGAATAAATAATAAATTAGCTTTCATCAAAATTAAAAGTGCTGCTGATCAAAAGATACCAGTAAGAAAGTTCTCTTAGTTACTTTTTCTCATTACTGAGACAAAATACCTGGCACCCAAAGTTAAAAGGGGAGAGGCTCACTTTGGCTCACAGTTTATAGGGGTTCAGTCTACAGTCAGCTGGCTCCAAGCCAAGGCAGCATGGCAGAGGGGCATCACAGAGGAGAAACAGTTTGTAGCAGACAGAAAGCAGAAGGCTGCAAGCAGCAAGCTACAAGTGACCCTTTTTCTTTTCTTTGTTTTTTTTTCCAGTACCGGGAATCAAACACTACCTCGGGCTTGCCAGGCAGGCACTGTGCCGCTGAGCTAAATCTCCAGCCCCAAAGGACCCTTTTTCTATTCCTTATATCTTATTTAGGCTATCTGCTCTTAGAGAGGTAGTACTCACACCCAGGGTGGGGTAGTCTTAAGCATAGCTTCACACCATGAAATAATCTCAAAATCACACACTTGATCCCAGCCACACACACCTTGGATCCAGCCACCTCAGAAAAGCCCCACTAATGACAGCATGAGGCTTCCATTAACAAAAGTGAAAAGGGAAATCATAAATAGGGAGAAAATATCAGCAAATAAAACAAACTCATAATACAGAATGAAAACGGACAAAAGGACAGATACTTCACAAAACAACATGTATAAAGGAATGATCAGTAAGAACATGGAAAACGTCATTATCCTTAGGGGAAGGCAAATGAGACAAATTTCGTACCCATGGAAAGGCTAAAATAAAAAAGATTATTAGTTTAATTAAAATTTGCTTTAGTAAAATTTGTGTAGAAATGCTATCTGGTTACAGAACCAAAGTAAGAAAAAGATGACAAAAAATTTTCAGCAGATCAGAGGGGAATTTTTAGGGGGAGGGGATTTAATACATGAAAACTTTTAAGAGAAACACATGGCCCCAGAAAATTCGTGTGTGTGTGAGTGTGTGTTAGGAGAGGTTAGGCAAATATACTAATTACAAAGATATTTAAAAATATTTTCCTGCCTTACACTCCCTAATGGTCTGAAAACACACTAGCCATGTTTTTCTGGAACAAACAGTTTTATTGGACAAAATAATTTTAGGAAGGATTATGAATGAGGAGAAAGGTAGACAGAAGGAGGATGGAGGGACCAAAATTAGAGTCAGAAGTCTGTTTTCATGTCGGTAAGGTATTCTTTACCTGTCTTGCCTGTGAGCGAGACGCAGTGTCCAGTCTTCCCACTTCCTGAGGGCCGCCACTTTTAGAGCCTTAGCAAGGAGACTTGATCATTTATGTCAACAATTTCCTTATGCTTCTTTAACTTTGGAAGAAGAGCAGGAAGAGTAGTTAGATGCGGGAATTTATATAACCATGAATTTATTTCAGGTGACAACATTAGTATTTATGATAGAAGAACATTAGGAAAAAAAAACCACTTCTGTTGGGCAGAATGTCATCTAATGAACCTTTCAGACATGTCAACATTAAACACAAGCTTCACCCATAGAAAGTTTGTGCCATACCACCCTGAACACGCCCGATCTCATCTGATCGGGGAAGCTAAGTACCTGGTCAGTACTTGGAGAGGGGAAAGTTTGTGGATGAAGCAAGTAAAAATATGTAGTTAGAAAGAAGTCTTATTTCATTACTTTTGGATGAAAAGAAGTATAGTGTGATTTGAGACACAAAATAATTTAAAAATTCTTGCCTATGTGGAAAGTAGCACACCCAATATCCTTAGTTTTTCAAATCTTCCCCTGGGGGCATCACTTGGAGGTCTTTGTCACTTGGAGATGGAGAAGAAAATAGGAAGAATCTAGTGTGATCTGAGTCTTCCACACATACTTGGTCTTTTATCAATTTTCTTTTATTGTATTTCCTTGTAGAATTTCATTTGAGCACAGTTTACATTGCTAAAAATTATTCTAAACAACATCCTCAAGTAAGTTATAAATTTTCTTTGAAGAGGGACTTGATCTTCTCTGTTCTTGTGAAGTGATTTGTGTCTAGCTCTCACACGGTAGGTGAGAAAATACATATGTAAAAGTAACATCTGAGCAAACATCATCAACAAGTAGTAAAAAAATACAGATGTAGTTAGTTAATATAGAGAAACATGTTCAAGTTCAGTCAACAGAAAAATTTAAATTCAAACAAAATACTATTTGTCATGTACCAAATTAGCTGAGATTCAGAATAAAGGGGGTTTCAAATAGTGAATGTAATGAAATACAATACACTATGTGAAATGCAATACTGTAGTGTCATTTATGCTACCTATGTCTGGATGTTTCAGAAAAAAACTGTGTCTGTCTACAGAGAGAGAAGAAGAACAAGATAATGTAAATGTAATAAAATGCTAACATTCAGGGAATTTGGTAAAGATTTCCCATATTACAGAGAATTCTGGGCATTCTTTGTATTATGGAAATTTTTAAAATATGTGTCTTCTCTGTTACTGTTAAAGTATATGGAATAATACATTCTTCAAAAGTGAAAAAAAGATATGACATGAGAGATCACTATACTAACATGATAAACAGAATGAATCTGTATAAAGGAAAAAAATAGAGAATATTGAAATCCAGCAAGGATGTCATGAGGGGGACATCTTATGTATTGTAAGTGGGAGCAAAAGTTGGAAGAATTCTCTGCAAAACATTTGATAATTTATATAAAGTCTTGTGCAAGGTGCATTGCATTTTATTAAGTAATTCAATTCTGGAAATTTCTTAAGGACATAATATAAAATATACAAACAGCTTTAAATAAAAAATCTGTCAAAACTAACGTTATTTATGAGGAAGCTAAAAATAAGCAACCTAAATAATTTTAAGAATCTGATGGTCATATCGATTATGGCAGACCTTTTCGGTTGTATACAACACAATAATAAATATAGTGACATATACTAACATAGTAACTGTGTATCATGAACTACACTGAGTCCTTTCTATGTCATGTCATGTAATTCTCACGATGTCCTTTAACTTGACATTCACGAATAGTTTCATTACTATGAGAAATATTATATGATGTTAATGTAAAATTCAGGATACACAGTTTTGAACAGTGCAACTATACCCAACTTAAAAAAAATCTATGGGAGGAATGAGAGGAAAATTACCAAAAGAATAATAAAGATTGCCTTAGGTGTCTTAACAGCAGATATATTTTATTCCCTTACTAGTCTCTCTTTTATAAATTTTAAGCAATAACTATGTGTTAACTTTATAATAAAAGTGATAAAATAAAAAATTTAAAAGAAAAAGCTATAGTAGAAATGATTTTAAAATATAAATAGCCTTCATTTCAAATGCCATAAAATTAAATATATTGCCACAAGTATCAGCAGGTTAATTAAGAATGTGTAGGTGGTATTCATATTTAATCCAAACTGATTGCTGAAGACATAAAATTATTAGATTATTTATGGCAATACTAATGAACATTATGGAATCTGTGAGAAAATATCTGATGTCTAGAATTATCTTAAAGGTAAACAGTGGATTTTCTCTAATTGTATCTGCTCTGTACTGTGGCCAGTAATGAAAAAGGCTTACTTCTGGTAAAACAAAGGCAAAGTAAATGTAAGCTACAGCAGAGTATGAACATAGTATAAAAATAATATTCCAGGAATTTCAAAGGATATACTCCATTTTTGAAGCTTTTAGTCAGAAACTAATGTTTTAAGAGAGATTCCAAATTTTTAAAATTATATTTGTTCTGGATACCTTGAATATATTAGAGAGATTCCAAATTTTTAAAATTATATTTGTTCTGGATACCTTGAATATATGGAGTTTTTCAATGGGATACCTGTTTTATATTGGCTCTCAAAGTAAAGTAAATTTAAGAATATCTTGCAAATTAAAATCAAGACCTAGAGTGTGACAATGACTTCATGTACTGCCGGGGTTAAACTATCTTTTCTTTCTTTTTCTAATTCAAAGAAATTTAAATATACATATTATATACACTTAATATATAACATATATATTATATATGTTACACAACTTGTTATATATATACAAGATACATGTACAACTTTAGAGCATCTTGAAACATGGTTATGTGTGGTTTAATGGAAAATGGCCTTCAGTAACTTGAGAAAACTCCTTATTTCATCTTAGTTGTATACCCATGAAGGTGTATGATTAGTTTAAGCAACAAAAGCAAAGAACATCTTTTTAAAATAATTTTGAAGCATTGATAATTTTTTCTAATATTTATCTTAATTTCCTCCCCCCCCTCGAGCTTTTTATTTCAGAGTTTTGAAATTTTCTGTATGACCTACATGTTCTACCTGCCATTAGAAGAACTCATGGAAGAGTAGCTGTGTGTGCGGCCAGGCACCAGATGAGCACTACGATTCTCACATTCACAGCAGCGCTTTCCAGTGCAAATGTAACTCAAACCGTGACTACAATTTTATACTTATTGTAGCAAGTTCAAGCATAGATTAGGCTGGGCCGGGGATATAGCTCAGCGGCAGAAGCACCTGCCTTGCAAGCTCAGGTCCTGAGTTCGATGCCTGGTACCAAACAAAACAAAACAAAAAAACCCAAAAAACAAATGACAAGCATAGCCTAGGCAACTTAGGACTTAGCAAAACCCGGTCTCAAGCTAAAACATGAAAAAGGGCTGAGAAGTAGTTCATTCAGGGGCCCAAATTCAATCTCCACTACAAAGAAAGAACGTCAGGAGAGGGAGGCAGGGACAGCCAGACGGAGGGAGGAAGGGAGCGGGAGACACATGTGAACCAACTTTAATAATACATTTGATTCAACCCAGAGTATCCAAAAATCATCATTTTTACTTTGACATGTATTCAAACTGTCTTTTCTAATAACTTTTTATGTTTAAATTAAACACGTATAACATATTACCTAGTTCTTTGTAGCCTAGAATCATGGAGAGTTTCAGAAAACAGCTTCAAAATTTCTAAATACTTTATAGAGATACTGTACTAGGGATTCTCTATTTTCTGCACACGTTTTAAGGACATTTAGGCAAAATTTTTGTTACACAAAGTAAAATTAAGCACAAAAGATGGAGAAATAATAATAATGGAAAAATTACATGATGCCCGTAAGATTATACTGATTTTTTTCACGGATGTAATTTAAAATGGACTTGTATGTGCTTCAATTGCCTTGAGATAAAGCTTCAATACAACTGGTTTTGTTTGTAAGGAATCTGTATAACTTAAAGAAAATCCTTACTTGGTGAAAAATAAATGAATAATTAAAATATTAAAGATAAAATCATTCGTTTCAGAAATGAACCAATAAAATAAATTCCATTGAAGCTGTAAAGACTAAAAGAGATAGATAGACTCAGAAAAGGAGAGATATCAGTGTCACTTGGAAAGGATTAAAATAAACATCACAGTAAACAATTATTTTATCAGTTCTTGTTATCTAAAATATTAAAACCTTAGCAGTTTTATGACAATATTTATGCTACAACTTACTTTAAACTTTGGTTTATACTTAGATTGTGGTAAAGAATTTTTTTCTTCCCCAGAGTAATTAAAATGCAACCTTATGTGCCATCCTAATGTGACCTCAAAGATTTGAGATTTAAGAGAAAAAAAATGTGATATTTTCTTATGCTTAATGCAAAACTAACATTCTTAAAATCTAGAAGTAAAAATATTTGCTGTATTGCCCCCTTCCTAACAACTCAGATCTTCAGATTCATGAGGGAAACCCTACAACATGACAATAGGGAGAGATCTTAGGAATTGTCCATTTCAAACCTTCATTCTGTAGATGAAACATTAAGATCCCCCCAAATTAAACAGTTTTATAGTTTACTCTTTGACTACAAAAGAATGTCTGCAGGAACAACGCAGTCTTCTTTCAGTGAACATCATTAACAGCACATGTGTAGCCGTTTTCTCTTTCCTAAGAAAGTGTGTCCTGTCTTGGAAACAGATGGGCGTTTTAGGAGGCAAGGACATTGTGCCCGTAATTTCTAGTTGTTAGGAGACATCTCAGCTCACATTTGTTGTGCATTCACTAATAGCACCTTCTTTCGTGCTCAGAATATATCCGTTTTGGTTTTGGATGCTAGGGCATTGAGGGATTAATTTGATTAAACCATGCTGACGGGGCAAAACAGAGTGGGAAAGGGATAAAGTGGAATATATGTTTCCTTTTCCTCATAGTCTTCCAGCTAATCCAGGAGACTTTGGGCAGAGAGTGAATGAATGTCTTCACCAGAATTGCATAAAGCTAGAGGTCCAATATTTTATCTCATTAATTTTGCTTCAATCAGATCAATATGTGTTATATACTTGACAGACTTGGATTAATCTTATTGTGTGTAAAGCAGCTATTACCTCAATGTGTTGGTTTGGGGATATTTTGCAAGGGGAACAATACAATACATGAGACATATTTTATAAGATTATTTATAATAATCACCAAAGAATGATGTACAAGAGAGTGCAGGAAATCTGTTCACACAACATAGACCAAGAATCCAGCTGAGGGCCTGGATCCTGCGATAATGTCCTGCACGAATGCAACTTAAGACCTAGAGCCCATAATAGTGCCTCGCATGAATCCAACTGGAGGGCCAGAGCCCATGATACTTCTCATGCAGGCTTGTTTCATGGATCTGCGCTGGGAAGGCCCAAAGGTCAGTGGTAGAATCCAGGAAGTCTGTGTCAGTGGGAAGAAGGATCTGTGCTAGCAGGCTGAGGGATCTACACTGGAGCCAGGAAGGGATGTGCAAAGAACCAGAGCTCCCCTTAAAAGTACCACAGCCATCCTCAGCAACAGTGAGGTCCCGAGCTCCTCCAGTGGTGGACAGCTGAGTTCCCATTAGGAAAGCCAATGCAGCAAACCTCTCCAGGAGACAGGCAGTGCACCATCCTCCCCTCCGGAGCCAGGAGGTGATGCTCAGAGTGAGGACCAGAGCTCCCCGAAAGTGAACCGAAGCTATTCTCAGTGCCAGCAAGGTCCCCAGCTTCTCGAAGGATGAAAACAGCCAAGTTCATCAGGAAAGCCAACATGACGAGCTCCTCCAACAGAACCAATAACTCCTTACATCTTCCACCAGCTCCCAACAGCCTTTCTCTGCTCCCAACAGCCTCCTTCTGCTTCTCCAGTTCTGCCTCTTATGCTGCTGGCAACAGTCCCCAGGTGGGCCTCTCACCCAGCACCACGCTTACTCAGTTCAGCTGGGGGTTATAACTTGACCACCATTTATCAATCCACTACACTTATTCTTGCTCAAGAATATTAGCGATTTGATATTTACTTATTGTTAAACTGTTCCTATCTTAGTCTTTTGTTTCTGTCCTCTAATTGCCTATAGTCTGTAAACTTATAAATCTGAGAAAGAATTGAAAAGGAAAAGTAAAAAATCAAGAAGTGCTTTCTGGTAAGTAGTAATTGTGTTTAAATTAATTTACTATTACCTACTACTAAAGATAAATTGACACAGAGAATTGGTACCAAATATAATTGGTTTTAATTCACATATTTATAATTTGAACAAAAATTTCCTTTTAAGTGGAATTATATAGCTCTTATGTTCTATAACAGCAAACACAAATTTGGATTTTGTAAAAACAAGCTTAGTATTCTTAACAAGCCTCTATTCTTAGAATTTTGCTAATACAACAAATAAATTCCATCTTACATGATTGATAGGCCAAATTTTTGTGTTTTCATGATGAACTTAAATGTAATTTTTGATGTTTAAGTTTCATAATGATCATGATTATGAGTCACAGTTTTTGAGTAGGCTTAACTTCTTATTCTGACTTTGACAAACAAGTGGTTATAAATTCACACTTATGTGAATAGATAAGTGCTTCATGCTGTTAGAGTGTAAAGATAATATTTGAAGAAAGTGTGTCTAATTTACCTATGTAATATTTGATACATATCTAATAGACACCAAAAATCCATCAAGACTGGATGAACAACAAAAGATTTTTTGACTTGAACATTGCTAAAATATATATATGAATCTATTCACAGCTCCTAGTCTCACCCCCCACCCCATCCACTCTTACGGAAAGAGTTATACTAAACTGGCCACTGTCATAAGTTATTATGGAAAAGTGAAATTTGTTGCTGATCATTTCATTACTGAGAGCAACTTGAGGCCACACTGGATGTGAACCAATGTTTTTTGAACTACGTCTTATTGTCATATCTGAGTGAGGGGAATAAGAAGGGTGGGAACTAGAGCCCTTCACAAAATCATGAAAGCAGAACACTGCAATATGTTAAAAAAAAAAAGGAAAAAAAAAGCAATAGGATGAAAGGAAAAGGAAGTTTCATCCATTTACACTATTTGCTAAAGCTGACAATTTGTAATGGGTGCTGGCACCAGTATGTGCAGTTATTTCTTTGCTTCCCCTGGAATGATGAAACTGTTCTCCCCGAGGAAGGCTTACAGCAAGGTGTTTCAGGGGGAGGGGGAGGGGAGAAAGGCAAAGGAGCTTATCCTGAATCTATTAGCTATAATGAACAGGTACTAAGAAGCAGACACTGCCACATAACATAAATTACAATCTAAATGAGATATCCATATTTACATAAGCAGTTCCTCAGGCACTGTAAGCTAAGTTCATGGGAAGAAAGTCTTCCAAATGCCATTCATACCACTAGGGATAATTGCAGGATTGGGAGCAGCCATGCCATTGCTGGGGAAGTGTGGGATGGGGTTTTAATTTTCGGTTTGACTTACACGCTGTTGTCATATCATGGAGACTACAGTTGCAGTTTTACAGCACGGTTTCTCTTGGCTCATTTTAGAATCACAGAAAGAGTAAGCTTGCAAATCTTTTAATAAGGCAATTACATTCAGACAAAGATTAGATCTCAGTGGCACAATAGATTTTTGCTATATTATTCAGTATCTTTTTGATATTCCACTGTCACTAGACAAAGCTGTGAATAGTAATGTGACAAGTCTATTCAGAAGACAACAATGAAGGTTTCCTTAATTGTGTTCACTTGTATGCCACACAAACCTTTACTTAATTTTTTTTGCCTGTTTTGAAAAAGTGGAAAGAAAATACTATTTAGTGTCATAAAAAACACTGTTAAATCTGTCTTTGAAATCTGCATTTTGTATTTGAAAAATGAAAATGTTGAGATATTCAATCATTTAATTTTATATTTGGTGAAAATATCGCATGATTCAAAACATCAGTCTTAATATAGAAATAAATTACTTGGTACAAAAAAAATCCATAAAAATCTAAAGACTTGTTTAGGAATACATGCTTTGGATAATGGGACATAGATCTGGGAAATCAACATTTTCATTTCTAATAATTCTAATGAGTAAAATTTAAGATAATTAATTATTTTATCTATTTTCCTTAAACCTTTCCTTATCTTAAAATTAAAAAAAATTACAATGGAAGTGTAAGATATCTGGTAATTTTTACAAAATCTAATATTACATTAATATGTCAGCTTATTTGGGAAAGGGAAATCATGTTTATGTGATCAAGCATTTTTAATTTTATAAATTAGTATGCTTAAATTAATGTTTGAAAGTTGGTTACAGTGACATTTCACTGTCTCAAATTGAGATTGTGTAGTTAAAGCATTTAACTTAGAGTGTATTATATGAAACTATTGTACTTCAAAGATAATTACACTGAAAGATTAACTCAAGCAGGACAAATGGAGACTGATTTAGTGGGACTGAATTTTAATCTTTGCATATACAGTCCTGGGGATCAAACCCAGGTCCTCACACTTGATAGGCATTTGCTCTACCACTGAGCTGTAACTTTAGTCCTGGGTTCTAATTTCGATTATCCAAATAATGTTTTACATTGTCATTTCACTTAATATTTTTGCATTCATTTCCTCATGAGTAAAACAGAAGAAATGTCGATGTGTGAATAAAAGGGAAAACTGATGAGAACATTTTTATAAATGTAAAGTACTACCTGAAGATCCCCTAACAAAATAATTATAGAAGATCCAAGAGCTTCAATAGTCATAAATTTTGGGAATGTCACATACCAATGCATGAAAAGAATTAAGAATGTGGTTAGCATTTCGTACCAGTGATTGCCCTCAAAAGGTTTCTAGAAAGAAAAAAGTCTCTAAAAAGAAATCTGATGTCTTACAAAATAATTGTTAAACTCTATGATGAAATAAAACTTTATTAATTTATGAAAATATTCTCAGTAACATTTGCCTTTTTTATATACTTAAAAATCAATTTGACATTACCATTGAAAGCAATTGATAGAAATGTCAGGTTACTGAAAAGCACCGTGAGTCCATGTTTCACATAAAAATTAAAAGCAATACTTAGAGCAAATGTAATAAGTAAGAAAAGAATAACATTTTTCTGTTTAACTGAGATGATTTGTTGACCTGGGAAATATTAAGGTTTGATATTGCTACACTATCTGCACCTTTGTGTGCTTGCAAGTAGCTTGTCATACAGTGAATTTGGCCAATAGAACTAGATCACAATACTGTCCCATGCTTCCAAGAATTAAAAGAAAATAAAAATAATGCTTCATGATTACTAACATATGAACAAGTTAATATTCACAGAAATTATTGTTGGATTATTTTTGATACATTTCTCCTGTAGTAACAAAATTCAATTAGTCAAGAACAGTCCATTAAAAGGCATAAATTTATCAGCCAAGTACAGATTTGTCATGCACATTAAAAATCCCATGCAAAATGTTGATATCTACCATGGAAAATCTTAAGTGCAAGTTTTCAGCATTATGTTCCACCTCTACAGATTCTAATGAATAAATAAATTCTTTATTGACTTTGGCTCAAATGGCAAGACCACATGACCTGGGGAATAACCAAATGTTGGCAGAACAAAAGTGAAAAATCAATGCGGATTGATTATTTAAACTCGGAATTTCAGGATACTCAGGCAGGATTTATTCTAAGCCAAGCCCCAGTAGGAACACTCTTTGAATTTATCTGATTTGTAAACTGTCTCTAATACTTCATCCTACACAATTAATTTGAAAATCAGTATTGCTATTTTAACTGAAGATATCTGATTTATTGATGAATTTTGTATAGTTCCTATGATTTATTTATTTTATTCATGTATGCATATATATGTATTAGTGTCAGTAATATATATATTAGTGTCAACCTGCTTCCTACTAGTTTTGTCCTTCTGAATTCTGACCTTTCTCTTCAGATGTTTCTCTTTTATGTTATTTTACACCTGGAAGTGTTTTCACTTCAGCACACTTGACCCCTGTGGTGTTGTCTTACTGGATGGTGGAGCGGGGGCTTGCTCATATGATCTCAGACAAACCAGGAGGGGACACCATTCATCTAACCGGAAAGCAGTGCACCATGTTTGTGTTTATTGCACTTGCCTCTTATGTGTGTGTGCGGAGGTGGGCGTCATGCTAAAAGTTGCAGTATCTTAAGAAAGAGAAAAACTGTAGTTGATGTAAATGGATATTGGCACCGATTAAAGGGATGATTAAAAACTGGCATACTCTCTTCAATGAAAGAGCATCCATGCTTATTCTACTACACTTAGAACTTGGCAGGTCTTGGAGATCTGGCTACACTGCTAAAACTCTGGCAGGACTACCGTTACTTCTAAATGGTGTCTTTTTTCCGAGATGTTTGGATTGAATATTAAGCTGTTCAATTTGCCAACAAAATACATAATGTCATAAATTTAATTTTTGTATGAACTCAGTAGAATAAAAGAATATTACTTTCATGAAGTGGTGAATATTAAAAAACACTACTTCTTGGGGAGGTTACATTTATGATTCCATTAACCCATATGTTTGTAAATTATTTGAGTGTTAGAATGAACACAATGTTATATAAAAGAGAATTTTAAATGAAAAGCGTCCAAATGAAATATTTGGCATTTTGGAATCATATGCCCTTTTTTCTAGGAGAATGTGATATTAGTTTTATATCAAACAATTTACTTGACTGCAACGATAAAAGTAATCATTTTTATCATTTCTTTTGCACTTGGAATTCAACTACAAGGTGCTCTAGCAGCACCTATACTAAAATATGAGGTGTTCTACCACCGAGAGCACCATGTCTCCTGCTCTTTGTTATTTTTTATTTTGAGACAGGTTCTCACAGAGTTGACAAGGCTGGCATGAAAACTGTGTTCCTCCTGCTTTAACTTCCTGATAAACTGGGATTACAGGTGTGTGCCAGGTCTTTAGGTATTATAGCCAATATAGAATGATTCAATTCATTCGTCCATAAGATACTTTATTAAGGCAAATGATAGCCAATCTATATTGTGGCCCTTCCAAAAACATACTATTAAAATAAAACAGTTTGCAAAAGTTTAGAAGAATGATATATTAATAGATAGTATCAGGCTTGCAATTATTAGTGAAAGTATAGGGATATGAAAATAAAAATAAGCTTTTTAATGAACTTATAAATCATTAACTAGTGAATTAGAAACTGCTTATCATTTTACAAATCACATACATATATTAAGTTACATATATGATCAACAATTAATGAATATAGAGTAATATTATTGGTGGTGGAAAGAGATCTTAGAATTCAATCTTCCTCCCAAATTCTGAGTACTGTACCCAACATCCTTGGTGAATAGTCAGTTTTTTGTTTTTTTTTTTTATCCCCAGCCATATTTTCTGGTAATATCAACCATAATACTGTTCTCTTTTTTGGGTACATTTTTGTGCCTTTGATCATGCTGTCTCTCCTGTCTGAGCTTTTTTCTTTTCTTGAAATTTCCAGAATATTATTTGCCTGCAATATTAAATGTTACCTTCTCTGTAAAAAGCCTTCTCCAGTTCTGTGAAGGCAATTATCTTTTCATCCCTACTGCCATGAGGCATGTATCATGCTGTATTATTATAACACACACACACACACATGCGCACACAACTCTTAATGTAAAACTCTTTTGGCCAGAAAGAGTAAAATTCATTTACACATACTTTAGAATGTAACATATAATAGCCTCTCGATAAATGTTTTCCAACTTAATATATGCAGGAATGAATAACTTTAATTAGACCAGAAAGTGCAGCCATAAAACTATATACTCAAGAATTGAACATTAGAAATCTGAGATCATTAAACAAAAAACAAGTATGGACTCAGATTTGCAACTGCTGGAACACTACAATTCTCTGTTGTTTTTGGTTTTTTTAAGAGTGGTATGGTGCAACTGATACTCTCAGTTTACTGAGTGAGGTCAGCTTAGAGACAGATATAATGAAGAGCTCTCACTTTACCAAGGAAGCAAAAAGTGGATGGGAAACAAATCAGTCTGTCTATGTCGTGTAGCCTGCTTTGAAATTCATGTCTTTTGTCATGTTTAGATCCTCTTAGCAAATGATAAAATAGTTGAAAATAGTAAAACTCACATTTCTGGACAAGATTCTTTGCAATATAAATCTAAATTCAGCTGTGGATAACATAAGCTTTCTCATTGTGCATTTATTGAAAACAAATACATAAGCAAATATATGAGCACACAGGGTACTTGGGACGATGCACATTCAGGGATTGGATATTAGGAAAAGTGCAATCATTAAGTTAGACCATGTTTATCTTTCTGTTGCCCTTTATTTACTTTACCAAAGAGAATTTTCTTAAAGTTATAATAATTATTATACCTCCCATGCATTTCAATTTTGAACACTGTGTTTTTAATCAATGTTCTAACCTGGTTAATATTTTCGCAGAATGAAGCACTTGGTAAATGTTACGGAATGGAACTTCTCAGTTAAATCTATCAAAACTCAGTATTGCTCAGTAAAGATTTTTAAGCAGGACTGTAATAAATTTGCTGCCATTTGATTTCTCTTTTAGGTAATATCAATTTATAAATCAAATTCTATTCTCAAATATTGAAGTGTAAGTGTGAGTTATATATTTGTCTTTTTACGACAGGGTCTCACTATGCAGTTCAGGCTGGCCTTGAACTCACTTAGTAGCCTAGGCTGGCCTTGAAATTGCAGTGGTGCTCCTGCCTCAGCTTCCTGAGTGCTAGGATTACAGGCATGCACTACCATTCCCAGCTCATTGTATATATTTTTTAAAAATTTGTTTTTATCTTATTAGTACATGTTTGCAGTACATAAAGTTTACTTTCATCTTAGGGAGGAAGTACTTTTACTTAGCATACATTGGTTCTTTTTATTCCTCTTTTCCTTTCCTCTCCTCCAACTCTTTCTCCTTTCCCCTCCCTCCCTTGGTCTCTCGATTCCCTGTCCCCGTTTTCTTCATCATCATCATCATCATCATCACCATCATAGTCTAGCCATGTTTGTGACATATTGCACTACTTAAGTTCTGACAATAAATTCTCTTTGGTATGTTGAAGGGGCAAGAAACGAATCTCTGAGTTCTGATGGAAAAGGCAAACTGACGAAGAGAAAGCCTCTTCCTGATTTTCAAAAAAGGATATTTGTCTAAAGAGAAAGAGAAGGAAATGGTCTTCCCGGGTAAAATTTAACAGTTTAAAAGTTGCTGATGGACATAGCAATTTAATGTGGGATGTGGAATGTTAAGGAATGGAAAGAATAACTAGTAAATGATGAAAATAAATTTTAATAAAATATAAGATAGAAATAGAAAGCTATTGTTTGGAAAAGAGTTTTAGGGAACATCTAGGAAGCACACACCTGAATCTGTGAAGCTGCATAGGAGATGCTGGGGCATTAGTAAAAGCTGAAAACCACGAACAACTAGACTGATCTTAAGAATTATACCAAGGTAGCATGGCCCGAAGGGCTGAAGAGCAGAAAGTCAAAGTAAGAAAGAAACTGCAGCGAATAACCGACAGCACTCAAGGGACAAGGTAATTGCTCTCCCGAGACGTGTTCCCACTCAAGCAACGTTTTTTTTTTTTGTTTCCGTAACGTAAAGTTATGTATTTATCTACTTGGTGTCTTCTGTTATTATGTGTTAGTCTGACAAAATTCCACAGTATTTAAGAATTTTTTAAAAAAACTCTTCAAAATAGAGTCAACAAGTTTCTTGTTAAAATTGAGATGGATTATAGATATATTCTTGAGGGAAGCAGCAGAATTCTAATTCTTATGTTGATCATTTTCATAACTGCTTTGGAAATATGTCTACTTTAGTCTTATAAAACAAGGTATGCAGCGAGATAGATTTTTTCATCTAGAACTTTTTGCTAAAATGGAAAAAAAGCAAAGTATTGTGTGGACTAAGCCTTATTTAAATATATTCATTTATTCAATATGTTTATTAAGTATTCATTTCTGCCAGCACTGTTCCAAGGATCGGCCATGGAGCTGCGGCCTGATCAGTCACTTTTCTCTTGATGTTTTGGTATACAGAAGTAGCACTTCTCAGCCTTTTGGCTAAGATCAAGTGTAGTGTGCAGAGGCAGACAATTAAAAAACATTTTAGAATGTCAATGAAGAAAAATCAGCAGAGTTGACATTACTGGGGATGCTGTTCTAAGATGATCAGAAAAACCTTTTTGATGTGAAATTTAAGCAAAGAACTAAATGAAAAGAGGAAGGCAACATTGTAGCTCTGGTGATAGAAGAAGAGAGATGAAAGCATTGCAATTTGGAGCTGGGTGTGGTAGTGCACCACTATAACTCCAGCACTTCAGAGGCTGAGGCAGGAGGATTGCTACAAGTTCAGGGACAGCCTGGGCTGCATCATGGGTTCAAGACCATCATGAACTACATTGTTAGACCCTGCCTCAAAAAATGAAACCAAAACAACCCCAAAATTCATTACAGTTTGTAAAAAACTTTACAAAGTTTATTACTTCCTTTAGGTTCTACAAAATCTATAGGAAATTGGATACATACTGTTACTAGATTCATTCTTATTCTATTAGAAAAAAAAAGCTGAGAGAGGCCAATTACGTTGAAGTTCCCTACTGTAAATAAAGGTTTTGTGCTGAATGCAAGCCCAGTATTGTTGGTTTAACAGCGACAATCACCACTACGTTGGCAAGAAGATGACTCTGAAAAAGTTGCCTTTCTTTTCGAAGCCCCGGTGACCTACTGTGGAAATGGAGATCATGATAGATGCAGTGGTCGTGAGAACTACAGGGTGACCCCTGTAAGCCGTGGCACGGGGCTGTGCCCTCCCGACTCCAGATCGTGGTCAGCGGGTGTGGCCCGCAGGCTGCTGTCTCTTTTTCCTTTTTTTTTGAGACAGGGTCTCACATGTAGCCCAGGCTGGCCTCAAATCCCCAGCAATCCTCCTGCCTCTGTCTCCCGAGTGTTAGGATTACAGGCGTGCGCCACATGGCTGTCCACTCTGTTTTTAATGAGGCATATGAGTTACAAGTAGTTTTTCTGGCTTAAATACTTAAAAAATTAAAAAGAGCATTGTATGGAATCATTTCCCATAGATAGACGTTTACTGGGACATAATCTTTCTCAGTGATGTCAATTTTGTGTAAAGCTGTTGCACCACAAGGCCTTTGGCTTACCCTCCAGTCTTGAGGGTCTTTCCCTATCACCCAATCTGAAGAAGTTCTCCCAGCAGCAATATTACCCGTTAACTTTTCCCTATCGCTATGCTTTCCCTTTCTCAAAGCACTCTGCAGTATCCAGAATTGTCTTATTTACTGACTTCTGATTTGCTAACTATCAATTTCATTCCCATTTGACTATAAATATTAGGAGTAGAAACCTCGTCTGATATCTGCAGCATATCAGTTATATTTCCTGCAGAAAGATGATAGCTTTTCCTCTATATCTTTTTGGTTTTGTTTCTTAATGTCTCTGATTTCTAAAAAGAGAACAAGTGTTGTCAATAGGCTTTGCTCAAAACCCCCAGAAACATGTAATAGACCTTTTTTTTTTTGAGTGATGGTGTTGTACATCTTATTTGACTTAATTTTCTCTCCTCATCTTACCATATGATTCCCTGTTTCTTTCAATAACTCAAATATTTATAATAACTTTGTTTAATTTTTAATTGTTATATATAATTTGTTAACTTACATATTATATATTATATATTTAATTATATGTAATTGAACTGTTACTATTTGGATTGACATTTCTAATATTTTCATCATGAATAGTGGTAAAATATTTTGTTTGTTTTGTTTACTTATACAAGTATTTTTGCAGAAAAATATCACATACAATTATTGTCTCAAATAATATGCTTATTTAAAATTTAATAGATAATGCTGAATTACTTTCTAAGGAACTGCAGAAATTTCTATACTAAACTGTTTTCCCTGTATCTTTATCAACAGTAGATATAAAATTTTATATTTGGGGTCAAATTAATGTATGAAATGTAATATTACATTACTATTTTTATTATTATATATCTGGAAAAATGACTTAGATAAGTTGGTTATTTGATTTTTTCTATAAATTGTCAGTTAATATCATTGCTTTTTATTTTTCAATTTTTTAATTTTAAAGATAAAAGAACAGAAACATATTAACAAACACACGTACACTTAGAAAATAACACAAAAACAATACAAGCAATTCAGAATTTCAGATAAAGTCATAGGAAATTAACAATGCTTGTTGTATTATATATTGATATCTTCAAACTGGATACTCAGATAAATATAGAGATGCAAGATTGATCAAACACTTAAACATTAACTGTCCCTTTCAATAGAGCAATGAAAGTCAGTAGTACCTCTATGTCAGCTGCCCTGTGTGTACATATGTACATTTTTTTTTTTTTTTTGCTCTTTATATGTCCTAGATACAAAGCCATTTCCACAGTAGCAGAAATTAAAGACAGGCAGAGTAATAAACTGCCTGTTGGAGCAATCCAGGGAGCATTCAAAGGATTTAAACTACAAACAGCCCCTCAGTAAAGGCTGGGGAACTTATAAATGTAAGACCTTTAAGGAAATATCTACTTAATCACCCTGAAGTATTATGCACACAATTGTATGTGCTATACTTTTCCACAACTGGCACTGTGATGCATTTATTTACATCATTGTCACCTCTAATAAGTGAGTGATGCATTTTGCTATGCCGACTATGATGCTGGTGCTAATAAAGAGCCGTAAAGAGCTTCTTCTCTAAGAAAAGGTTAAAAAATAACAAGATATTTCGAGGGAGAACGCACATCCATCCAATCTTGATTACACTGTATTGTTATTATCATTCTAAGTTATTGTTCTTAACATCTTACTTGCCTAGTTTGTTAACTGAGTCTTAGGTAGGTGTGTATAGGCAAAGCATAGGGCTTAAAACACTGTCTACAGTTTTAGCATCTTGGAAATATCACCTGGACATGGGGAGGGACTACAGTAATTTTTGCCAATGGCCTTTTTCATTGCTTTTTTTGGAGGGGTAGACTTTCAGAGAATCTTACTCTGTCATTTGGAAGTGGTCTAATCTACTGAATGTTGATAGATTTAAAAATTTGGTGTTTTTGTTATACTCCTAATCTCAAAAAATTTAAAGCACAGAATAATACTTATATAGATAAATATAAAAGATATCAGTATAACTAGCTCTCATGAGTAACCTAGGTTAACATTTTTTTTTGTTGTTGTTTCTGAGACAGGGTCTCACTCTGAAGTTTAGGCTGGTTTGAACTCACTTTGTAACCCAGGCTGGTCTCAAACTCACAGTGATCCTCCTTCCTCAGCCTCCAGAGTGCTGGGATTTCAGGTGTGTGCCACCATGCCCGGCATATTTTCATTATTGTTTTACTCTTCTGGAGTCTGTCAATAATGTAAGATTGTCATAGTTCAGTTATTTAGTTGTTTCTTTCCTAGGTAGTCATCTGTAGTAGGAAACATAGTAATTAATGACATAGGTTTGACTAAGAGCACAAACTTTATTTTCTAAAAAATGTGGCTTTTATTTTCTTGTATGACTTTGGAAACACTTTTAATGTTTTGGAATTTCAATCTTCTCATTTATAAAATAAGAACCATAATATATACCTCATACAGTTACGTTGAAAATTGAGTGACACAATGTATGTAAAACTCTTTCCTCAATAAAAAGTACCTATCATTATTTAAAATTGAAGCAGTGGTTTAGATATAATTTCAGATAGGGAAATTATTGGGTGGGATGGTTTATTCATTGTCAGAAATTTTAATCTCCTCCCACATCTTTCAGTTGGTTACTTTGAAATTTTCCATACTGCCTTTTCAGATGTGATTGTTCTGAGCACTGCTTATTTATTATTTTTTCAATTTTTCTTTCTTATTAGTACATGTTTGCAGGGTGAGCTCATTAGATTTCTCATGGTGCATTGGTACATGGCCAGAATGCATTCCAGTTCCTATCCCTCCCCCTTTTTTATCCCCTCCCCGCTTTGTCTCCCCATCTCTTGGTCCCCTTCCTGTGTGTCGAAGATACATTTCTGTATTTCTTATCTTGTACTTTGCTCTTTATATATTTTAGAATTCTTATAAAAGAGAGACTGTGATATTTAAGCTTGGATGTCTGATTTATTTCATTTAGCATTATTGTCTCGAGGTGCATCTATTTTCCTACAAATGCCTCAAGTTTATTCCTTATGGCCAACCACTCCATTGTGTATAAATAACAGATTTTCTTTATCCCATCCGTCTGTTGATGGATATATAGGCTGCTTCCCAGACTTAGGTATTATGAATTGTGCTGCTATAAATTATACATATATATAATTTCAGTATGTTATCTTTAACTCTTTCAGGAAGATATCTAGAAGGGGAATAGGTGGGTCCAATGGAATTTCTAGTTTTAGTTTTTTGAGGAGTCTCCTTACTGATTTCCACAACAGTGGCAGCATCTATCTGTCTTTCAGTTTCAAAGCACAATAGAGGGTCCTTCCTCTGACAGTGTCTTCATCAGTTACAGCCATCTTTTTCCCCCATAGGGCCCGGAAATCACAGTGTGGGTATCTTTTTATGTAGCCTGAGCAGTAGGCTGGGGAGTAGGCTTAGTATTTCATATAGCTTCATTATTTTACAGAGGCATGTGATGTGTTAGTGGTAAACACGAATGTTTCACCCAGTGTAATCTATCTTTACTCATTAAGCCTCTGTAACTAAAATAACAATAGCCTTCAAGTGTCAGAATATTACTTTCTTTAATACCTTTAATGTCAGATTATGCAGTCACCCACTAATAGGAGATAAACCCAGCTAATAGAGAAAATTGAAAGGCTATCAATACTATAGTCTTCCAGAATACTTGCACAGATAATTAACAAAAATTAAGCAAAATGTACACACAAACATATAAATTGTTTTCTGAATATAGAATAACAACATTCTATTTGATATTAGTTCTAGAATTTACAATTAAATATCCAAGCAGTTTATTCAGTTATACCTGAGAACCTATTTGACCACTTAGGGAGCACATATTTGTGGTAAGATAGCACTCTTTACTACTAATCTTTCAATTTAAAAGGCTGCATATGAAATTTACTCAAAGTAAGATGAAGAGAGAATGTCAGTTTTGTCCAGAAGCACGTGAACCTTGCCAGTCAGAATTCGATCGTTCCTCCCCAAGGCTTGAACATCTTAGTCTAGTCCATGCTTTGGGTTAGGATGTGGTGATATCACCCATTTTCTATCTATCTACGATTTGCTTTCTTGGTTCAGCGATTGTTTGCAGACGATCAGTTTTGGTGTGTGCTTGCATCCGTCCCACCTCCATTTCATTAGGGATTTAAGATAATAGGTGTTTCTAACATATTTCTTTCGAAGTGATTTAAAAAGCTTTGTGAAATCTCACGTTACCCTGTATTTCAAGGCTAAAATATTAAAGCATGAGCCCACAGTATGTGCAGATGAAAAGGCGATTGTGCAGAAGACCAGACGCAACATCATACAGCAGTGTTCACGGAGTGCTCTTCAGCTTTAGCTGTCTGAGTCTATAATTACTCGACAAGTGGCATCTTTAGTGCTTCTCTGGGAACCAAAGAGATTTTTCCCCCAAAAGAAAATGTGAAAATGTGAGGGAGGCTAATATTTATAGAGAAACTGAAGTGATCCAGATGCAGTGATGACAAATTCTTCACCAGTGACTTATACTTTATTCTGTCCTGAGGTGCTGACATTGCTATGTTTATTTATTTTTTTCAGGTGAGAAAATGTTTTCCTTAGAGAGGTTAAATATTTTGCCATAGGTCATATTGCTAGAAAAGAGAACCAGTCTAGATCTACTAAGTACATAGTTCTATGCCATTATCAACATTTTAATGACATGAGATATGTTAAAGAGAATATTTGTTTAGCTTTTAGTATAGCAGCAGGTAGTCCAAGTATGGCAATGCAATGTCTTTACAAGATGCTAATAGGTAAAGAAATAAAAATGAAGCAATGGTACTTTCTCTTATGCTTCTTCTCCCAAGTCTCCAAATTGTAAAACTTTAGTGTAATATTCTAGTTGTTTATAATACAAAACTCCCGAAGTGTGTATGTCTTGTTTCTGCTATATAGAACAGATATGATTCCAAATTGAAACAGCTTGTTGAATATCTGCTGAGTGATAGTAATTTCATAAGACTATTTATAATTTTATTTTACAGTTTATTTCATCAATAGACCCAAAGTTCTCTTTGAGTGGCTGTTCAGTGACTAGTAATATTTGTTTAGTATTTGCTCCTATTTGGTAATTTCTTCAGTCCATGCTAGTTGACTGCCCACTCTCTCTGGGTCAGTGTCCTGGGAAGTTGGCCTTCAGGACGTTTATCGCGGGGATTTCCTGATCTCTGGTGTTTTGTTGGGATTTCTAACAGGCAGCACGCTCAGGGAAATGGAGAGCCGCAGGAGAACAAGAAGGGGATATTTTTTCTTTCTGATTGTTTCCCTCCACAGGGTTGCTTGGGCAGATATACAGCAGAACCACAGTCCCTGTAGTTATAGTTATTGTGCTGAGGTTCAAACATCTTGTCGCTTCTCTTTTTTTATGCATAGTTTTGTAATGGCAATTATGGCTTGTTCATGTTCCTTATGACTCTCTACACTTTGGTAAGTAGACCCTTAATTATCCCCTGAGTGTGAAATGTGGATCCTACTAGAAGCCTGAATGACATTCTCCTAAATACTAAGCAATGTACTAGCCGTTTTACCCTGCATGGAGTGTCACCCTTCATTTGGGGGAAACACTACTGATGAGGAAACCAGATGCGAGCACTTATGCAATGAAATGTACAAATAAAAAGTAACATGACCAAGTAGTTCATAAGTGAGTGCGAACATGGCAAAAAGAAGCTGGGATTGCTACACACTCAAAAGTAAAAATTTGGTAGAGTAAGGGTGAATGTTTTAAAAATTCTCTCAGTATACATAAGTAATTTTGTTCTCAAGGTAGACGACACCACAGGATAAAATGACAGAATTGGGTCATCTTTAATATAAACACACGGTAACTGATTTCAGAATATGATATGTTAGAGCATTTCTAAGACAGCGAATGGTGTGGCAATTACGGAATGTGCCACTTGGGTGGTATAATATGAGTGGAATTTGACTTTTGGGCGTGTGGGGAGCAGTTGAGCCACGGCTGAGCCTCAGGTCGGCAGACTCCTTGAGCCTACAGCAAAGCCAGTCCTAAGGCCACGGAATGCCAGAGGCAGACTGCGTAAAGAAGTTAACCTCTAGCTCAGTTGCATATCCACAGGTGGCTGGCCTTGGTGTTCTTCCTGGTTTACTGGAGTACACATAGCTTTGAGGATGTTTTGCTTTCAGCGTTCTCAGCAAATGCTGAGGTCCTGTACTCCGGATCCCATCATGCACTTTTTCCTTTTTTTACTTTGTATAAATGAAGACGCTGGGGCTGGGATGTTGTCGCTGCCTGTCCATCAGAGACATTGGGTACTATCTGTGCCAGCTTTCCTTTCAGTACGTGTCTATAGTTTTTCTTAGTCTCCTATCGATCCCTCCCTCAGGACCCCGCCCCCTGAGAGATATATGGGAGTGGGGAACACTGATTTGGAAATGAACTACGTGAGATGCAGTCTCCATGGAACTTGATCCTTGAGTGTCTCAGCTTTTAAGGACTTTGACCTTGAGTGGTAGGATTCTTATCTAATATCACTGTGAAGCCATTAGGCAAGTATTAAACAGGATATGCACTCCAATATTTAGCAAAATCACAACTCAGATTTTATAAAAAAGCTTAAATATTGACTTTATAAAGAACTTTTACAGTAACAATAAGATAAACAATTGAATTTAAAACATGGTAAAATATTTAAGTAGACATTTTACTAAAGAGGTACCAATGTAAACTAGCTCATGCAGTTTCTCAGCAGCATTAGTTACTAGGGAAATACAAATTAAAATCATACTCAGATACCACCGTTGTCCTGAGAGGATGGCTAAGATGGAAAAGGATAGTAATAATGATGGATGCTGAAGTGGTGGCACACTTGGAATTTTCATATGTTACTGATGGGGATGCAGAGTAATGGAGGAATGCTGAAAACAGCGCTGGTAGTTTATTTTTTGAATGAAGATAAATACACTTATACAATCCAGCAATCTCATTTCTAGGTATTTAAACAAAAGAAACACAAACAGGCCACACAAAGGCCTGTGTATTCTCAAATGTTCAACTGAGCTGTATTTGTAATAACCCAGAACTAGAGACAAGCTTAATATCTATCAAAGAGTGAATAGACAAATACATTAAGTTATATTCGTGCAACAAATAAAAAGAAATAAACTACAAATACAAAGACGATATGGTGACTCTCCGAATCACCTAGGGGATAAAATCAGAGTCACTAGGACATGCTGTACTGAGATAGGAGATTGAGGCTAGGCAGAGCCTACTGGGAAAGCAGGCATGACCTGGCAACTACAAAGGTTCTTGCACCCGTGCACGGAGAGGTTCCCAAAGCCCTGCTGGTGGACTTCTGCAGAACTTGAACAGGTTTTCAGTGTGACATCAGCCTGAGGCATGGGATCTCAGCACCACCTCCAGGACCTGTATGTAGACATTTCTGTGGCTCTCCTTGAGATTTGGACAGCATAAAGGAGAGGCATCACAAGAAGGAGTGGCTATGGTGGCTTTTTCTCGAGATAACATGCCCTCCTTTCTCCAGGGTTTTCTTTCATCTTGGTTTTTCTTTTTTTTTACTCAGCCCATGTTCACGCTGCAGAGCCAGTTTCTCCCCTACTCTTCACTTTTACTTCCTCAAATCACTTTCCTACTGTACTTTTTGCTCGTTTTGTTCAATTCTTTGTTTCAGATGAGAAGAACCTGGCATCTAACTCCAGAGGGAGAGGCGAGCAACTCAGAACCAAGTAACGTTTAGTTGGTGAGCTACTTTTACAGGCAGGCTACCTGGTAACAGTATGATTCTGTTTGTGTCATATTCTAGAAAGTGAAAACCTGAAAGGACAGAAATCAGTGTTTGGTAGGGGCTGGGTACGGGGGAGTGGAGACTGACTACACAGACCAAAAAACATTTCTGGATGATGGAAATGTTCTGATTCTTGATTGTGGCCGTGTTTACATGGCTGTGTACATTTGCCAAAACTCATCAAATTGATGTTTGAAAGACTGAATGTTATTGCATATAATTATACCTCAATAAACCTGGGCTTAAAAAAGAAGAAAAAAGTACTCAGCAGTCTACTCCTTGATTACAGGTGAGTATTCAGTTATCCTCTGGAGTTATTGATAGTGTATTTTAACACTGAGCATGTTTCAGAGCAATTCAACTTATTTGGAATCTGAAGCTCTAAAGAACATAAGATTATTTATGCTTCTGAATAGCATGTTGCTGGAAAAGTAGATCAAGTTAGTATAATTTGTTTCTTTTGCTAAAAATCTTGCTTATTTGCTCTTGTGCACCAGAAATACCTATGCATATGAGGGATGATGGGTAAGAAATGAAGTAGCTGAGAAATCCTACAAGAGTAGGGAAGATGGCAGAGTCAAGGGTCCTTGAAAATGGTAATTTCCAATTAAGGAAAATAAGCAATTCAAAGAGCTGTATCTGACAAAGACCAGTTTTGCATAAATCTCAGCCAATCAGACTACGCAGTTTCTTCTGGCAAAGCACCGGCAGTGCTCTGACCCTTCCAGATTAGACCTACGCTTGTGCTCACCCTAACTCAGAAGAAGCTAGAACTTTTTTTTGGTGCAGAGGGATTCATACCTAATTACCAAGTAAACCCACCAGTGGTATTTAAACAGTGGAAATGTGGAAAAAAACCCCATGATTGTAAAAAAGATAAGCTTTTCTCATTCCTGATCTCTTTAAGAGATTGGGACTCAGTTACTATCTGAAATCGTTCCTGAATAGTTTGTTTTATATTTTTATTTTGCAGTTTGATTTATAACAGATCATTTACTTATTTTTTCCATTATATGACGATATTTCTTGTGTAAATTTGTGGTTTGTATTTTTTTGTTTATTTTGTGGCTGGTAACAAATATTTTGCTGCCTGGCTATATTTTAAAGAAATATTAAGTTATCCATTTTTACATTTAAGTATGTTTTTCCGTTCTTACCATATGTTTCTAGATCTTCCCCAGAATTCTTTTGGGCAGGTAGAATAAAAGCTGATGCAAAGAGACTAGTGTAAGTACAAAGAAGGTAGTGAGGAGCACCAGAGCTATTTAATCTCACACCGTTCAGACTTCAGATGTGAAGCCTTCGCATTGTACCCTATAGAAAAAAGAAAGAAATGCTCGAAGTGGGAGAACATATACAGTTTAAGTTTCCAGCATTGAGACATTTTGAGTATTTAATCAAAACTTTTAGATAATTTTTTTTTGTGGTACCAGGAATCGACCTCAGGACTTTGTGCTTGCCAGGCAGGCACTTATGCAGCTGAGCTATTCCCCCAGCCAAATCAAAAATTTTAAAAGCTATTAAAATTACACACATTCATGTCCATTTGCTTCTACATTATTTTATACTTACCAGACAGAAGAACAAAATTTCATAAAATGAGATGTGGAGATTTCCCAGTATTTCATTAGTTTTCAAAGTTTTTGCAGAATTAAATGGAATTTTTCTTTGGCAGTTTCTGTGGTCAAAAAGATATGGTCTTGTGGTTTTTATTTTGATTTTTATGTTGTTGTTTTTAGATGCTGACCACCTTTCTGAAATAAGAAAAGAAACCATTTTTATGCCTGTGTATGTGCTGAAGAATTACAAATAAATATTTTGCTGTAATAGCACTCCAGCTTAAACGAGTTCAGAGTGCATTGTACAGTCTGAGAGCTAAGATTGTCCCAAAAAGAGCCTACAGTTATTACCTGAGTCCAGTTCTAAACTTATATGAAACATTTTGGAAGAAAATAATCTCCCCAACTTTTGTTGGTTATTTCTCTGAAATTTAAAACAAATATTAATCAGAACATTTTTGACATTATTTGGCACTATCAACTAAATTATGTAAAGAAAAACTGAATTTCATATCCCTGTGAAGTGGGTGTATTAAATGCCATAGATTTTTTTTGGATGATTCATTTAAATTTAAATGGTTGAAAGCTTGCTGACAGAATCCAAAAGGAACTTGGCAGTGAGTTCCCAATATAGGCTTTGAATAGATAAAATCTTTGCAGATTTTATTAAAAGGTATTTCCCTCCTTTCTTCAGTCAATGAAGCAATTGTTATAGGAGGTAATGGAAATTGATCAAAAGACTTTCATTTTATACATTTCTATTATACACAGGGTTAAATATATCAGAAGGATAGAATTAAGTGAAGTGAATGATATTTTTAGCTTTTTGGAGAAGAGTGCAGATACATTCATTTATTTGGTATTTACATGTGTATTTTACTTTCCCTGAGATTTTATAACTTAATAGGGAAAATAAGCCATACTGTAAATGTAAATATAACATAAGGCAGAAAAGAAATTAAATGAGAGAAGCCTTTATAAATATCATATCAGAAAGGAAATATCATATCTTAACTTTTAAGATTGAAGATCAAGGAAGGTTTTCTAAAAGGGGGGCCATTTGGACTATGCCTAATACAGGAAGGGAAGGACTGGGCTGAGGGAAGACATAGACAACAAAACTTTGGTTGTGTATAGAGAACGGGGACTTGTACAATTTATCTTAAACAGAGTATAAAATAAGGAAATAAAGTAAGATGCGCAGGATGTGTTGAGATTCTGGATGCATTGCTTGACAAGTTAAGGAATCTGGCTTTCATTCTATAATTGAGAAATCCATTGGCATTAATGCAGCCATTGGAGAACTCAATGTACAACAGAGAATTCCAATAGTCTTGGGAGAAGTGTTAAGAAGTTACTTAACACAACTTTTTTCCTTCCTCTCTCTTTCCTCTGATGTGTTAATATGACACAAATAAACTTTCCAAAGATTTACAAATTACGTGTAATGGCATTTCAAGTCAAACTAACACTACTGAATTTCTACTATGTGCAAGATACAGTGTGTCAGTTGAAGACATTTTTCTTAAAGTTTTCATTGTACCAAAGAATCTCAACCAAAGAGTGTAAAACCTCTTATCCTCAGGGTTCTGGGGAAATAACCCCCAGCAACTCACTAGCATAGTTCTTTGAAGCTTTGTATTTTATTTGATGTATGACTTTTCACTGGGCTTTCAACAGTGTGAACAAAATTTTTATTAATATTAAAGATGAAGAATGCTTAACTGTTGCCACAGAAAAACTGAGTAAAATTGACACTTAAGAAAGATGAATTAAAATTGTGCCATGACACTGCGTATGTACTACAGAATACCAATCCTTTCTGGGTTCATCTTACCCAGTCTTGGGTGCACAGGACAGCAGATATCCTTAACTTAAAAAGGAGATGAAACAAAGGACTTTGTGATTATTTGGCTTTTATTAAAATTTCACTTTAACTATTTGAGATATATCATTAGGCAGCAATAAACTGAAAACTGTGCAGATAGAAAACAGGAACATAGGAGGCTGAGGAGCAAAGAAAGGTGTCACATCAGCATTTCTGTTTTACTTTACAGTGCTACCACAGCACAGAATTTCTTATTTTAAAAGAAAACTGATTTTGTTAAATCTCTTAAATATAATATTTTAAACAGTAAGATATCATCTTGAAAGGGTTAGATGACTTACATTTGTTATCACATTTAGTAGCTTTAAGCCATATTACTGATGAAAATTTATAACTTAGTTTATAAATACTAACATAAAGATAGTCTCTGTATATTCTTTTTTCTCCTGGTTCTTTGATATCTTCCCTTTCTGTTATGTCATTATTTTCTTCTTTCACATTTGCTTAATATCCAAAGGTATTTTTCTTAATACTTATGACAAATGGGCCTTTCCATGACTTTTGTTTTGCTGATGATAGCTTAGTCTAGTGATTTACAACTTACATTTAAAAAGGTGAGATTTTTCCCAGCCATTGTAAGTTATATTATAAAGTTATGATTATTAACAAAGAAATTCAGTTACAAAATAATGTTGAACAAGAAAGCAGTTGATGGGTATTTAGTCAGTAGAATTTCATTTGAAAATATATTTTAACTATTCTGGAACTGTTTCTAATAAAATGTTAACAGTAGTTACGTTTCTGTATTTTCCAATTTTTTTTCCTTGAGAAAATAATTTTAATCATTAAAACAATAAAGATATTTAAAATAATACTTACAATAAAATTCTGCCAGGTTTTGGTATTAGAGTTTTACTTGAGGGGATCTTGATTTTCTAAACTCCCGTCTTTGAAGATCTGATGCTAGGTTGAACTGCTCTTCTATTTCCTATTTTCAACTCTGTTGGAAAGACACATTGTTTGGTAGTTTGAGATTTAGGAGGTATCTTCTCTGAAGGCAAAGCTAACAGGAAATCACTCTACAGAGGTTTGTGCTAGTGTCTTCCCTTACTGTTAATCATATTTGCAAGGATGTGGTCACTCCAGAACAAGTATATAGGGCCAATGAGCACTACTACCACATCTCAATGGAGAAAATTTTGGTGCATGTGGCTAGTCTTATTCTACAAACACTCAAACTTTTACTGTCTGCAGAAAAGCATTGATTGGTTAGCACAGGTGACCTAAGACATACATAAGCACTTATTTTTCTGAATGTTCTCCTCTTTCTTACCTGTTAAGACCCAGGGTAAACTCCTAGCTGTAAGTCCCTGTAAAAATAAAAAAAGAAGGTAAACACTGTCAACATGAAATGGCATATGGTAAACATTCCCTTTCCTGAAAGGAGGAGTAGAAGATAGGAAGGAATAGGAGCAAACTAAGATCAAAACCTAGCAGGAAAAACATTGTGCTGGGCATGGTGGCACATGCCTGTAATCCTAGCACTTGGGAGGCTGAGGCAGGAGAATTGCCATCAGTTTGAGGCCAGTCTGGGCTACATAGTGAGTTCAAGTCCAGCTTCAACTGCATAGTGAGTTCCTATCTCAAAAAAATCAAGAACAAGCATTACATCCTGTAGCTCCATGTCCAATGCAATGGGCCAATTGTGGTGAGATATAAGCTCCAAATAGCTTGGATAGCTCTGCTCCTAGGGCGCTGCTGGTTGTCGGCCCTCACGGCCTCTCTCTTGGGTTGGTTTTTGCTCATTGCCTTTGGCTTTCCTCATCAGATGATCCATGTTCTTGGCATCTCCAACTTCCTGAGGTCTCCAGCACAGTTTTAGCTAGACTCTTCCTCACAGATTCATACACTGCACTTTCAGGGTGCACTGCCTGGCCTTCCAGGCCTCCTTCTGAAATCTGGGAAGCCTCCCAGATCTCACTACTGTTGCATTCTGCATACCCATAATACCAGCACCGAGTGAACGATAGCAAGGTCTGTTGCCAGCTTGACAATATCGAGTAGCATTTTGGCAACTTTGAGTGGTAGCCCTTTGATCATGACTGCACAGGCCTGAGAGTGCCCAGATGGCTGAACGGGAGGAAATTCTTTCTTATTGGGCCTTAAGTGAGATGGGCTATGTGGGATCTTAACTCAAATGAAACCTTTACGGTTTTGTATTCTTATGCCTGCAAAGGGTGGGGCCTTGTTCAGGAAAGGGTAGGTTGCATAGGATTTTGTGCTTATAGTTGCCTGTGATTGCTCTTCCTTCACAAGGTGTAAAATTCATTCATGTGAATGGACAGACTACCCCAAAAGAAAATGTAAAGTAACCAATACAGAAGGAATTGTGTTAGGATTCCAGAGACATAAAAGTGTGTGTGTGTGCGTGCATGTGCGTGTGTGCATTGTGTGTGTTCAACTCAAAGCTTTCATCCCAAGAACTTTTTTTCTTTGAGATAGGGTCTGCTAAGTTACTAAATTTCTGAGGCTTGGCTTGAACTTACAGTCCTCTTGGCTCAGCCTCACAGAGTGCTGGGATTACAGCTATGAGCCACCACACTCAGCTAACATTGGGTTTGCTATGGTTTAGCTCTGGAATGTCCACATGTCTTTGGAAAGTGATTGGAACATGAGGGCACTGTACATACTAATCTGTGGATTCACCCACCGATGAGTTCATAGGTGACTTGCTTTTAGGAGGTAGAGTCTGTTAGAAGCAGACGACTCAGGTCATGACTTGGAAGGGTATGTCTCTCCTCAGCTATTCCCTTTGCTTTCTGCTTCCTGGCTGCCCTGACATGAACAGCTTTTCCTTCAGCCAGGCCCTTTTATCATGCCATTTTTGCCTTGGAGCCAGCTAACCGTGGGCTGAATCCTCTAAAATCCATGAGCTAAAATGTATCCTCCTTTAAGTTATACCTATAGAATATTGTGCCCCAGCGGCAAAAATGTGACTAAGATAGACCCTGGTACCAGAGAAGTAAAGTCATTGTGCTGACTACTCCTGACCACGTGGTGATTACACCTAAACAATGAACTCTTAAAATAAACAGCAACTGCCTTTGGAACTGCCTTATGCAAGGGATTCAGAAAGGTTTTTGGTATGCCGACTAGAGAAGCCCTAAATGCTGCAAGCAGAAATTGATGGGAGATTCTGGTCAACTCAAAAGACAAGAATTCTCATAGAAATGCAGGCAGTAAAGACTGGCCTCAGAATTCTCATATGGGAACAAGTCTACCTGCAGTTGGACTTGAGATCATATGTTTATATTTTGGTAGAAAATTGTGGTCTACATTTGGCCAACATCTTGAGACTTCGTGGGAGACTGAAATTAAGGGTAGTGGATCAATTACTCTGGCAGAGGAAATGCCTAAGTTTCAAGGCAACTTAACATTCAGAGTATGACATGAGTCCTTCTGGCTGCTTTCAGCCAGGTTTACAGTGAGAATCAGGAACAAAAAAGCCCATGTAGAAAGTTTTCGGTTTTCCCGGAAAGGAAGCACCTGCAAAGACGAAGCAAAGAAAAGCATGGCTGCTAAAAATATAAGCATTAACAAGTAGCCAAGTATTTTGCATCAGCACAATAGGAAAAATGCTCCAATGTTGCTTTTTCAAGGTCACCTTCATCACCCTCGGATGTTTAGTCTATCACTGCTTGTGATTTACACAAGTAAAAATAATGCCACTTGTACTTCCTATGTGTAAAATTTTACTCAGCACATTTTTTAAATATCCATTTTTCTAATATGTAACTGTCAACCCAGTTGAGTTTCTCATCTGTTCACCTATAAATATGAATTTAAAGGTTAAATAAAATAATGAGAGTTATCACAATTTAGAGTGACAGAGCATCTGCTTTGAGTTCTCTCTCCACTCGTATACTGTGATGATGGTCAAGTCATACGAACTACCTAAACCTTAGCATCCTCAACTGAAGAGGGAGGACAGCAATGCCAGTTACAGGAAGGTTGCACATAGGTGCAACAGGTTACAGGAAGTACAGTTACAATGCTAGTTACAGGAAGGTTGCACTTTGTATCATCACAAATACTATGTGGTAGCTGTTATTAGAATTTGTGAATGTGAAAGTATTTTATAACTTTTGAAGTGCTTTCTTTATATGTGGAAAATTAAGATCATCCTCCAAGACACATGCCTAAAGCTTCTAACGTGTGAAGCTTTCACCAAGATCCATAATATTCTTTTCCTCCCTTTAGTTTATTTTGGGACTGTGGTTACCGGTGTCTTCCCCCACTTTGGCCACACTTCTGGTGAGCTCCTTGTGTGAATCACTAACTAAATATGTCTCCATGAACTTTTGTAAATATTTTAAATGTATATCTTTTTTCCCAAGCAGACCCTTAGCATAGTGCTCTGCTCAAGGAATCTTGCTCCTTAATAAATGTTTATATGAGGGCTTAACAGAAAATATGTGTCATACAGGTTTTGGTTCAGACATCATGACTTTAGGTGAGGGGGTCTGGAATGAACTTTAGTTTCATATGTTTGAGTTTTAGCTCTGTTACTGACCATCACTGGGAAGCTGTTTCAATTCACATGTAATATAAATAAAATTCGAGAGGACACAAACTAGATTATGTTTGGGAGAATTGTTAAAGATTTGCCTGGGGGCAGAACATTTTTCTTAGGTATGTTTGGATTTCTTTCTCTTACTTCCTCCCCAGATTAGAAATTCTTTTTATATTGTATTTTAATTACTTTCTATGGTAGTGCAACCCTTGTCACTTACCTCACTTTTTTCTACCCACTCAAATGTCAGAACCTCACATAATTTAAACATAGAGATATTTCTGCAGTTTATTTCTGTGCTTTGCTGTCTGGGGGCAAGTTGGTAGGAATACTAAGTCCTAAACAGTCACATTTTAAAGGAAGCCTTAGTAAATGTATATACATTATAAAATGAACACATATTTTAAAATTTATTTTTATTGGTACATTCTATATACATTATGACAACATTCACCATACTGAATTTGTTCCTGTACATGTTGTGTCTGCTTCTTCTTTTTTCCCATTCCCCTCCTGTCCCTCTAGCCCCTCTTCCCCTCTTTGTCTATAAATCTTTATTTCCAATTTTTCCTTTATTCTCTTTTTGACTCTTATTTTCTTTCCCTTGGACCCATCTCTTTTCATTTGAGCATTTTCTTCCCATCTTCCAGTACGTATTTATACATTTTGGTTCTTATTTACACTTCCTTACAACTGAGAAACAGTGCAGTATTTAAACATGTGTGCCCAATTTACTTCACTTAAAAGTATGGTCTCAAGGTGTACCCATTTATCTAGAAACGTTTCAAGATTATCCTTCTGTATGGGAGAGTGGTACTCCATTGTATTAAAAAAACTCCCATATCCTTTTTATACATTCATTGATTGATGGGCACTTGGGCTGTTTTCAAAACTTAGGTATGACAAACTGTGCTGGTATAAACATGGTTGTGTATATATCACTGTGGTATGATGCTTTTAATTTTTGGGGAAGATGCCATGAAAGGGGATAGGTGTGTTGAACAGAACCTTTACTTTTAGTTTTTTGAGGAATCTCCACACTGATTTCTACAATGTGCAACCTGTCTACACTCCCACCAACAGTGGAGAAAATTTCCTTTTATCTACTCAGTCCTTCTAGCATTTGTTATTGGTTGATTTCTTGATGATAGCCATTCTTTCTGGAGTGAAATGGAATCTCAGTGTTGTATTAATTTGTATCTATTGAATATGATGTTGAACATATTTTTCATACATATATTTGGCATTTCTACTTCTTTATCTGAGAAACATCTGTTTATTTCAGAGGCTCATTTTTGCATTGGATCATTAACTTTGAGGGGTCTGATATTTTTGCACTCTTCATATGTTCTAGATAGTAGTCCTTTGTCTGAGAACAGCTGGCAAAACTTTTCCACATTGTGGGATCTCTCTTCACTCTGATGGTGATTTCTTTTGCTGTGTGAAAGCTTTTTAATAAAATGAGATCCCAGTTGTTGATTCTTTGTGATATTTCCTGTGCAATTGGAGTTTTGTTCATAAAGTCTTTGACTAAACCAATGTTGCAAGAGTTCAACCTATTTTTTCCAGCAGATTTAGTGTTACTGTTTTAGTATTTAGATCTTTGAACTGTTTTGATTTTAATTTAGTGCATGGTGAAAGATATGGCTCTAGTTTTAATATTTAGCATGTTGAAAGCCAGTTTTTCCAGCACCATTTATTAAAGAGAATATTTTCTTCCAATGAAGGTGTTTGTCTTTGTCTAAGATAATTTTGCTGAGTATGTCTGGAGTTATTTCTGCTTTTCTAGTCTGTTCCTTTGATGTATGGGTATTCTTTTTGCCACCACCATGCAGTTTTTATCATAGTAGGTTTGTAGTATGATTTCAGTCAGGGATTTTGATGCCTCCTGACTTGTATTTGTCACCTAGAATTGCTTTTGCTATTCTAGGTCTCTGGTGATTCCAAATGAATTTTAGAATTGTTTTCTCTACTTTTGTGAGATATAGTATTGGTATTTTGATTGGGATTGTGTTAAATCTCTATAAAATTTTTGAAAGTATGGCTGTTTTCACTGTATTGGTTCTTCCTACCCAAGAACAAGGGATATCCTCTTCAATGTCTTTTTCAGAGTTCTGTAGTTTTCAATGTAAAGGCCTTTTACTTCATTCATTAGATTGACTCCTAAGTATTTCACTTTGGGGGATGCTATTGTGAGAATTATTATTTCCTTGATTTCTCTCTCAGCGAATTTGTTATTGACGTACAAGAAGGATATTAATTTTTCAGTGTTGATTTTTTATACAACTATGCTATTGAAACTGATCATTAAATGTAGAAGTCTTTTGGTGCAGTGTATGGGGTCTTCTATGTTCAATATTAGGATATTTCAAATAATGATATCTTCACTTCTTCCTTTCCAATCCTCACTCCTTTTATTTCTCTCTCTTGTCTAATTGCACTGGCTGATGTTCCAGAACTATATTGGGTAAGTGCATTGATAGTGGAGATCTTTATCTTGTTCCTGATTTTAGAGTGAAAGTTTTCAGTTTTTGTCCATTTAGAATGATGTTGGCTAAATTCTGTGAACCATGCCCCACAACCCCACAGGTGTGGAGTGGAGCTGAACTCAGGACAGTTTCAGGGTCCTTGGTGAGCTGTGTTCTGGACCCCCACCACTGTGCTAGTGACCTTGAGCCCCAGTGAACTCTGGGAGCCTTGGTGAGCCACCCCCGACCCCTCACCATTTTGGGAGAGATGCTGAGCCCCAGGAAACTATAGGGCCTCAGTGAGTGGCACCCCACCTCTCCACTATCACAGGAGTGATGCTGAGCCCTGGTGAATGTCAGAAGCTTTGAAAATGTCAAATGAAGGAGCAAAATGCAGTCTCAGATGTCCAGCCCACACAGAACATGTCCAGGAGACATTGACATAGAAGAATGTGGAAGTCACACGCCTGAAATTTCTGAAATGATAGCAATGGAAGTAAAGAAAGAGCTCCATCACACCATAGAAAAAATCAGATCAGAAATAATCTCTCAGATAAAAAAAGAAATGACAACAATAATGAAGGAATTGCTCAGCACATCTAATATTAATTAAAGAAGACATAAATAAAAAGATAGAGGAGAAGAGAAAAATGATGGAAACATTAAATGAACAATATAGGAAAGAATGAGTGCATGAAACATATTTAGACAGGTACCCAGAAAATTAAAAATTCCATGGGAACCTGGCAAAACTGCTTGAACTGAAGATAGACTTTCTGACCTTGAAGACAGTGTTGCAGCTAGCTATCGCAAAAGGAAAAGTCTCTTAAAAATGACAAGAAACTAGGAATTAACAATTCCACAGCTGTAAGATGAGGCAAAGAAAAATAATATAACACTAATAGATGTCAATGAAATAGGAGAAGTGAACATGGATGACATAAAATGACTATTTGCAGAAGTAGTATCAGAAAATTTTCCAAGCATTGGAGAATAAGCTGACATACAGATCAGAGAAGCATATAGAAATGCAATTAACCATACCAGAATAAATCTACACCTAGACATGTAATAATCAAGATCCCAGATATGCAGCAAAAGAACAGAATATTAAAAGCCATTAGAGAAAAGAAACAGATCACTTATAAAGGAAAGCCCATCAGAATCATGGCAGAGTTCACAACACAAACCATCAAGTCAAGAAGAGCTTTGAGTGAGGTATTTCAGGTCCTGAAAGAAAAGAACTTCCAAACCATGTTGATGTATCCTGAAATACTATCCTTTAAAAGTAATGGAGAAATGAATTACTTCCACAATAAAGAACAACTGAAGAAATTCATGACCACCAAACCCACCTTAAAAAGAGTACTGCAAGGTATTCAATAAAAAGATAAAAATAACCACAACTTCAAGATCAACAATAGAATGGAATCACCAAACATGGCAAGCAATTAAATAAAGGGGAAAACTAGGGAACTAACAGCAAGAAAATAACATGATAAAGATAAGCCAGTACACATCAGTTGAAATCACCAATATAAATGACCTCAATTCACCAATCAAAGCAAGCAGACTGACACAGTGGATTAAGAAACAAAATCCAACAATATGCTGTATACAAGAAACACATTAATTCAAAAGGAAATTCATAGACTAAAAGTAAAAGGATGGAAAACAATACTGTTTGTGACAGGAATCCAGAAAAAATCAGGGGTAGCTATTCTATTGCAGACAATGTGAACTACAAATGAAGAATGATCAAAGGAGCTAAAGAGGTCACTACATACTGGTTAGAGGAAAACTACAAGAGGAAGAGATAACAACCATAAATATATATGCACCCAATATGGGAGCATCCAGCTATATGAGACAAATATTAACAGACATGGAAAATCAAATAAGGAATAACACAAATGTAATGGAGGACATTAAAAACCCATTGTCACAGAGAGATAGATCAATCAGGCTAAAAATCAACAAAGAAATAACAGACCTAAGCCAAAATTGTGAACAAGTGGACTTAGTAGATGTTTACAGAGTGTTCCACCCAATAACATCAGAATATACATTCTTCTCAGTTGTACATGGATTGTTCTCCAAAATAGACCATATACTAGCACATAGAAGATGCTTAAGTAAATGCAAAATAATTGAAATTATCTCATGCATATTATCTGACCATAGTGCAAAGAAACTGGAAATTACTGACAAAAGAAATTGCAAAAACTCCATAAACACATGGACATTAAATAACACCCTCTTGAACAACCAATGGGTCACAGAGGAAACTGAAGTAGATATGAAGCAGTATTTACAATCAAACAAAAATATATATACAACTTACTGGAATCTGTGGGATACAATGAAAGTAACCCTAAGAGGGAAATTTATAGTGGTGAATCGCACATAAGGAAAACAGAACAACAACAACAAAAATAATCTCATGCTGCACCTCAAGCTTCTAGAAAAAGAAGAGCAAGTCAAGCCCAAAGAAGGCAAGAAATTATAAAAATTATCACAGAAATTAATGCAATAGAGACTAAGAAAACAAAACAAAGAATTAGTGAATCAAAGAGTTGTTTCTTTGAAAGAATAAATAAAATTGCTAGTCCCCTAGCCAACTTTATCAAAAAAGGAAAGAAAAAACTCATATTCATGTAATAAGGAATGAAAAGGGTGATACCAGTACAGATCCTATGGAAATTCAGAAATTCAACAATATCACTTTCAGAAGTCTTTTCTCTCACAGGATGGAAAACATGGAAGAAATGTACAGATTCCTAGATACATATGAACTGCTAAAGATGAATGAAGAAGATATAAAAATTCTGAATAATGCAATATCTGTCAATGAAATTGAAAATGTAATTAAAAACTTACAAACAAAGAAGACCCCACTGCCTGATCAGTTGACAGCTGAATTCTACAAGAAATTTAGGGATGATTTAATGCCCATTCTTCTGAAACTCTCTAATGAAATTGAAAGTGAATCAATCCTCCCTAACTCATTCATAGAAGCAAATATTACTCTGATACCAAAACCAGAGAAACTCAACCAAAAAAGAGAACTACATGCCAATCTCTCTAATGAACACAGATGTAAAAATCCTCAGTAAATTACTAGCAAACAGAATGCAACACATCATCAAGAAGATTATACACCATGACAAAGTGGAGTTCATCCCAGGAATGCAGGGATGGTTCAATATATGCAAATCAGTAAATGTAATACACCATATTAACAGAGCCAAAGACAAAAAAATCACGTGATTATCTCCATCGATGAAGAAAAAGCTTTTGACAAAGTCCAACACTCATTCATGATAAAAACCCTACAGAAAATCAAAATAAATGGTCTTTACCTCAATCTGATCAAAGCCATCTATGACAAACCAACAGCCAACATCATACTAAATGAACAAACACTGAAAGCTTTCATTTTAAAATCAAGAAGAAGACAAAGATCTCCACTGTAACTTCACCTATTCAATATAGTTCTGGAAACATTAGCTAGAGCAATTAGACAAGAGAGATAAATAAGACAAATAAGTATTGAAAAGAAGAAGAGAAATCATCATTATTTGCAGATGACATGATCCTCTGCATGGAAGACTCCAAAAACTCTACTAAAATACTCCTAGAATTTATAAACAAATTCAGTAGCATAGCTGGATAAAAAGTCAACACTCCAAAATCAATAGCATTCCTGTATAAAAACAACAAACAGACTGAGAGAAATTAGGGAAACCACACCTTTCCTAATAGTATCCAAAAAAATGAAATACATAGGAATGAATCTAACAAAGGAAAAAAATGATCTATACAGTGACAATTATGGTAGTCTGAAAAAGGGAATCAAAGAGGATTTCAGAAAATGGAAAGATATTTCTTGCTCATGGATAGGTAGAAGCAACATTGTGAAAATGAGCATACTCCCAAAATTGTTAAACAGATTCAATGCAATTGCAATCAAAATACCATTAATATGCCTCACAGATCTAGAGAAAACATTTCTAAAATATGTCTGGAACCAGAAAGGACCTAAAATAGCAAAAGCATTCCTGGACAGCAAAGGCAAGGTAGGAGGCATCACAATTCCTGAGTTGAAATTATATTGCAAAGGTACTGTGATAAAATTAGCATGGTACTGGCAAAAAAAAAAAAGCAGAACAGAGGATCAATGGAGTAGACTTGAGGATGCAAATGTAATGGCAAACACACTGAGCCACTTTATGTTTGACAAAGGGACCAAACATATTTACTGGAAGAAGGATACCCTCTTTAACAAATAGTCCTGGAAAACTGTCTTTCCACATGCTGAAGACTAAAACTAGACCTAAGTCTATCACCATACACTAAACTAAAGTCAAAATGGATCAAAAATCTAAATATTAAAACAGAAATACTAAAACTACTGGAGGAGAACGCATGCAAATATCTTGAAGGCCTAGGGGTAGGCAGAGAGTTCATGAACAAAGTGAAACTGCATGAGAAATACTTCAATGAATCAACAACTTGGATCTCAACTTATTGAAAGTTTTTTGCACATCAAAGGAAATCAGCAGAGCAAAACGAAAACCCATGAATTGGGAAAAAATTTTAACCAACTGTCCTTCAGACAAAGGACTTCTGTCTAGAATATATAAAGAATTTTAAAAAATTAGATCCCCTAAATTCAAAGACTCAAAAAAAAAAAGCCTCTGAAATGAATGCACACTTCTCAGATGAAGAAATACAAATGGCAAATAAATATATGAAAAAATTGTTCAACCTCCTTGGTCATTCACGAAATGCAAATTAAACCACACTGAGATTCCATCTCACCCAAGAAAGGATGGCTATCATCAAGAAGTCAACCA
>NW_004955472.1:10372993-10462902 GCF_000276665.1 Chinchilla lanigera | reverse complement strand
CCCTATTACCTTGATTAGTGAAACTCTGTACCATTTTAAATGTTTTTTATTATCTTTTATTCTCCTTGACTGTTTCATCAGTCTTGCATTCTTACATCTAATAATCTGAGCAACTTTGTTGAAGGTAACCATATGTGATGTAACAACCATTGTTAACTTCATATCACCTTGTTTTGAAATTCTGTACCATTTGTGTTGTTTTGTTTTTGTCTTGGTTATTGTTATTTTGTCTTCTTTACTGTTTAAAAAATAGAATGATGCTTGCTGTTGATTTTTCATAGATGGCTTTTATAAGCTTGAGGTAAAGACCATCTATTTTGATTTTCTGTTGGGTTTTTATCATGAATGAGTGTTGGATTTTGTAAAAAAACTTTTTCTGCATCTATTGAGATGATCATATGTTTTTTGTCCTTGGCTCTGTTAATGTGGTATATGACATTTATTGATGTGCAGATGTTGAACCATCCCTACATCCCTGAAATCAATCCTACTTGGTCATGGTGTATAATCTTCTTCATGATTTGAAAGATTTTGTTTGTGAGTATCTTATTCAGGATTTTTTGCATCCATGTTCATTAAGGAGATTGGTCTGGATTTTTCCCTGAGTTTAGTATCAAGGTAATGCTTGCTTCCAGGAATGAACCTGGGGGTATTGCTTTCCTGTCAATTTCATTAAGGAGTTTAGAAGTAGCAGCCTTAGATTTTCTGTGAATTTCTTGTAGAGTTTGGTAGTGAATCCATCAGATTCTAGGTTTTCTTTGTGGTAGGTTTTTAATTACATCTTAAATTTCATTGACTGATCTTGGTTTATTTGGAGTTTTTATGTCTTCCTGATTCTGCACTGGTACTTAATATGTATTTAGCAATTTATCAATTTCTTCTGTGTTTTTCATCTTATTAGAATACAAATTCTTTAAATAGGTATTCATGATCTTTTGGATTTCTGCAGGATCTCTTTGACTTCATCATTTTCATTCTTAATGGCATGGACTTGAGTCTTTTCTCTTGATTTACAACATAAATCTGGCTAAAATTGCTCAACAATATCCATGCCTCCACCTCAAGATTTGACTGCTTTGAAATTTCTTCTGCCAGATTAATTAGTCTACCACCCTTAATACTAATCTCAGGTAAAGTCTCTGGACATGAGCAAAGTGTAGACAAACTTTCTGAGAAGTCTGAACACACGTCATCTGGATTCTAGCACCCAATGCAGTCCTTCATCCCAGCAGAAATCTCCCAAGCCTGGTCTTTACCAGCAGGACTTCTATTAGCCTCTGATCTTCTGAGCTCTGACCAGAACCTCCCATACAGAAGAACCTAAGGAGTTTCAGCGCTACTCTTTGAGGTGACATCTCTGAAACTTTCCAAGCTCTTCCCACAAGCCATTCCCAAAGGCTCTTGAACCACATGATCAGGTTCAGTCAAAGCAACAACCCCATTCCTGGTACCAAATTTGTCAGTTAAACTTCCAAACTTCTCAAGTTGACACAATGTGTCAGCCATTACAGCATTCATCAACTTTATTTAATCTTCTCAAAGAATCAAGTCTGATTCATTGATTCTTTCTATTGTTTTCTTGGTCTCTATTGCATTAATTTCTGCTTTGATCTTTATAATTTCCTCTGTTGTATGAGCTTTCAGCTTAACTTGCTCTTCTTTTTGTAGAAGCATGAGGTTCAACATTAGGTTGTTTATGTGAGCTCACTTAGTTTTTCTGATATAAGAATTCACTATTTTAAGTTTCTCCTAGATTTGTTTTCATTGTGTCTCATAAATTCTGGTATGTTGTATCAATATTATTGTTTGATTGTAGAAACCTGCTAATTTCTTTTCAAATTTTTTTCTGTGATCCCTTGGTTGTTCCTCAAGGTGTTATTTAATTTTCATGTGTTTATGGATTTATTGCAGTTTCTTTTGCCATTGATTATCAATTTCTTTGCCTTGTGGTCTGATAATATGTATGGGATAATTTCAATTCCTTTTAATTTATTTAAACATGTATTATGAGTTAGTATGTGCTCTTTTTTGGAGAATATCCCATGTATAGCTAAGAAGAATGTGTATTCTGATGTTCTGGGGTGGAATACTTAGTAGATATCTACTAAGTCCACTTGTTCAAAAGCTTGGTTCAGTTCTGATATTTCTTTGTTGATTTTTGTCTACTTGATCTGTCTATTTGTGAGAGTGGGGTATTGAGGTTCCCCATTATAATTTTACTAGTGCTTATTACATTTGTCATGTCCATTAATATTTGTTTTATATAGTTGTGTGCATTCGTATTTGGTACATATATGTTCATGATTATTATCTCTTCCTCTTGAATTGTTCCTTTTGTAAGGATGTAGTGACCTTCTTTATCTGTCTTAATCAGTCTTGGAGTGAAATGTAATTTGTGTGAAAATGAAATAGTTATCCCTGCTTTCTTCTGTGTTCCTGTCACATGAATATTATTTGTCGTCCCTTGACTGTTAGTTTATGGATTTCTTTTTGAATTAAACATGTTTCTTTTATTGAGCATATTATTGAATCTTTCATTTTGATCCATTCTGCCAGTCAGTTTCTTTTGAGTGGTGAATTGAGACAATTTATACTGATGATTATAAGGGATATGTATTGCCTTACCACTGTCATTTTATTTTCCTGTTGTTGGTTCTTTTCCCTGATCTGTTTACTTCCTTGTCTTGCCTGATGGACTCATTCTGTTGGGGCTTGTGGAATTATACTCCACACTGTCTCTTCCCAGCATTTTGGTTCTCCAGAACATTTCTGAGTGCTGGCTTGGTGGTCATGATTTTTTTCATGTGATTTCATGGAAGTACTTATTTGTTCATGAATTTTAAAGTTTTGTGAGCTATATTGGTCTGGGTTGAAGGTTGTTTCCTTATCAGGGCTGAAATATTCTACTGCTCTCCTTCACTTGAGGGTTTGTGTTGAGAAGTCTGCTGTGATTCTGATAGGCTTTCCTTTATTGGTGATTTATTTCTTTTCTCTATTTGCTTTTAATATTCTGTTTCTGTGTTGAATATCTGGAATTTTGACTTTATGTGCCTTTGTGTAGATTTTTTTGATTATGTCTAATTGGAGTTTTATATGCCTCATTTTTCTGCTTGTCAAATTCTTTTCCCCTGCTTGGGAAGTTTTCTGCCATGCTTTCTATGAAAAGTTTTTTTTTTTTTATGTCATTTGTTCTTTGCTTTGCTTTTTCATTAACTCTGATCCATGTTGCTATTCTTCTTTGATCATTTAGCAGCTTTATATTGATTTTTTGTGACCTCTTGCTATTTTTAAGAAATTTTTCTTCCATGATCACTTACCACAGTTCTGTCTTCTATATTTGATACTATGTCCTCACATTGGCTCATTCTACTTTGTATACTTTCAATGGAATTTTTGATCTCCTGAATATCTGTTTGAATCTGTTTCATGGGTTTCATTTCTTTACCATCTTGGCTGTTCCTGGTTTCCATCATTTTCCCAAGCATCTCTTTTTTAATCTGTATCTGTTCTAGAGTCACTAAGCATGTCTTTCTTTTTGGTCAATATCTCTGTAGTTATCTGAGAAGTTATTTTTGATTTGATTTTTTTTCTACAGCCTCATTCATGTGCTTCATTACTTCAACTTCAGAGAGTCCAGGTGAGTGACTTTTGAATTGTTCCACCTCATTGACCCTTGGATTTACCTTTGGTGAACTAAAAATCTGGGGTTTCATCTTTCTTAAATGTCTGTTTGTTTCCTTTTTTTTTTTTAAAGCTTAATTCCTAGGTTCTTGTGTCAGGTAGCATTGTTTCTAGTATTAGAACTCTTAGGAGATTACTACTCCTCAGAGAGGTTTTGGAAGTATAGGAGGTTTTGAGTCTGTTGAAAGATATTACCTCTTCAAGTTATTGGGAACAAGAAGTTTATACCTATTTGACTTAGCCCTTTGTTCTCTGACTCTGGTCTATAGTATTATTTATGAACCTTCAGCATTTCAGTAATGGCATTCAAGGAAGAACAGCTGATTAGAAATTGATGTCACCTTCACTAAAGCAGTATAGCAAAAAGCAACAGCAATAACATCAAACAGAGCCTAGAAAATGACAAACTGATGTAACTATTAATTTTCCACCTTTAATCATGTGAACTAGATTTGTGGTTATATAACAAAATTTAAAACCAATCAGAAAATTTTTCTTAGTAAATAAACCCTCAATATTGCAATTTTACATTCAGGGAACAAAATTTAAAAGGAGTCAGGGGGAAAGGTGGAGAAACAGAAGAATAAGAAGAGATTAGAAGCACTTCTGGAGGACAAAGGAAGATTATGCTAACTTAGGCTGGAAAGAGTGAAGGAAGAAATAAAAACAACAACAACAAAACTAGATACAATGTTAACACTCAAATAAAAACAAGAACAAATAATCAAGAAAAAAGAGAACAAAACCTAAAACAAAAATGAAATAAAAAAGGCAAATATTTGTCTACTTCAGGCTCTGTTTCTGCTGTCACTGGTAGACAGTGTGGGCAGATAGATTCTAGATCTGTGTTGATTAATCCTAGCAAGCCAGCTGTAGATTTCCAGTGGGGCAGTATATAATCCCAGAAAACCTGCAACTGTAGTTCCACTGAAGTTAAGGCTATTCATTGGCTGTCAGGCTGGAACCCAGTTTTTCCAGCCTGTACCACTCTGTGTTCCTCCTGCAGACTTGAATGGCTCCTTGACCTCCTGTTGACTTGAACTCTGTTATCTGTTACCCTGAAACTGGGAGCTACCAGTCTGCAGGTGCTCCAAGTTCTGAGTTCAGTTGACCTTTCTCCAAGATGGCTGTGAACCACTTACCCTCTCCTGGGTGATGTCTGAATCTGGATAACTCACGAGCCACAGCAATCCTCTGTGTTCATTGCTCTGTTTCACTGTTGTATTTTTTCATGGAGGCCTCTGGAGTCTCCAGTATTTGCCTTGCATCTGCAGATTCAAATCAGCCTTCCCATGCAGTGAGTCAGGGCGCAGGGAGAATGCACTGCTTGCCACCTCCTTTTGCACTGATATCTGTCTCTTTGCTCTCCCCATGGGATTCAGTTCTTGCTTCCAATCCTTTCTCATCCTCAGGACCCACGTTCCTCCTTCTTCTCTTCTTCACATTATTCCATTCCACTGTTGGGCACCAAATCTCTTTTTCTGCTCTTCACCATCTTCCTGGAAACCCAAAACACACATTTTTATATTCCTGTAGTGGAAATTATTGTTTGGCTTCTCAGCCTTCATCAGGCACCGCAAACATCCTTCTTTTTTTAAAGGATGTTGGGAATTTTGAGGTTACTGCCTTCTGCCCTATCATCTAGGTGCTTCCACCATGGATGATCATCACCTGACTCCATAGGATTAGTTCCGGTTGCTCTAAGAAGGACCAGACGCGCCTTTTTTCATAGCTCATGTCTAGGGATGTAGGCCCAGACCATGCAACCTCACAGTTCCTGATTCTGAAGGGCATAGGACCCATGCTGAGTCAATGAAGTGCCAAGGCCAGGCATCTTTGGACTTCAAGAAAAGATTTGCTGTCATAGATGGGATTGGAAGTCCTTCTGTCTCTTACTTTAAATTTCCAACTATGTGAAGAGGAAGTTAAAAACTCCGACAGATGTTTTTTAATTAATTAATTCATTCATTCATTCATTCATTTTTGTGGCTTGAAGGAAGCTATGTTGAGCATAAAGCCAACTCAGAGGAAGGTGTCATGAAGCAGATCCTGAAGAAATGGAATTGAAATGCTGGATCCAACCTCTTCTGAGGCCTAGTCTTTCTTTTATTTTAAAGAGAAAAAAACCAATAATACAGAATTTCAAAACAAGATAATAGGAGATTAGCAATGGTTAATATTTTGCATATTATTATCTTCAAAGTAGTTGATCAGATTACAAGATATAATTGGTCAAACAATATAAGCACAAAGCACTTTTTTCAATGAACTAAATGAAGTCAATAGTATCTTATCTTTTATATATATGTATTTTTTTCTTTTCCCTTCCTTCTTTTTTCCTTTTACTGATTTTAGTTTTCACCGTGAATTGCACTCATTAGAGTTAAGGGAGCTCCAGTGTTATTGAGTATGAACAATATTTTATGATATATGCATCTGAAAGCATCTTTTTATGGGAAAGCATCTTAAAATGATATACTGTTTCAAAATTGATGTTTTCTCTGTGGATGAAACCGGTCTATACCAGTACTGTCCAATAGAACTTTATGACATAGTGGAAATACTCTGTATCACATAGGCACCATCTACATGTATCTACAGAACAACTGAAATGTGGTCAGTGTAACTCAGGAAATGAATTTCTGATTTTATTTACCTTTTTTTAATTTAAGAAAAATAGCCTCATGTGTCTAGTGGCTGTCATATTTGGATAGCTCAGGTCTAGACAAATCAGCCTTCAGATAGTTGGGGTCATTTTGCATATTCCTTTTAAACTTCTGTCACCAAATGATCACTAACAATTCCTTTGAATTTCATTTTGGAGTTTAGTAAACATTCAAAATTAAAGTTCTAAATTTTTATTATTTAATATTTTATACTAACATTGAATCTAGAGTCTTTTATGCTAAGTCCAAGCTCTACCATGGAGCCATACCCCCAACCCCAAACCTGAGACTGGATTAAGCTAAAATGTCAGTGACACAAATATACACATGTATGGTGTGTATACCTGTGCACATTTATGTCTATGTGTGTATCACAAATTTTCCTTTTTGCTCAGATTCATATTCATAAAATGGAGGCCTTAAGAAGGATAAATATGTATCTGTTCTTTGCTAAATGACTCAACACAAGCACATACAAAGCAACCCTTGTCAATACAGAGCAATGTGTAATTTTCTATCAATATGAGTAAGTGCTAAAGTATTCAGGAAGAAAAATGATGGAGAAGACTCTTTTCACTAACTCTAGCTGCCATGGCTTACTGAAGAGGATGGTGAGGCACTGAACGGGTGCTATGGGCAAAATGAATCATCTATGATTTGCAGAGGGCTTGGTTTTCATTTAAAAAGTTGCGTGGCTCTTTTAAAAGCAATATATCATCAAGAAAAAATTCCACCAATAATCGATTTGTTAATTAACGGCAAATCATTGACTTGTGTGCATAACACTTCACATATTTATTTGTGATTATATATGATTATAACAATATCTTTTGAACTTAATTTCAATCATTATCATGAACTTAAAAATACCCGAAAATACTTTTGAAATTTGATGTATACTATGAAATAGTGCACTAGTTTAGGGATTGTAGCCCTGCAAGAAAAAAATCCATAAAATAAAAGTGTGACCAGTGGCTACATGTTCAAAATTTTCAAGGAAAAACAGTGTAACTCAAATTAAAAAGTTGCCCTTAACAAGGAACTATACAACATTTTGGAAGATTCAACAGACAAACATTCCTTCCTCTAAGCAACAAGAAAGAAACCCGGGTATTAATGAAGATCTGGCAGCCTGTCTGTAAGGGCCACTCAATGAGGCAGACAACCTTCAGAAAGAAGATAGGAGCTGTCAGGTTCATCCAGCTATAATTGGAGTATGTATTGACTTTGGTAGTTTAGCAAAGAGAATATCAACTTACGAAGTGCTAGCTATGCTGGAGATGTGATAACTGAAGATCATTGTTAAGATGTCTCCAGTTTCAAAAAGATTTGTCTTCAGAAGTTAATAGGAATTTTACATTGCTGCAACAATTGCAAGCCAATATGTACTATTTTATGGCTACTAAAATAAATTTATAATATATAATTTGGGCATAGTCTTTCTCTTATTTAATTCAATTAAAGTTGAATAATTATAAACATTAAGAGAGCAGAGCCTAGGCTGGGGATATAGCTCAGTGACACAGCACCTGCCTGGCAAGTGCAAGGTCCTGAGATGAATTCCTGGTATGCTCCCACCCCAAATAAAGACAGTAGAGCCTAAAATAACTAATTTTTAAGGAAAAGCTAACAAGTTAAGAAATCATATTCAATCACATTTTTCCATTTAATTATTTTTCTGGCAAGATGTTTTCAACAAATAAATACTTCAATAAGATGGTATAATAGGATCAGTCATAGATAATTAGCACCAGATAAAATGATTAGTGCTCCCATTATGTATATTGTATAGTGTTTGAAATAAATGTACCATTGTACATAGTTCAAATGCTCTGGCTTTTCTTAAATTAAAGCAAATGATTTTATAAAGAAAAATGTATTTCAGAAGTATATGGGACCATAAATAATGGATACACTAGGAAGCATGAAATTGATGATGTTTTGGTTTGATAAAGCCAAAAATGAAATTGTAGTTTTAGAGGATATTTATCTATTGTTTTATATAGTTTTTGCTTCAAGTTTAAACATTAAGAGAAAAAAATAAACTATTTTCACTAACGCAGCAAATAATTGCACCATAACCTGAAGTCAAAGTTTATAAATGGGTTGAAAACTTGATCAGGCTGACATGACTGAAAGAATACTTTTGGACCACCAAAGTTTGCTGATTTAGTCCCAAGAAAATTTGGTTTAGAGACTGGATTTTTCATTTTCATTTAAATCTAATATATTATATTTAAAAAATTAACACAGAACAGAAAAACAAAATTCAGTTAGTCTGCTCACAATAACACAACTATTTTGAGCCCAGTGTTTGGAGTTACCCTTTTCACTCAATCTAGTTCCTGTTCAGGGAAAGCCATTTTACATATCAAAATAAATGAAAATCCCTGTTGCAGTCTTACCGAATTGGATTACTGTCCTTACAAGGAGTTCACAAAGAACTTTCAATAGGAAATTCAATTACAATAAAGTATTTGAAGTCCTATTATGATGATCACCTTAGATTTTCTAGAAAACATTGAGTATATTTAATTTTTTAAAAAACATTTAGCCGGGCGTGGTGGTGCATCCCTGTAATTCCATTACTCAGGAGGCTGAGGCAAGAGTATCGCTGTGAGTTTGAAGCCAGCTTGAACAGTGTAGTGAGATGTAGTCACAAAAGAAAACAAAACAACCACCACAATGTTGTTTTGACAAAAAAAATTACTTACTTTATCTTGGTATCTGCCATGTTTGCCATTAAAATACTATTGACGCTAAAAGGTGCACAATACCTCGCTTTAGGCACCATGTGACCAAACAGTTGGCATTTGATGGCTCCAGGGGAATCACTAATGAGCTATAAAGCCTTTACACCTTGAGGGCAGGAGTTTGGATTAGACCCAGGTTGAGAGTGACAGAAAGTCCTTACCACCTCATGACAGTTCAGTGGTTTATGTGGAGGGAATTCATTTTTCAGGCCACTTTCTGATGAGCAAGCATTTACCTCGCACAAAGCCACCACTGCTTATGATAGCAACTGGGAGAGACCCAGAGAATGAGAACTTCAACCAAGAATTTTGTTCCCCCTGCTATGGCTACCATATCTACATTAGAAATTGTTAATGGAAAAAGGCACCGTGCTTTGCAGGAACATCTCTGGAAAATACGGCTAGTAGAGAAGGAGGGAAGGCAGAACCCTGAACAACATAGCCATCTAGAGCAGAGCAAATCACAGTAAAATCAGGTCATCATACAAAGCTTATTTAAGGCTTCTATGAAAGAATATTTAATTTAAAATTATTTCATTCAGAAAATGTGCCTTTTGATTTGTCTCTTGTCAATTAAATTATAATTGTATCAAAGACTTTTATATTAGGGGATCAAACACACAATAAATGCCTTGAAATACTGCTCTCTTACCAGGAAGTTGTTTCTACCCAAGCCATTATTATCCTCCTGGGGAAATCATATTGGGTATTGTGAGGTAAAACAAGCTTCTGAATTTTTCTCCTAGGTATTTTAGCATTAACGTAAAAGGAGTAATGAAAATATAAGATGAATGATTAAATTAAAGACAATTTTACAGTAAAGGGCACGCTGCCCTCAATCCCCATCAAAATGAGTGTCCTGATGAGGTGTGATAAAAGATACAACGAATGCTGCTGCTGAGTGCCACTCAACTGAAGGGCCAGTTTGTAAAAGCATCATGGTTTCTTCTTATCTATCTTAGTCACTAAATCTGACAACATGCAATATCCGGTTCTTCCCCAAAGTCATGAAAGGTAAAGTATTGAATGCTGCAGGAGATGGAGGCTGCCAGGACACCACAGTTGAAGATACTCACAAAAGAGGTCTTTCAGAACTGCTTCAGAAAGCTGTAGGAAAGTGGGATAAGCGAGATCAAAATGAGGAAAAGTATTTTGAGGAGGATTATGGCAATATGTCTTTTACTGTAATAGATTTAAAAATTTAAACATTCACCCTATTTTCCCCACATTCCTCTTACATAAATACAAAATGACATATTGCTTTGTATTACCGAGGGTTGCTTTTTTATGTGCTTGTCTTTAGTTGTTTGTCAAGGAATAGACTCATGATTATTCTTCTTAGAGCCACTATTACATGAAGTATAAGTCTGAGCAAATAAAAAACTGCCAATGGACACATGAGCCTTTGTGTGCAAACCTGTGCCACTGACATATTAGTTTAATCACATCTGAGTTTCTTTTAAATTCAGAATTATTTATTAAAATCCAAAATGAAATTAAAAGTAGTCATTAGTGATCATTTGGAGACACAAACTTAGGAGGGATGCAATAGAATGAACTCAACTATCTGAAGATTGATTAATCTGGATTTGTTCTATCCAATAAAGGATTGGGATAACAAGACACATGAAGCCACTTAAACTTAAATTAATCAAAACTAAATTAAATTAGAAATTCCCTTCCTGGGTTGCACTGGCCACATTTAAGTTGTTCTACGTCGTACGCAGCGTCTATGTTATATGGAAGATTTGCATCACCTCAGAAAGTTCTTTGGACAGTACTGATTTAGACCATATTTTAATTCTTATGTTGAATAATTTTCATATTAAAATATATTCTCTTCTAAAAATCTTAGGGAAGAAGATGATATTAATAATTTGGCATTGTTTCTTGTATCTAGGATTTAGTCTACAAGAAGAGGTATGTCAATGATAGTGTTCTGAGATCTCTCAGCCTTTTGAATTTTTAAAAATTTCAATTAGAAAAGAAAACAAAATAATAGATACACAGACAAAACCAAACCAAACCAAAACAAAAACAATGAAAATGATACAGAATTCAAAACAAGGTGATAGGAAGTTAACAATGATTGTTATATTACATATTTCTATCTTCCACAAAGTTGCTCAGATTACCAGATATAAGAATGCCAGATTGATCAAACAATTAAAGAGAATAAAAAATAGTTAAACTTTAGAAATGATACAGTTTCATAAACCAAAGTAGTAGGGATTCAACAATGGTTGTTATATTGCATATTGTTTACATTACCAGATATAATCATGCAAAATTGGTGAGAAAAAGAAACAAATTAAGCATTAACTGTTCCTTTTAATAAACTAATAGACATCAGCAGTACAATTATCCCAGAATTCTTGTATATTCATATATATTTTTCCCTTCCTTCTTTCTTTTCTCCTTTTGCTCATCCTAGTTGTTCCTTCCTTTTAAGCAACTTCTTTTCCTTTCACAATACCTATTGTACCTTTTGGGTTTTATTTATTTTTTCAGATTCTTACACTAAGGAGAAAATGAGATGTTTACACATGCAGTTCTGATTTATTTCACTTATGAATATGGTGTCTTGTTGCATCCATTTACATATAGAGTTGACCTGTCTTTATAGCTAAGTAATAGTCCATTGTATAAAAATACCACTATTTTTTTATCCACTCCTCAGTTGATGGGCATTTGGGTTGTTTCCAAGATTTAGCTATGACAAATTATGCTGCCATAAACATGGGTGCACATATTTCACTGTGGTATGATGTTTTCGATTCTTCTGGAAAAATATCCAGACAGGGGAATAGCTGGGTTGAATGAGACCTCTAATCCTAGTTTTTTAAGGAATCTCCACACTGATTTTCATAGTGGTTGTACCAGTCTACACTACCACCAACAGTGGAGAAGTGTTCCTTTTTCCCCAAAGCCCTTCCAGCATGTGTTATCGGTTGACTTCTTGATGATGGCCATTCACTTTGGGGTGAGAAGGAATCTCAGTGTTTTAATTTTCATTTTTGAATGACCAAGGATGCTAAACATTTTTTCATATATTTATTTGCATTTGTATTTCTTCATCTGAGAAGTGTGTATTCATCTCAGATGCCCATTTTAAAATTAGGTCTTGGAATTTTGGGGTCCTGATTTCTAAAAATTCTTCATATATTCTAGACAGAAGTCCTTTGTCTGAGGGGAGAGTTGACTAAAATTTTTTCCCAATTTGTGGGTTTTCTTTTTACTCTGTTGGTGGTTTCTTTTGATGTGCAAAAACTTTTCAATAAGATGAGATTCCAGTTGTTGATTCTTTGAAATATTCCCCATGCAGTTTGATTTTTGTTCATGAACTCTCTGCCTACCCCTATGCCTTCATGATTTATACCTACTTTGTCTTCCAATAAATTTAGTGTTTCTGTTTTAATATTTAGAACTTTGTTCCACTTTGACCTTAGTTTAGTGCATGGACATAGACATGGGTCTCGTTTTAGTCTTCAGCATGTGGAAAGCCAGTTTTTCCAGCACTGTTTGTTAAAGTCTATCTTTCTTCCAGCGAACTTGTTTCAGCCTTTTTTTTTTTTAAATGAAAGATTGCACAAGAATAAATCTATAACTCTACTTAGAAGATGAGAACATACAAATACTTCTCCAATATCTTAGAGAGGAAATCCACTAGCACATCAGAATATTAGAACTGAGAAAGGACTCTCTTATCTAGTAATTTATCTGTGTGAAATATTGTCCTCTAGTTTATCTTATTAATGATAACCTAACTACAGACAAATTTGAGATTTTGGTGGATGGCAAAGAAGCAACTCTTCACAAGTTTAATTTCATTTGAGTCATTATCACAGATAATAAGTGGATACTATCTTAGTAATCTGCTTTTTTCTCAGTTTATTTATAACAGTCAAAGAAAAATGGTATCTCTATGCTTATAGTGAAAAGCTTTGGAGATCAAAAGTAAGCCTTTTATTAAATTCTTGCCTAGGAGTTCTTTGTCAGGTGTAGAAATGACTAGCTATTGTTATTGTGTACCTCAAGATCATCTATGGCTGACAGGGAAAAATGAAGCATTTTGAAAATTCCACAGGCAGTAAGTCCATCTCACTCTTGCCTGTGAATTTTACAACAGAGCAACTGCTCCTTGTTTTACTTGCCTAGACAATTCTTCCAATAAGGTCAAATCTGTTTAAAATAGAATACTTGGGGGGAATGTGGTACTAAGAAACAAGTAAGGTTTTCAGAGTTAAAACCTAATATTGGTAAACTTTTAACCATGTTTGTAGCAGCACAAACAGAACTCTAATATATTGGTCAAAAATAAATTAGTAAAATTTACCATTCAAATATGAGTTAGGCCACTAAAGTCTATTTGGTATTGGAAATTTTTACAAAAACTTCCCTTTTTGGATCTGTCAGAATGCTAACAAGTTAGCCTAAGGATGGCTTTAGAGAAACTGATCAGGAATATATCGTTTGGGTGTTCTGCTTTAGCCTTATGACATTATTAGTTGAGATGTCCATAAGTAACTCTTCTATTTTTGCTGGAGATTTTGTCCTCATGCTATCCATCTAACAGGAGAGAAAACAATTTAGTTAAAGTAGCCAGGCACAGTGGCACATGCCTGTAATTCCAGTTACTTGGAAGGCAGAGGCAGAAAGATCACAGGTTCAAGGTCAGTCTGGGAAATTTAGTGAGACACTGTCTCAAAATAAAAGAAAAAGAGCTGGGAATATAGTTCACGCCTAGCATGTGTGAGGCTCCCCAGTACTGAAACAAATAAACCAATCAAAAACTGAACAAAATTTAGTTATAGTAAATATGTTTCCTGAAAAATATGGTTTTCCATAGAAAAGAAACTACATTGACCTAAAGGAAGCTGAATGTTAGATTTTTGATCTAGTCACCTGATACTTTCATATTGACCTTGTGAAAAATGACTATTTTCTCATGGATATAGGGGAGAGTGCTCTCCCAAGCTCTATTGTTAATGGGATCCCCTCATCCCGGAAGGCAGTATAAATGTGCAAACTTTCCATAGCTAAGGACCCATGGCTAAAGTATAATAGCAGATGTAGCCTCGGGGTAAGTCACAAAAAACAGCCCAGGAGACTAGAAAATGGTTCAACTGTAAGGAAGTAGGTGAGGCAGCTTTCTCTTTCTTCCTCAGCACTCTCTCTTCTGCAAAGGTAAATGTTTCTCGCCTCAGTTTTATTTTTCAAACTATAATCAAGGCCAAGACAAGTCAGACCATTGAGACTCATTTGTTTTCTTTCTGAGCTAAGGCAAACAGATCTAATTTCATTCTGAGACAGGCAGGTGGGCTTAATAGTCAGTGGGGATGGGATGCAGAGAAGAATGGCAACTGTGGGAGGATATCAGTCATAATTTATCTTGACTTAGTAAGACTTTTCCTTTCTGCAAGACACGCTGCTCAACAAATGGAGATACACTCCGCTTAAATAATTGCTCACGTTGTTAGAGTACTGTGCTTAAAAAGGACTTCTAAGCTGCATTAGCTTGGGTTGACACTGCTGATGCTCATCTTCAAGGGGTCAGTCCAAGAATGAATCTATTTCACATCTTCATCAATGACCAAGATAATGGAAGGGAAATAGCTGGCTTGCTAATTAACTTTAGAAAAGACATTAGACTGAGAGGAGGGGGTGGTTTTCACATTGCAGGACAGGTTAGGAATTCTAAATGGCCTTTGCCTTGATAAAGCACTTGTCTACTGCATTCAAAATCTCAAAGGCTATTTGTGTTTTGTCCATCCCTGCAGGCATGGCTAAGAAAACAAATAAATGAACTCTTGATACTGTGAACCTGTGCTCTCTGTTTGCTGAAGCATAGGCATCAGGACTTGTAGAGCTTTGCTTTCAGCAGAACCATCTATTTCTTATAGGTATATTTCCACATGAGTTTCCATTCTTAGCATGACTCTTTCCCAGAATTTCAAGACAATGCCTCACTGGCACAAAGCAAGATCAGCTATAGAATTTTTGGGGCTCACTGAAAAATATTGAAGGGTTCCTCGTTCATAAAGCAGGAAAAATGCGATTACTTTTCATTGTTTCCCTATGAATTTGTTATGTTGTTTTTAATTTATTATTTAAAATCATTCTCAGAAAGGGAAAATGAAAAATTTAAGCCATAAACATAAATGCTATCATTCATTTTTGTGCAGCCTACTGCCAGTTTAAAATGCAAGTATGAGAACATTTAACTGATATGCAGAATCAACAAAATTAAACTCCGTATTTTATAGCTCATACATGCATCTGTAGTTCATTCTTCCAACGAGAGTGGAAACACTGCACAAAACTAACAACTAGTTTTTTAAATTTCGTGACATACACAGACTCTACTAAGATTTTGATCTTTGGCTTACTGCTGAGTAAGGAAGGACTGAAAGGCAAAGGAAGGGAGAGCCGCCTTGCTGTTTCTTGTCTTCCATGTCAGCCTTTTCAGGAGAAGAGTTCAGTTAATACAAGGATCCAACACTAATAAGAATGGATGCAGAGTGCTCCTGCTCGTTCCAGCGACTTAGAACACCACTGCCTTCGCTCTAGTCCTGCTTCAAACTGAAAACATGGCTTGTCAGGGCTTTCAGCACCTCTGCTTCCTCAGTCACTCATGTAGTGCTCTTAATTTGTGCCTACTTGGAATCTTGGTCAGCTTCCACATACTGTGAATCCACCAAATATCTCTGCTCATGCAGACATCAGAGTTCTCTCTGCAAATGATGTGGTAAGGAGTGGCAAATACTTGTATTGTGCTTACCTCCTCTGCCATGCACATGCTTCATTGTCCTACTGGATTTCATTTACAAAACCTAGATTTAAAGATAAGGCTATAGCTGGAAATGATGCAATCTCAATTGCATGCGAGGCTGAGGCAGGAGGATCTTAAATTTCAGTCCAGCCTGGGTGACTTAGAAGGACCTAGTCTCAGAAAATAAAAAGTACTAGAAATGTAGCTCAGTAGTATCCCTGTATTTAATCCCAGTAAACACACACACACACACACACACACACACACACACACACACACACACACATTCCACCCTTGGGCAAAATTCTAGATTTGTTTTACAAATACAGATTACAAACAAAAACTTCCCTGAGTACACTTTGAAGGGAATTATCAGGATAAAGGACTATTTTCAAACTCTAGTATGCAAAAATGCAGCAGAATTCTCAGGTCCAGGTGTAAAAATGCATGATGACTTTTTTCTCTCTCTCTCCCTCCCTCCCATTTTCCTAAAAGTGGTACACACAGAAACATATGTGCACCCGTGCTTATAGCAGTGCAGTTTGTAATAGCTAAATCATGGAAGCAACCCAAATGTCCATCAGCTGAGGAATGGATAAAAAAGTTGTGGTATTTTTATATAATGTAATATTACTCAGCTATATGGAAAGATGAACTCGAGGCTTTTATAGGTAAATGGTCACAACTTGAGACTATACTCATAAGTGAAATAAATCAGACCTCCATGCTTAAGCAACATATTGTCTCACTAGTGTAAGAACCTGAATGAGCGAATAAAATCTAGGAAGTGCAATAGACATTGTGAAATGAAAGGAAAATGCTCAAAAGGAAGGAACAGCTGGGATGAAGGAAAAGAGAAAAGAAAGAAGGGGAAAATATGTATATATGCATACACAGGATAGCTAACATAGTTGTACTGCTGACTTTTATTGCTCTTTTGAAAGGAACAGTTAATGATTAATTATTTGATCAATCTTACATGTCTATATTTGTTTATCTTAGTACCCAATTTGAAGATATCAAATGTAATATAACATATAAATGTAATATAACATAGATATTAAATATTATATAGATATTATAAATGTATATAACAAGATATCATATGTAATATAACAACCATTGTTAATTTCCTATCACCTTGTCTGAAATTCTGTATTGCTTGTATTATTTTTGTGTTACTTTGTAAATGTATGTGTTTGTTAAATGTTTTCGTTCTACTGCCTTTAAAATAAAAAAATAAAAGGGATAGAATATCTTTTGATATATTTCAGGCTCCTGTACTGTGCATGAAGGGTTTAGAAAATATTTTCATCTTTTGACTAATTTGATATTTGAGTGGTTGCCAGGATTTTTTTCTCCTGTTTTTGGCTGTTTGTATCTCAGGTACCGAATATAGCAGTCACACCTTGTTCTTCTACTCTTACTCTCTGGCACTGGTGTCATGCAAAATGACAAGGCTGCTCTAGCCTATGAATTCATTGTAACCTGGGGAAATTTGAAAATCTGTGTGAGTCCTATTTCCTTCATCTGTGAAAAGGGGCTACTGCCTATGTAACAGATATAATTTGAGAGTTTAATGAGCTAATGAAACTACTTAACAGTATTTTAGTCCAATCATTTGTACTCTACCAAATTCTTTCTGAGAGGAAGTTAATGCAGGAAATAAATCCCTATTTGTGCTGCATTCACACACAATGTTTACGTGTGTTGAGGAAGTTTAATTATTATTCCAGTAATCACTTGTTATTTCTAGTATGTTTGCATTCTTACCCATCCAAAGTGTTTGCATCTTAGCTGTGCTAAGGTGTCTGATAGTTTTAGAATAAAATGCTGACAGAAAAAACTGCATTACATTTTTGTGCCTTCAGATTTTATGCATCAGCTGTACCAATTAATTTTTTAAAAAAGGTCAAGCTGAAAAATATGCATTGATGCATCTTGTGTTTGTAACTATAATCTATTTCCCATGTTGGTTAGGGTTTTACCCTTACATTTCTTCTTAGTTCAGTGTTTTTTAATACAAGATTTATATTTATTAGAGAAAATTGAAAATGTAGAAGGAAGAGAATGAAGAAAAAATTATATACACTGAAGATAATGAGTGCAATTTTTTTCCCTTTCCAGTCTTTTCTAAGTGTACAACTTTAAAAATATAGTACCTTTGGGATCCTCTATGTACAACACTTACTATTCTGTTTTTCACGTAGTGTTACATTGAATCTTTCTTTTTCATGGTCTGCAGAATCTATCGCAAGGATTTATTTAATGCTTCCTCTATTTTCCGTCACTTTTATAATAAATTCTGTGAGGGACATCTTTTTAAATAAACCATTTCCATTTTTCAAGGTTATATCATTAGCACGGATTCCCAGAAAGACATTGTTGGGATAAGGCACTTCACACATTTGAAGTCTTTTTATATTTGCTGGGAAATTGCTTTCTGAGGAGTCACACCAGTTTTTATTCCTGCTACAGATCCGTTGTAATGCTAGTCTCTCTCCTTATAGTAATCTTTGCAATTTTCATAAATGAAAACTGACAGCACTTTGTTAAATATAGATTTTTGTTATTAGTGATGAGCAAGCATTTTGTTATATGTTTGCTTTGTGACTCTAATTTCCCTGTCATGATGTACATCCATGATGTACAGGTTCTTTGGTGACAAATACTTTTTTTTAAATATGGTGCTGGGGATATGCCATACATGTCTCTGTGTTAATTTTAAGGACACAAATTTACCACTGCGCTTCATTTTTCTTTGTGGCACTTGCGATTGAACCCAGTACGTCTTGCATACTAGGCAAACAAACACACAGCATACTGAGCATCTCCAGCCTGTTAATTCTTTTCTGATGTTGAGACAGGATGTTGCTAAATTGCCCAAGCTGACCTTGAACAGGCAATCACTTTGCCTCAGCCTCCGGAGTAGCTGGGATTATAGGCAAGTACCATTGTGCCTGGCCCCTAAAATTCACTCTTATAGTGAAGAGGTGTAAGAAGAAAATACTAAACCACTTTTACAGGGTTTGTATAATTTCTAGGGTCCCTACATCCCCTCATAAAACTGGGTGGAAGCTGATTTCATGTCACAGCGCTACGAGCAGAACTGGTTTATCTCTGTCTCTGCGCTCAGCGTATTATCTCATAAAACTTGGATTCTTCCCTTCCTGACTCTTTTCCCAGTTTCGGCCTGTTGTTTTCTGCGTGTACTTCCTGGCAACGTACATCTCTTTAAAAGTCTGATGCCAAAAGCCGCCTTAGGTTTTGTTTGTTTGCCTGCTTGTTTGTTTCTGTTTGTTTAAGGATTCTGATCGTTTCGCTGTATCGGGGAACGCTGATGCTGGGGCCATAAGGTTAAGAAACATTGTATTATGGAGCCAGACTCGCTTCCTGAAGCTAAACATAGAGTTGTATCTCGAGGAATCAATTTCTTAGAAATCCAAGCTGAAAGGGAAGTGAAATGAAAGGCAGCCTACATTAATTTCATTTAGTCCTCTTGTTTAATTTATGTACAGGGCTCCTTAATTCTTTTTAGGCCCTGGGCATGCAGGATAAGGTTTCTGTGTGTTTGGCTACTGTGTATTTCATGCTGTTGATATTTCTGTCCTGAAATCTTCTGAAATCAGCCAGTTCTTCCTTTTGGGGAAAGTTGGTAAATTGAGGGAGCTATTTTTAAACAGATTTCTTAGTTTAGAATTTATTCAGTAAATCTAATATGGCTCTGTCTTTTTTGAGTTTAATAATGGAATGTCTTGTTTCTGTTGACAAATATTTTTCAAGCCCTGCTTGTTTATTTGCACTTAGGATGTTATTTTAATTTATTTATTTTTGGAGTGCTGGGACTTGAGCCCGGGGTCATGTATATGTGAGGCAAGTGCTCTACCCTGAATTATACCCCAGCATTTACTTGGACTGCTTTGTCATGTTTTCCAAATATTTGTTTATTTCTAGTATAGCCCTGGGACTGACATGGAGATTTCTTAGAAAAGCATAATACAAACCCGCTCACCCACTTGTGAACCTTTGCAGATGAGGAGAGGCTCCATATTGCGAGCCATGTGGCTGAGCAGGATTTGATCGACTCATTTCTGACCCAGCAGTCAAAGATGCTGAGCTTTGCTGGAGGGAAGTGTTCACAGCTACTGACTATGTTGTATTTTTTTTTTTTTTGGAGGATTAACAAAAAACCCTGAATTTTTAGGGTTTTCCATATGGTTGCTTTCCTCATGCCACTAATATTGACTTAAAACACACACACACACACACACACACACACACACACTTCTTCACTTTAGGGAAAAGAAAGTCCCGAGTCACTTAGTATTCCTTACACTCAGGAAGGCTGACTATAAAGGCTTACACTTCCTGCTGTGATTGTATCCTCCTTGAAAGAAACGAAGCAGCAACATGAACTTACTTCTCTTTATCTGCACAGTGATTCTAAGTCCCAATTTCTGCAGTCTTCCCTCTCTGCCTTTTTAATACACTTATCATTTCTGTGCCTGGCATTCCCCTATAGGAGAGATTGAATTTAACAAATGTATGCTAAGAATGATAGCTGACACTAATTCAATGAGCAGAAGGTTAAATCCAATCATAATTCCTGAGGTAATGGAGATGGGTAGGGTATGCAGATCTCTGAAGAGTCAAAAAGATTAGATGAAACTACACAGTTCCTTTGACTGTGTAGCCACTAGGAAACTATAATAGTGTTTTAAGGTGGGGTGATGCCACAGCCTAAAGATTTATTTACTCTATTGGGAAAGTATCACAGTCAAGCTGATGCAATAATTTTGCAAGCCTGTGAGCTGATAGCCTCAAAGTAAAGAAAGATGTTCGTTAGATAAAATCTGGAATGAATACATTAATTTGCAGAGTCCCTTTCCCCAAATATGCATAAAGTCTTGAACAATTTTTAACTTGGATTGATTTCAGTCCATGGTAAAAGTCAGGATTGCCAGCAAAGCTTTGAAAATGTATAGAAGTCACCTTAGAGCTATTGAAAAAGAGAAGGGAGGGAGAAAAGATTTCCAAAGACTTAAAAAATAACTGCTTGATTTAATGTCTGTAGCTGAAAGCTGTGGACCAGCACTTCCCACGAGACTCCATGGTGGATTGTTGCTGATGGCAAGTAACAGAAAACTAACGGAAAACTTGCAGCTGGGGCCCTCGCTGGATCCGCCACTAACAGCCCTTCTCAGTGGGACGGCAGGATTAGGTTAAGGCTGATAAGATAATGGAATCTGTGCATGCCTGGCCTGATTGCAACCCTGATCTGATCACTGGTATTGGGGTGACAGCTGCTTTTCCAGCCTCCGAGCAGGGAGTGGCGGAGCAGCACGTCAATTGCATGTGCATATTTACCAGTCATACTTTGACAATTAAGAAGAAATTGATTCACATTTGTCTTATCCCTACTGAAAAGTGTATGGACTATTTGCTCAAAGTGTTGGAGGGTTTAGAAATTTCACTGCATTCTTGCATGACTGAGCAGAATTCTTTTAAAATATATACACGATGAGTGAATTATGATAATTCTTGGGTTGGTATGGCTGTGTGAAGATATTGAACATTACAGATGCAGTTCACATATGTACCTCAGAGGAGACTGTCAAGTTTTAGGGATGTTATAGCAGTACATGATATTGAAATTTTGCGAAATTTGTTAAAATTTAGAATGGAGGTGATAGAACAGAAAAAGAAAACAGGGAAAAGAATAGTTTGTTTTCAGGGACTAAAGCTTTCTAAATTTGTACAAAGTGGGTTAGAATAAAGTATTATGTAATAAAAACAAATAAATTTATTACTTTTTACAGGAAAGAAATGTGTATGCCACTAAAATTAGTATGGTCACAGCGAGGAATTGTTTTATCTTAAATAATATAGCACTTTGTTTTTGCAATGAAAGGGTATTGCATTTTGTTCTGTGTAAAAAGCATATAATGCTTGACAAAAAGAAAGAACTCATGCAATGGATGTATAAGTAACGAAGCAGAGTAACTACTGAACACCAGGAAATCTGCTTTCCACTGAAGACATGGACCATGACTTCTAGGACCACGTTACTTAGATATTTGTCCCACTTTCTCCTCCCTGTAGTTATTCATGAACTGCTCATTGTCATTGCCCTTTGTAAAATAGTTTTATCACATAATGGTATATTCTTTTAAAATTTAACTTATCAAAATTAAAACATAAATTACATACAATAAGTGCCACCTCCTTTGGTGCACAATGCTGAGATGTTTTGGACAAAGGCATCCACCATCACAGTGTTTGTATTTTCCCTCAAAGTCTTTCCTTGCCCTTTGTTATCCTTTTTTTCCCCCGCCCTTTGGCAACCACCAATCTACTTTCTGTCTCAATAGTTTTGCCTTGAGACTGTCATGTAAGTGGAATTGGGTATTGTATAGACTTCTGTGTCTGTCTTCTTTCACTTGGTGAAATGGAACTGAGATCCGTTCATACTTTTTGTATCAGTAGTTCATTTCTTTATGTGACGAAGTGGTATTCTGTTGCAGGGTTGTACTCTAGTTTGTTTATTAATTCACCGGCTGAACAACATTTTGAATTGCTTCTGATCTTTTCTTTTCTTTCTTTCTTTTTTTTTTTTGTTTTTTTGAGAAAGGGTCTTACTATGAAGTTCAGCCTCATCTTGAGCTCACTATGTAGCCCAGGCTGGCCTTGAACTCACAGTGATCCTTCTGCCTCAGCTTCACAAGCGCTGTGCTTCTAATTCTTGACAATTACAAATTTATAAGCTATAAATATTTATACAAATGTTTTTGGATGAGTATAATTTTTAATTTTACCTGTGTAAATACCTAGGGTCATATGGCATATGTGTTTTTGTTTTGTTTTTTTTTTTTTTTTGGTTTTTCTCCGGTACTGGGAACCGAACTCACGACCTTGCACTTGCCAGGCAGGCGCTTTTGCCACTGAGCTAAATCCCCAGCCCCCCATATGGCAGATGTGTTTAAAGAATCTGTGTAAGATGTAGCACATATCTCCAAAGGAACTGTACTATTTTGCATTTTCATGAGCAATTCATCATTTCATTTGCTCTGCATCCATATAAGCCCTTATCTTCTGGGGCTGCACTTTATACTTGTGGAATAACTAATGATCTTGAGCATCTTTTCACTTGTTTACTTGTCACCTTTTTATCTTCTTTGTTGAATTGTTTGAGTGTTTTGCCTTTGTTTTCAGTTATGGAGATCTAACTTCTCACCTCATACCTGATAGGCAGATATCCTACCCCTGAGCTAAACCTTCAGCACTGTGTCTATTGTTTTCAGGTAGCTGCTTATTTTCTTATTCAGTTTGTGGGTTTCTTAGCACAGATACAAGTCCTGTATCACTTTGTGATTAGGAAATATTTTCTTCCAGTCACGGCTTATGTTTTCATTGCCTTGGTAGTGTCTTTCAAAGTGTAAATGTTCTCAATACTAGCAACACCTAGTTTAGCAATTTTTCTCTTTTATGGATCAAGTTGAAGTTGTTCTGGCTACTTAGTTCTTTTGTCTTCCCATATAAATTTTAGAATCAGCTTAACCTGATATTTTGATTGAGAATTTATCGGTCAGTAGAAGGATAAATGATATTGTAAAGATATCTGGTATTCTAGGCCATGAAAGAGATTAACTAGTTATGTATTTGCATTAGATAACAAAATAGGTTATATAGTTTCAGCATACAGATCTTGTACATAGATTCTTAGATTTATAATTGAATACTTAATGTTTTGTGCTATTATAATGGGTACTTTGAAATTTCAACTTCCACTGCTTTATTACTAGTGTATATTATTGATATATACATTTAGCCCTTTTATCTGAAACTTCATTTATCAGCTCGATTAGCTTTTTAAAAATAGATTTTGGAGCCGGGTGTGGTGGTGCACACCTGTAATCGTAGCATTCAGGAGGCTGAGGCAGGAGGATTGCCATGAGTTCAAGGCCAGCTTGGGCTACATAGTGAGTTGAAAACCAGCCTAAACTACATTGTGAGACCCTGTCTCAAAAAAAATAAAGAAAGAAAATACATACTTTGGATTTTAAAAAATCTCTACAATCGTGTTTATGAGTAGAGACAGTCCTATTTTTCTGTTTTAATCTTAGTCTTCCTGGTTATTATAATTGCCTTCTTGCCTTGTCTGGGCTGTTTGGGATGACGCTGGAAAGGGCAGTGTGTGTCTCTGCCTTGCCCTTGGAGCAGTCAGTCTGTCATCAATGTGACGTGACCTGTAGGTTTTATACATGCTTTTTGCCAGTCTGTGAAGATCCTTTCTACTCCCAGCTTGCTGCAAGTTTTTAAAAATTATGAATCAATGTTGAATTCTGTCACACTTTTCTGCATTTATTGAAATGATAATGTTTTCTTATTTATGACAAATATATCGATTACTTTTCAAATGTAGAACAAGTCCAGCGAACCCCACTTAATCATGATGTAATATATTCCTAGATAGTACTTTACTTCATTTTTGGTATTTTGTTGTTTTTATCTGTGTATTCATAAGCGATATTCCTCCCATACATCATAAGCATGAAATAATGAAGTGTATTTTTTGTTTTGACAGTCATCATCTCTGAGAACAATTTAAGAAATGGTGCTTAGGGTGTAGTTTAGTGTCAGAGCATTTGTCTAGCATAAGTGCAATACTACATTTACATATGTACACATACACTATATGTATATATTTACACACAAATATATATATACTTATACATACATATACACACATGTGCACACAGATATATGTACACTCAGTTACCTTCAGTAATTATGCTTTGTGAATATCTAAATTTTTGTCTAGTGTCATATCCCTTTTAACTGTAAAACTTCCTTTACTATTTTTTATGATGTAAGTATGCTTATAATTATTATTTTCAGTTTTCTTTACCCAGAAGTAGTTCTATTTTGAAGGAACTTTCCGCTGAGGAAAGAATTCTGAGTTTATACTTTTCCCATCAGAGGGGCTAGGGATTTAGCTCAGTAGCACAGAGCATGTCTGGCAAGCGCAAGGTCGTGAGTTCGATTCCCAGTACCAGAAAACAAAACAAATTATATTTTTCCCACCAGTCATTTAAAGATATTCCACTACTTTCTAGCTGACATAATTTCTGAAAAGAGTCTGTTGCAACTTTTGCATCTTCATTCCTCTGTGTGTAACTTGTCTTTTTTCTTGACTTCCTGAAAAGTTTTCTCTTTCTCTGGATTGAGCATTGAATATAGTTTATATGTGGGTGATTTGACTGGGTATTTATTTTTCTTGTTATCCTCTGAGCTTAATGCAACTGGAATCATCTGTCTTCAAGTTTTAGAATTTTCTTGGTCGCCATTTCTTCAGTTGTGTCTTTTTTGTTTGTTTGTTTGTTTTTCTTCTGGAACTGGGAATTGAACTGACGACCTTGCCCTTGCCAGGCAGTCCCTGTGCCGCTGAGCTAAATCCCCAGCCTCTCTTCAGTTGTTTCTGCTCCCCACCTTTCTCTTTTTTGCTTATGACATTCCAATTACATACACATTAGATTTTATTATACAACAATTTAGACATTCTGCTAGTCACTCCCCTCTTCTTTCCCAGCTTGAGTAATTTCTATTGACTTTTCCTCAAATTTGTCAACATGAGTCCATTAATGAGCCTATCAAAGGCATTTTTCCCCTATATTATTGTCTTTTTTCATTTTTGCCATTTCAATTGGTTCATTTTTCCTTTTTTTTTCTGCCTAACTTCTATGTATTCATTCATAGTTTTTATTTTTCTGCCTAACTAACTTCTATGTATTCATGCAAATTGTCCACATTTTCTCTTAGGGCCTTTGGTGTAGTCATAGTTATATCAAATTCCTAGGCTACTAAATCCAATATCTGTTATATTTGACTCTGGGGCTGCTAATTGCTTTTATTCTCGTCATGGTAGCTTTCTTTTCCCCTTCCCTTTTCATGTATATTTTTATTTGATTGAAAACTGGAGACACTGTAGAATGTTACAGACTGATATAAACAGTTCTAATGCTGTTATCTGAGCTTCTCTCTTATTTTTTGATGGATCTTGAAAGAATCTATTTCAAAATCAAACAGTGTTTTCCTCTTGATATCAATTTCTCCACAGTTTTCATATTTGTCCAGTATTTCTTCATATTTGGGGTGGGGACTGAGTTGGTGGAAGGACTTTTCTCAAAATATTTAATCTACACTCATATTTGAACAGTCTTTGTCAAACTTGTATCTCCAGAAGGTTCTCTCTCTATGCTGTCACTTCTCTTGAAGCAGACTACTGTTGTATTTCACTTGCTATTTGCATTCCTGGTTGAGGAAAAAATCAGAGTGGGTGATGGTGATTTCTAGAATTCTGTTTCAGCCTCAGTTTCTGTTTGAATGCATAGTCTTCTCAGTAATCCTGCTACCCTTCCAGTTATATGGATGTTTGTTAATTTTCTAGGGTGTTACAGCAAATTAGTCATCATATTAATCAAGCAAGATGGGGCCAGGAGATTTTTCTACCATTTACGCATTTGCAGAGGGACAGAAGGTAAGTGGAACTTTTGCCAAAAAAAATTCTCTTTAGTGTTTATAAAAATATTTTTACTCTATTCTTGTTTAAATTCTACCTCTTCATTATTTTTAATATATTAAATATACATTCTTGATCATTTTGAAATTATGTTTAGCTTCTTTTAATTTGTTAGCGATCTGGAGGTTGAATTTATTAGGGTTGTCTTTTATAAATTATTTGCATATACTTCTTCCAGGAGCTGTGGGAATCTACCAGTCTAGTTTTACTTTCATCCCGTCTGTGATCTTCATCTTAACCTTATAGTTTCTAAGTTATACCTCTGGCCTCTGAGTTAAGACAATTATATTTTGGCATTAAAAATGGCATGTATCTACTGGTTAAAACTGATGTCTTGGTCTATTTTTTTTACTGTAACATAAAGCCTGAGACTGGATAATTTTTAAATAAAAGATATTTACTTAGACTCACAGTTCTGGAGGCTGGGACATTAAAGATTGTATTCTGGCATCTGCTCAGCTCCTGTTGAGTATTTATGCTGCATTGTAGCAGAGCAGATGGTGTATGCAAGAGTTCTGAGGAGAAGGTATGAACAAATGAGCTGACCTGTTTTAAAACAATCTGCTCTTGTATTTTATTGTTTATTTTATTATTCTTTTTGAGGCAGGGTCTTGCTGTGTATCCAGGATGGCCTTGAACTCACTATGTAGTCCTTGAACTCACTATGTAGGCTTTGAATTCATGGTCGTTCTCCTGCTTCAGCCTCATGGATGCTGGGATAAAAATCTGCTCTTGTGAGAATTAAACCACTCCTATGAGAATGAATCCAGTTTTACAAAGAAGTTAGTAATCCCTCCTAAAGGCCCTACCTTGCAACAGTTTCACACTGCATCTGAATTTTAGTAGGAATCTTGGCTGGGACAAATTATATTCAGACTATAGCATTTTTGTGTGTGCTTTTATAACTCACCAGTCAGATTTCAGTTCACAGGTTCATTTCTTCTCCTGGAACATGTCTCTTAGTTCTTGGGAGTACCGTCAACATCATACATTACATGCAGGACTGAGTTTTTCTTTTTAATACAAAGACATTTCAGAATATTTGGTCCATCAAACCTTATAGAGCAGAAATCTTCAGTAATATATTTGTAATATTTTCACATTGTACTCAGAAAGACCTACCTCTATCCTTCTTACATTTGCATATTGTTAGATTTTAAGTATGTTATTGCATGAGTTGCCTTTTTTATTGCTGGAACACAATACCTGATTTCTTCAACCTAAAGGAGGACAGGTTAAATTTGGCTCCTCGATGAGAGGATTTAGTCTGTGTTGGTTGAATCTAAGACAGAAAAAATATGGTGAAAAGGCACTGAAGAAAAAGCTGCTCACCTTAAGGCAGCTAGGAAGCAATGAGAAAAAATAGGAGCCAAAGTGGGACTTATACTCTGCAAAGGCACAGCCCCACTGGCATAGCTTTTCCAAGCAGGTCTTGCCTTCTAACAGGACATTTCGGTGTGAACTTAACAGTGGGTGAATCCACTGATGAGTATAGCACCCACACGATTCACTCCGTTTCCAAAAGCCCCTCTTGTGAGTACATGAAACTTTTGGGGAACACTGTATATATTCATAACTATTAAAAGTCATATCTTTGTTTAAATATAAAGACTATTCTGAGCTATTAGCTGTTTTACATGGCATACAGTGAGTATGTGTCAAATCTTTATAACCTTTTGTTAGAATATACTTGTAGGATATTTCTAAGAGTATAGTTGCTGAGTTAAGGACATTTGGTAAGTTCTGATACTGAGTTAAAGACATTTGATAAGTTTTGATACCTTTTCAGACAAAGTTAAATGCAATTAGAAAATAAGAATATGTTTCTAGTTTACCAATATTTATTTATATTTAAAATTATCCTATGATATTTCCAATATGGTCAATATTCCATTTGGTGACAGGAAAATTTTTACCTTCATGGCCCATTTTCTTAGAAGACAAATTGTGCAAAATGTTTAGTGCCTGGTCCTATTCTTTTTCTTTTAAAGAAAATAAAAGAAACATAACAACTAAATAACAATACAGACAAAAGAAAACAAAGCAAAAACAATAACAATGATACAGGTTTCAAAACAAAATGATAGGAATTAACAGTGGTTGTTATATTATATATTGTTATCTTCAATGAAGTTATTCAGATTACCAGATATAAGAGTGCAAGATTGATCAAACCATTAAAGAGAATAAAACATAATAAAAATAATTAGAAATGATACAGAACTTCACTAAACAAGATGGTAGGAGTTCAACAATGGTTATTATATTACATATTGTTGTTTTCAAATTAGTTGTTCCAATTATCAGATATAAACATGCAAAATTTTTCACAAATATTAAGCATTAACTGCTCCTTTCAATAAACCAGTAGACATCAGGAGCACAATCATCCCAGCTACCTTCTTTAGACATACATACATATATGCCCTTCCTTCTTTCTTTCTTTTTTGCTTTTTCCTCATCCAAGTTGTTCCTTCCCTTTGAGCAATTTGTTTCCCTTTCATAATCTCTCTTATACCTTTTGGGTTTTATTTACTTTTTCATGTTCTTGTACTAGGGAGACAATACAGTGTTTACACATCTAGGTCTGATTTATTTCACTTATGAATATGGTTTCTAGTTGCATCCATTTTCCTATAAAAATCTCGTTTATCTTTTTATAGCTGAGTAATACTCCATTGCATAAAAATACCACATCCCTTTTTATCCATTCCTCAATTTATGGACATTTGGGTTGGTTTTCAAGATTTAGCTATGACACATTGTGCTGCTATACATATGGGTGCACATGTATTGCTGTTGTATGATGTTTTTAATTCCTCTAGGAAAGTACTCAGAAGGGGAGTAGTTGGGTGAAGTGGGACCTCTAATCTTAGTTTTGTGAGGAGTCTCCACACTGATTTTCACAGTGGTTTCCCCAGTCTACATTCCCACTAGCAGTGAAGGGTTCCCTTTTCCCCAAAGCCCTTCCAGCATTTATTATTGGTTGATTTCTTGATGATAGCCATTCTTTCTGGGGTGAGATGGAATTTTAGTGTGGTTTTCATTTGCATTTTTTGAATGACCAATGATGTTGAACATTTTTTCATGTATTTATTTTCTATTTATATTTCTTCATCTGAGAAGTGTGTATTCATTTCAGATGCCCATTTTTGAATTGGGTCTTTGAATTTTGTGGGGCTTAGTTTTTAAAATTCTTTATAAGTTCTAACTATCCCTTTGTCTGAGGGGTAGTTGGCTAAAATTTTTTCCCAATTCTTGGGTTCTATTTTTACTCTGTTGGTGATTTCTTTTGAGGTGCAAAAACTTTCAATAAGATGAGATCCCAGTTGGTAAGTCTTTGAAGTATTTCCCATGCAGTTTGATTTTTATTCTTGAACTCTCTGCCTATCCCAATGTTGTCAAGATTTTTATCTACTTGGTCTTCCAATAAATTTCGTGTTTCTGTTTTAATATTTAGATCTTTGATCCATTTTTGACTTTAGTTTAGTGCATGGTGAAAGACATGGTTCTAGTTTTAGTCTTCAGGTTGTGGAAAGCCAGTTGTTGCAGCACCATTTATTAAAGATTCTATCTTTCTTTCAGTCAACATTTCTGGTCTTTTTGTGAAACATAAGGTTGCTCAGTGTACTTGTAGTTGTGTCTGCATTTTCTAATCTATTCTATTGATATTCAGGTCTGTTTTTTTTTTTTTTTGGCTTTTTTTTTTTTTGGCCAGTACCATGCTGATTTTATCAAAGTAGCTTTGTAGTATAATTTCAAGTCAGGGATTGCATTGCATCCTGCTTTTTCTTTGCTTCCCAGGATTGCTTTTGCTATTCTAGGCATCTTCTGGTTCCAAATAAATTTTAACAGTGTTTTCTCTAGATCTGTGAGATATACTAGTGGTATTTTATTTGGGATTGATTTGAATCTGTACAACAATTTTGGGATATGGTCACTTTCACAATTTTGATTCTTCTTATCTGCAAGCAAGGAATATCTTTCCATTTTCTGAAATCCTGTTTGATCTCTTTTTTCAGAGTACTATAATTTTCACTGTATAGATTTTTTATTTCCTTTGTTTGATTGATTCCTAAGTATTTCATTTTTTATATGCTACTATGAAAGGTGTGGTTTCCCTAATTTGTCTCTCAGGGTGTTTACTGTTGGCGTACAGGAATGCTATTGATTTTTGAGTGTTGACTTTATATCCAGCTATGCAGTAAATTCACTCATTAAATCTATTAGCCTCTTGGTGGAGTTTTGGGGTGTTCCATGTGCAGTATCATGTCATCTGAGCATAATGATGATTTCACTTCTTCCTTCCCTATCCTTGTTCCTTTTGTTTTGCTCTCTTGTGTAATTGCTCTGACTAATATTTCCAGAACTATGTTGAACAGGAGTGGTGGCAGTGAATATCCTTGTCTTGTTCCTGATTTTCAAGCAAAAACCTTCAGTTTTTATCCATGTAGCATGATGTTGGCTGTTGGTTTGTCATAGATGGGTTTTATCAGACTGAAGTAAAGACCATGTATTTCTATTTTCTGTTGGGTTTTTATCCTGAAAGAGAGTTGGACTTTATCAAAAGCTTTTTCTGTTTCTATTGAGATGATTGTGTGGTTTTTGTCATTTGCTGTATTGATATGGTGTATTACATTAATTGATTTGTATATATTGAACCATCCTTGCATTCCTTGCATGAATCCCACTTGGCCATGGTATATAATCTTTTTGATGATTTGCTGCATTCTGTTTGGTAGTATTTTGTTGAAAATTTTGCATCTATATTCATTATGGAGATTAGTGTTTAGTACTCATTTATGGTTATGTCCTTCTCTGGTTTTGTTATCAGAGTAATACTTGCCTCCAGCAATGAGTTAGGGAGAATTCCCTTCCCTTTGAATTTCATTAAAGAGTTTGAGAATTGGCTTTTCTTGCCTTTTTGAGACAGGGTGTCACTATGCAGTTCAGGTTGGCCTTGAGCCCTGTTTGTAGCCCAGGCTGGTCTTGAACTTGCAACGATCCTCCTGCTTCAGCCTTCTGAGTGCTGAGTTTACAGGTGTGCACCACCACACTCAGCAGAACTGGCTTTAAATTTCTAAATTTCTTGCAGAGTTCAGTTGTGAATAAATTAGGACCTGGGCTTTTCTTTGTTGGTAAGTTTTTTTAAATTACATTCTCAGTTTTGTTTTCTGATATTGAGTTATTTGGGATTTTTATATCTTCCCAATTCTGCTTTGGTAATTCATATGTATCTAGGAATTTGTGCATTTCTTCTGCGTTTTCCATCCTATGAGAGTAAAGATTTTTGAAGTGGATATTGATGATCTGAATTTCTATGGGATCTGTAGTTATTTCATCTTTTTAATTTCTTCTTGCATGAATTTAAATTTTTTCTTTCATTTTCTTGGATAAAGTTGGCAATGGTTTATCAATTTTATTTATACTTTAAAATAACCAACTCTGATTCATTAATTCTTTGTGTTTGAGGATGTTATTTAATTTCCATGTGTCTATGGAGTTTTGTGACTTTTTGGTCTTAAATTTTCAATTGCATTGCACTATGGTTCAATAATATGTGTGGGATGATTTCAATTCTTTCACATTTACTTAAGCATGTTCTATGGGCTAATATATAGTCCATTTTAGAGAACATTCTATGTGCAGCTGACAACAATTCTGATGTTGTTGGGTGGAACTCTCTGTAAAGTTCTACTAAATTTATTTGTTTACAATTTTATTTTAGTTCTGTTGTTTCTTTCCTGATTTTTTGTTAGTTAATCTCTGTCTTTGTAAAAATAGGGTGTTAAAGTCCCCTATTATGATTGTGTTACTGCTTATCTGATTTTTCACATCTGTTAAATTTTGTCTTATATAGTTGGGTGGTCCTATATTTGGGGCATAGACATTTATGATTGCTCTCTCTTCCTTTTTTAATTCTCACCTAACAGGTATGTAGTGACTTTCTTTATGTCTTTTGATTTTGTTTTTTTTTGTTTTTGTTTTTTGTTTTTGGTACCAGAAATTGAACTCACAACCTTGTGCTTGCCAGGCAGGCGCTGTGCCGCTGAGCTAAATCCCCAGCCCCTCTTTATGTCTTTTGATTGTTCTTGGCTTGAAGTTTACCTTGTCTGCAAACAGAATAGCTACCCTCACTTTTTTCTGGGTTCCTGCTGCATGAAGTATTGTTTTCCATCCTTTGATTTTCAGTCTTTGAATTTCCTTTTGAGTTAACTGTGTTTCTTGTGTACAGTATATAGTTGGGTTTTGTTTCCTAATCCATTCTGCAAGTCTGCTTCTTTTGGTTGGTGCATTGAGACCATTTACATTGGTGGTTATAACGGATATGTACTGGCTTATCTTTGTCATGCTATTTTCCTGCTGTTGGATCCTCCTTTTTCCCTCTGTTTAGTTGTTTGCTCTGCTTGTTGGTTCCTTTCTGTTGTTGTTCTTGAAGTTGCGGTCTGTTTTATCTCTTTCTAGTATATCTTTTCATACTCTTTGTAAGATTGGTGTTGTGCTCATGAATTTCTTCAGTTGTTCTTTACCATGAAAATATTTTAGTTCTCCATTAGATTTGAAAGATATTTTTGCAGGGTACATCAATCTGGGTTGGAAGTTGTTTTCTTCTAGTACCTGAAATTCTTCACTGTAAGCTCTTCTTGCCTTGATGATTTGTGTAAGTCTGCCATGATTCTGATAGGCTTTCCTTTATAGGTGATCTGTTTCTTTTCTCTAGCAGCTTTTAATATTCTGAGCTTTTGTTCAGTTTCTGGAATCTTGATTAGTATATGTATGGGGGTAGATATATTCCGGTATGATTATCTGGAGTTCTATATGCTTCACTTATCTGGATGTCTGATTCTTTTACCATGCCTGGGAAATTTTCTGCTATTATTTCTGCAAACAGTCTTTTTATGTCATTTGTGTTGGCGCCTACTGTTTCATTAATACCTATTAATCTGACATTATTTCTTTTTGCCTCATCTTGTAGTTGTTGAACTGTTATTTCCTGGTTCCTTGTTGTTTTTAAGAAATCCCTCCTTTCACGTTCATTAGTGGCAATGCTGTCTTCAAGGTCTGAAAGTCTATCTTCAGCTTTGTTCAGGCGGTTTTGCAAGCTTTCAGTGGAATTTTTAAGTTCTGGATATCTGTTTGCATCTGTTTCATACCTTCTAGTTCTTTTCTATGTTGTTCCCTGAAGGTTTTATTGAGTTGTCTATGCTCTTCTATTTTCTTGTCTACATCATCTTTGTATATGTTGAATATTTCTTTCATTATTGTTGTCATTTCTTTTCTCACCTGAGATATAATTTCTGACCTGATGTATTCTATGACCTGCTGGAGTTGTTTCTTTACTTCAGTTGCTATCATTTCAGAAATTTCAGGTGTATGAAATTTCAGGCTCTTTTGTGTTGATGCCTCCTGGACTTGTTTTGGGTGGTGTGGAGGTCTGGGATTGCATTTTGCTTCTTTGTTTTGTCATTTTTGAAGAACCACAGACTCGCTGTAGTGCAGTCTCACTATCCTGATTGCTTGTGAGTGGCCGGGTAAGAGCCTAAAGATCCCCAGTGCTCAATGTAGCTCCTGTACTGGTGAGTGGTGGCAGCCCAGCCTGGGCCGACACACTATGGGTGTGGTGTGTAGCCACTGAGGCCCCAGAGGGTGCCCAAGGTTTCGTCTGCCTTGCACACTGTTCAAGGAGGCAGAGCCCCGACTCACCAGGTTTCCCCAGGATGTCCAGGGTTCAGCCCAGCCTGGAGCAACACACTATGGGTGTGGTGGGTAGCCACCAAGGCCCCAGAAGGTGCCCGAGGTTTTGCCTGCGTTGCACGCTGGTCAGGGAGGCAGAGGTCAGACTCCAAAGAGTCTCATCTTGACCTAAATCATATCCCATCTGTTGGTGAATCTTCACCCAGTGCTGCCTCAGTAAATGCATAAAGATAGGCTCTTTGTTCTGTTTTTGTTGTTGTTGTTGTTGTTGAGACAAGGTCTTATTATGTACTTCAGGATGACTTTGAACTTACTATGTAGTTCAGGGTGAGATCCTTCTGCCTCAACCTCCCAAGTGCTGGGATCAGAGGCATATGCCACCATGCCCAGCTAAGACACGGTCTTCTTGTCTTGATTTGGTACAACTTGAGTGGGCTTTACCAGTTCCAGAGCTCATTACAGGACTGGCTGAGGCCTTTGTTGTGACATCACCACAGCTCACCCTCTTTATCTGCCTATTGGCTTGCTTTTCATACATTAAAGGTAATGTTTTTGAACGTACTATTCTTGCACACAGAAGTTTGACCTATAGTCCTTAACCCCCATCATTTCATTACCTAACTATGAAGGAAAGAGAAAACACTTGCTGATATTTAAACAAATATTATTTCTCAGGCATCTTGCTAAGGTTTCATTGTGTTATCTGATCATAACAGTATCTCTGGTTTTTAAACAAAACTCATCTAATGACAATTATATACTTTGTCCCAGTTTTGTAGCTACTAGGTGGTACAGCCAGGTCTTGAAACTAAAAGAGTGACCAAATTATATGGTGATTATTAAAAAAATTAATAAACAACAAAATACACATTACTGTAATGTCCCCAAAATACTGTCTCACATTGGATATGCCTATCCCACTGGTCTTGCTACCTTCTGAAGCAATTCTGGAAGTCCTCTTTTACAAGTGTCTTTTGAGGGGAGAGAAAACACATGGTGAATGCTGCTGCTGAGTACTGTCTGAAGGAAAGGCATGCTTCTAAAAAACATGCTGTTTCCTCATTTACCTTCTTCACTGGATCTGGCCTCAAGCAACAGCTGGAGCTTCCTCAACATCTAAATGATCATGAAAGGTAAGTGTTTTGAATCAACTTAGGACACTGAGGCAGTCATGACAGTTCAACCAAAGACTCACACAAAGCACGACATCCAGAACTGCTTCAAAAGTGGCAAGAATGATGTCATAAATGTGTTTGAAATGAGGGGGGAATATTTTGAAGGAGATTTTTGGCAATAGCTCTTACTGTAAATTTTGTTTTAAAAAATTAAACATTCATTGTAGGTTTCAATCACATTTCCTATGTCTGTTGTGTTCCAGAGTTATACTTTTAACTACTCAAGTTACTCAACCTCTTACATATCCAGGAATGTATTCAATTATTAGGAGAGAGATCAATTAGGAATCATAGCCATGAAGACCAATGAACATATTTTGAAAACTAGATTTTGCTATGTATTTATGCTTGTGGATACTCTTTTTGTAAAAATTATCTCAATCTTGTTAAAGTTATAGGTGTAAACATTCAAATGTTTTTTATAACTAATTTTTTATCATTGCTACAAAAAGAAAGTATGTGAAAATTAATTATGTATAAAGAAATTCAAGCTTATTCATTAATGGACTTTAATAAAAGTGATTTTTTTTGAAATCTACCAGTGATGTGATAGTGAAATTTCAAGTAATTAATTGCTAAATGCTTGTCCCTATTGTTAGATGTTAAATTACATTCCATCCATTACTTGTGACATAAAAAATCCATATTGTTTCACAGGTTTAAGTATATTTTTAACCAAATTGGACTAGTTACATGATTGGTTTTGTCTACTCTGAAGAAATTAATGGTTAATTTTAAGTAGTTGAATTGAAAAATCTTTTCATCACTAGGCCCATATAGATGTAATTTTACATGATGGACTCCACAAAATAGATCTTATTTACTCTTTTTACTCTTTCAACTTTTCACACTAGGAAGACAATATGATGTTTATACATTGTGAGTCTGGTTTATTTCACTTATGAGTATGGTTTTGAGTTGCATCCATTTATCTATAAAAGTCTCAAGTTTATCCTTCTTTATGTCTAAGTAGTACTCTATGATATAAAAAGACCACGTCTTTACATAATAGAGAACTGCACGTTAAATTTCTTTTTTATGTGTGTGAAATAAGTTTTGTATTTATATGCACTGTGCAATAAGATACTTTATATTTGCATAATGCTGCTGAGTTTTTACAACTATTACCTCATATAATCATGAAAAATGATTGATTGTTAGATAGCTGAAATGGTTTTATTAATTTCATTTTCCAGACAGGTAAACAGAATCAAACTAAGCAATTCGCTTAAGTGGCTCTATGTGTTATGGATATGTTAGTTCATTTGGTGGAGGCTCTTTTTCCTCACTGATGAAGAGTATATAAATTCACCGACATGAATATATGTGTCTCTCCTTGCTTAGCTATTCTTCATTGCTACCTTTCTTAGATATTACATTTTGCCCTTCCTTTCATGACCAAGTTTATTTTTTTAAATAACTTACTTGCTACATTGATTTTGAAATTATATAGCTACCCTCCTGAATACTTTCAATGGGAATGTTTTGTAACTTAGAAATCGTTAGTACCATCATAGTTTGCTGGAAACCTCCTCATTATTACACCCCTGGCATGGTCACAGGTCACAGCTTTCCCATGTCATTGTTCAACATCCCTCCCCACTATGTGTCTGAGAAAAGCCCCCCTCTTTCTTTCCATGATGCTGAAAGTTGCCCTTCTCTCCCTTCTGCTACCTTCACTGAATTCTTCTCCCACACTTCTAATGCAGTTGTTTGCCAAAGTTACATCCTTGACTTCCTTCTGCTTATTACATCTTTGACTAGTGTTTATGGTTTTATTTATTATCTCACCCAAATGAAAGGTAATGTAGTGCAGCAGTTAAATTTTTTGCCTTGAGATTCAAGTGGAATTGTTTTTGAATCCTATCTCCATCCTTTATTAGCTCTGTGGATTTGAGAAATGACTCAGTTTATGTACGTGCCAAGTGGGTTTGCTCCTTCTTACCTCAGAGGGTTGGAAGGATTGAGGGAGGTACAACATGTAGAATGCGTAGCCACTGAGCTTGCAAGTTTTCATCTTAATGCTTCAAGAGTGCTACAAGACTGTACCATTTGGCCTTTTCCTACCTCCAGGCAAGAAATATTGGTGGTGAAGATTATTTGGAGGCAGAATAGATGAAAAGAAGCAGATGTATCAAAGACATGTTTCATAGGAAGGATTTACTAGAGTGGGCATTAAATTGGTGACTGGGATAGGGTGAGAAGTACTAAAATAACTCTAAAGTTTCAACCTCATAGAATTGGATAAATGGTGGTATTACCGAGAGAGGAAACACCAGGATGTTTATAAGTAAACCTTTTTCCCTACCTATGAGTCAACCAGTAGAATTTTTGAAAACATCATTCTCTACCATCTTTTACTGGCTTCCTTTTCTGCAAGATACGCTACTCAAGAGAACAAAGGAAAATATTGACAGATAGAACTCAACTTGATTTTACTCACCACCAACCTATCTTTGGGTTTAAAGTTACATTACATGAGTTAACTGTTTCTCTTGGTACATTTTCAGAGTTAAAGAGTATACAATGAACTATTTAATTCAGTTCTTATCTAAATTAAGAACAGCTACCATAAATTAAAAGAAAAACCTTTCTTTTTCCATGAAATTTTTTTCTGAAGTAAAAATTTTACTTGTTAAAGTGAAATAGGCATGGTATCTGAGATTAGAACTGTAGAATTTTAGAAGTGAAAAGCGTGTTGGAGATGATCTGCTTCACAAACACTCAGGATGACACATAGGAGCTTGCTTGCCCCTCTTGGAAGTGAGTTTGCCTGTATGGGAGGAACTGGTCTGCTACACCACGCTTCAGGTGTTTGCTGTTAGTTCTGAGTTCTTATGAGAAACAGAATCAGAAAGACCCTGGTCCACTTGGGTTCATTTGGGGACCAGTCCTATTGCCCTCTAAATCATCCAGGTGGCCTCTGGATATACTGCCCATCTAACTGTGTGGGCACCACTGCTCTCTTTACCAAGGACCACTTGATGCTCACGAAGTTCAACTCTTTTCTAGATTCCAGATCCACATTTTGTCTGAGTAACAGCGTAGACAGAAATTAGAAACGTTTCTGCTAACATGCTTGGATTCGATCAAGTCTCTAGAGGAAGGCTCTGTGATGAAGTCCCGAAGGATAGTGGTTGGAAAGGAACGGGGGGTCACGGCAAGTTAGTCATTATAAACTGCTCAATGGAAATTTTCTTTTTTATCACTGTGACCTCCATTGTTTAACATATTGCCTGGCACCCAATATTTAATGGGTGATTAAGTAATTATGTAACTATATGAGAAGAAGGAAAGGAGACCCAACTGAGTCTTAGTGGGGAATTAAATGCAAATTTGATCTCAGAAAAGAAGCAATCACTAATGTGGGGAGTAAATTTAGTGGTATAAAGAATCACCTGAAGTGTGGAACTAAGGCTTCTTCAGTATCTGCCCACCAAGCTGCTTAAGATTGTGGAATTTCTGTTAGATCCTTATTTAAGGATCTAACAGCAGTCAAGTTTGTCATGACTGCTTCTGGATAAAAGGACCACACGAGGTAAAAAAACACTAAAATTCCAAAATAACAGCAAAAGAGCAAGGTAAGGAGCATGTGACACGCGTGTGTGCACGCGCACACACACACACAGTGTCATGGATATTGATGAAACATTTTGTATAATGAAATGATTCTGTTAGATATTTACTGATTTTCTATGTTTTATAAAAAGATCTCTATCAAATTACTTGGCCCTTTTGGGGTTATGTAAGAATCTTCTATCTTGGAGATTAAAACAAAGACGTTCCAAATCAGTGAACAAAAACGGCTTCCTGCCACCTACAGAAAATCTTGCTGCCAAGGTAAAAAATGACAGACCTGTAATATTTATGCCAAAGATAGCATTTCTTGTGTCCCAAATGATATATCTGTAGACCATGTACTTCTTGAATTTGTTCTTACTGCTAAACTGCATTTTTTTTATTACAAAATAAAGGTTTGCTTTAGTTGACTTTATGATCAGAAAAACCATTAGCAAAAGCTCCGAGCAACTCATCACCAAAAACTTATCAGAAGGAGGATTTGGAAGTCTCTTTTTCTATAAGTTAAGGAAGAATTTGTCAAGAGCTTTTCTGTGGTTTTCTATCCAGTGTATTATACGTCATGGAAACTGGGCTGTGTCTGATGTTACCATTTTGCACCCATACTCCCCAGTTGGCCAGTTAGTGAGCAGACCAGAAGCGTTTTGATCTAGTTCACTAAGCTGCAAACATGTGCTCTCACAGAAATAACATGTTTCATAATTTAGTTTATCAACTAACTGTTGTTCCTCCTAAATTCAATATGTTCTTGATGTAGATTAAGATTTTTGCAGAATGTTAAGGAGGGATTCTAGTTCTGTTTTTTAAAAAAATTTTTTATTTTTTATTTTTTTGTTTGTTTTTCTTCCGGTACCAAGCATCGGACTCACGACCTTGCGCTTGCCAGGTAGGCGCTGTGCCACTGAGCTAAATCCCCAGCCCCTGCTTTTATTTTTAACATAAAATTTTCTCATTGAGGTGCTGATTAAGAGGGGACTTGAACTTTGGGACAGGTGCTTTGTCCTAGAAGAAGTCATCATGGAAGGAAAGAGCAGGAAGGGTCCCCCAATCTCTTCTCCAACCTGAGTTCAGCTGAACAGACAGAGAGAAGGCCAGAGACCTAGAAGGCCTGGACTGGAGAGAGACACTGTTTGCTAGATACGCACTCCTCTATCAGTCACCAGAGCTTCATTACATCTCCTGTGTTTTATTTTTGACAATAGTGTCTGTGTCCTTGAACTACATTTTCTTTGTTGATTGAAATATTATACTTCTTGCAACCTCAGAGTAAAAATTATTTTGGATAAAAAATTGTATTTGAAGTCAATGACACAATAGCATGTCATTTCAAATCCAAAAATGCTGACTTCATTTGGAATTTTAAAAAAATCTCTCTTTTTTTTTTTCTACCTTGAAAGATGCTACAGAGTTAAAAAGAAGAAAAAATAATTTGATATTTATTATTTAGTTCCTGTTCACAAACACAGGCTTTTGGAGTGGAATTTTTCTTTCTTTTCATTTTCTTTTTCTTTTTCTTTTTTTTTTCTTTATTAAAAGAATCCAACTATTTTCTGGGATAGGTCCTTTGTGAGAGATATCCTTTCCTTCAATAAGTAAAGATTATTTTTCACAGACATTTTGTTATTAATTCATGTTAAATAATAACTCTTTCTTAAAAAATGGAATGAGTCAAAAGAGATAAATTTGACATTTTAGAATGGTGAGATCTTGATTTAACTGCACATGAGGACTTTGGTTGCTGAGGGACATCATTTTCTCTTTTAATTAATTTCATTTTCTGACATTTCTTTCATCATGAGGCAAATTTGTTTGTGGTGCTTAACCTTTAAGCATTAGATTGGTTTTCACTGGAGTCATACAATGACCAAGAGTAAGTAGAGTACATGTAAGACATGGAAAGTTTTTAGAAAGGCAAAAGGCAAAAAAGCCCTCTTCAAGTTAATTTCTCTGCCTGGGAAATTTCTTCACATATGTACAGGACCTGTGGCCTGAGGTGTCTGTGATTTCTGCTCTCTTCATCCCTTTTCACAGCCTTCAGAGCCTAGGGACCTCATGAGCTGCAGATGGCCTTCCAGACTCTCTTCCCTATTCATTATACTCCATGAATACAAACACACACACACACGCACACAACTCCCCCTTTTTGAATCTTAAAGCTCACTTCTTTTTTTTTTAGCCCCTGGTTTCTCTATTATCTTCCCTTCCCAAATTGGAATTATTGATTTCTTCTTTGTTCGCACGCACCCAATACATGTCTGTGTCATGGCGTTTATTCTATGTTATTATCATTTGTACTCTATCCATTCTATTCTGCTTTTCCTTGAGAGCACACCAGGTTTTATTGACATTTTGCACTGGAAAGGAAGGAGTTATAGCATCTTTGCTGAGATGCATTTGTTCCCTTTACCGGGGTCAGAGTAAGAGATGCCCCCAGGAAAAGAAAAGGCAGGTTACTTGGTCTAATCTCCAGGATGATATTTGCTGGGAGCAGGAGAACTGATCTGCACACAGCGCTTAGCAGGATGTCTCTGGCCCAGGATGACGTACAGTAAGGAGAACCTAGAAAATGAGGTCTGGCCCCATGGAGACCGTCACCCAGGCTAGATAACATTCTAGGGAGACACTAAGGAGCTTTTCCTGAAAGAGGCGGGGAGTCAATATTTTAATCATGTAGGTCACATTGACACTCAGCTCTGCTTTGTGGTGGGAAAATAGCCATAGACAACGTATAGTGGAACAAGTAGGTCTTGCAGTGTTTCATTGAAACTATTCATGGAAACAAGTGGTTGGCTTGGGGCTGTCACTTGCTAACACTAGATCTGGGGTGTAGAATAGAGAAGCCTCAGAACTGAACTTTTTCTGCAGTGTGAGACATTGTAAAACCTCACCTAGAAAGTGAAACTGTTGCTCTGGGCCATGGCCCATGTCCAGGAGGGAGGAAGGGTATGGAGGGAAGACCTGTGAGGGTCCGCACTTCTGTTTTGTCTGTCCTTGATTGCCTGCCTCTTTGAAATTATTAGCAAAGTTTAATTTTAAGGGAGATCTGATTTGTGTAGTCCTGATTTGACAGTCCAGGTACTATGGTGTCTCGTAGGGCACATTGACACAAATGCAGAATAATGCATATTTATTGGAAAGAGTTATTCTGAGGCACTCATCTAAATCTCCTCGTGGTATTGGTTCCTTCAGTGCCGAATCTAGATGCGCACATGCACTTTGCTGATGTACCCTGGGAATCAGGAGGTCCATTCAAGTGCATCTCAAACTCTCAAGTGATATGGTCTTCTCTGACCTTTAGCTTTGTTAATGTCCCTCACTTTTCTATAGGTTTTGGAAGCACTTGTTACACAGTTGTTGAAAACCTTTTATATAAAGCAATGTCGTGTTGTTACCTGTATTTTGCACTTTGGAAAGAATGGCTTTTCTTAAATAGGGTTCTCTGTCTGCAGTATAACACTATGGGGATTCATGCCCTAGTTTGGTGTGGTTATGCTGGACATTTTCCATGGCATTTGAGTCAGTATGATTTAAGACTGACTCAGAGTCTGAAATGAAAAGAGAAACGCATAGCCCTGACTTTTGAAGCATTCTGTTACTTTGGGTAAAAGACAGATTTAGAGTTGCTACTGGATCTTATTACTAACTAGCTGTGTTACCCTGACCAAAGTGCGTACCTTCTCTGAGTCTGCTATTCTTCTGCAAAGCTGAGAAGTCCACTTTTATCATGCAGATTTAAAAAGAAAGCTCATTTACAGGTTGGATAGTTATTCTTGTTCATTGTTGGCCTTTAGCCAGAAGTTGTATGCACATGCACATATGTCACTCAGAATTACAATCAAACGCTGAGAAACCTCCCCTACAGATGTTCCTGAAAGAAAAGGGCAGATTTCCTTTCTAGTGTGGTTTAGAAGCAATTCGACTTGAAGGCAGAAGGCTGAACTGGAACAGTCTCTTATTGTCCTTTATAGTCCTATTAACCTGTCTATTTTATCTGCTTCCCTTTGGCACAAATACTGTCTCCCTCAGCATGTTGACTCTAAGGGAAACAGCCCAGCATGCTAGTGCAGAATACTAGTTAAGTGCTGATCAAGTGAGTTCTGAATGTATGTGCCACTTGACGAAAATTATTTATTCAGTCAGGGAAGAAACTAATTCACACAGCAGTGCCCTAATTGGCATCAGAAAGGCGTTTCCGCAAAGCCCATAGGAAAAGCAGGAAGTTGATTAAATAGGAAAAATGCACATGGAAATAAGAGTACAAAGAATGTATAGAAGAATAAAATGCAGTTGTTAAATAATCGGCCTCACGATATTTCCCCCTCCCAGAAGTTACCTTTGATTTAATGCAGGAGAGAGCACCTGGGAAAATTTCAAATTGGAGTCCCTCCTCCTCCTCCCCTGCCTGTACTAAGAACCCACGGCCCAGAATTCAAATACCAAATGTAAGAAAGGCAGGTAAAAAGAACAGTGGAAAACAGATGGCAGCAGTTACAACTAGCAAATTCCCAGTCGGTGGCTCTCACATTTAGAAGCGGGCATCTGTTCTTCTTCCCCACTGCAAAGTGGTTTTAACTCAGAGGTGTTAAAAATATCTAAGTTGCTGTTTTATTCATTTCTGCTATTTACTGACTTTAATGACTTACAGTATATCCAATGAAAAGTACAATGTTTACCCAAGCGGCAAGAGACTCAAAACAGAAATATGGGATGCTGTTAAAACCTTGTGGTCTACCGAACAGCCTGTATGGTTTTATAGGTGTACCTTGCTTTATGAAATAGACAGGCACCTTAACATTTGTGTGAATCAAAATGTGTTTTAAAATATAGCTGGGGTGCTTGATAGGGAAAGGACCCCGAGAATGTTACACCTCTTTGGGCCTCAGTCCTTCTCTACAAAATGGAATAATGATGTGTACATTATTATTTTTCTGTGCAGATCTGTTGTGAATATTAGAGAAAGTATTAGTGAAAAGTATTATAGACCTCTCAAGTATAGCAGTCAGCAATATGTTCTATTATAGATGAAAAATTCCATTTTGAAGCAAATACCTAAGGTGTTTCTATGTTCATGAGTAAGAGGATCTCAAAATGGAAGAAAGTCTTCACAATTCTGAATAACATATCAATAGCTTCTTTTTTATGATATTGTCAATATTCCTTGCCCACAATCATTTGTAAATGGTACTAGGAAGAGAGTCCTATTGAATTAAATATCTTTTAATTTCATAGCTGGTACAGAATAGGTGATTAATAGGTATTTGTTCACCCTTCACTAGCTCATATTCATTTTTTTTTCCTTTTTGTTATAATAATATTCATTATAGAAAATTTGGAAATGCATAAAAACATGAAGAAGAATAAAAACTGTAGTTTACAATTTTAAATTCCAGAGACATTTTAAAAACTGGTATCATTTTGTATCACTACTTTGAGGAAGTACTAGTAATAAGATTAATTTATTAATGGGTTTTTTACACTTATAAAATTTAAACTGAATAATAGATCTATTTAGAGGGTGGGTTTTTCATTAATTTGACCTCACAGGCACATTGTTTTGCTATTTTAGTGAGACAGTTTTAATATTAATAACTTCTGACATCTATTAAAAAAATTATTATGTACTAAGTACTATATAAGGTTTTTTATGAATGAGCACATTTAATTTTCACAACAATTCTATATATCTGGAAATCAGAGCATTTGATATTAAGCAACATGCCTAGGAACATGAGGCTAGCACGTCCTAAGGTGTCTTTGTTAATTTTTCTCTCATTGCTGAGACAAAATACCCAAAGCCCAAATTTAGGAAGGAAAGGTTTCTTTAGCTCACAGTTTGTGGAGGTTCCATACTTGACTGGCTCCAAGATAGAGTGGCACATGGCAGAGGGCAACAGTTCATGTTGTTCAACAGCAAAAAGCCATGAGAGCAAAAGAGAGGAGCAGCGGCAAGCAGCCTCTTTCCCAACCTTACACTGTATGCAAACTACCCACCCCAGGGCAGGTGTAGCACTCACATCTATAATTCCAACATTGGACCATGAATCAATCATAAACTCTAGAAGCCCACCCCATGAGTGTATGTGGCTTTAGGGGGACACCTAGACACAAACCATACCATGAGGCTAGAGTGAAATGGAGGAGTGTGATTCCATAATGTTTGGTGAGCCATTCTGATTTAGTGTAATGCAGGAGCTCAGATTTTGGAGTCAGATACTTTGGGGGAGGCATCTATTCCCTATTCTTCCTGCATCCTTTCACATGTAGAGACTTCAGTTCTGAGCACTTTCTGTCCTCCATTCTCTTCTCTAACTCTTAGAAAGACTGATATCCTTGTGGCTGTGGATGTAGCTCAGTGGTAGAGCAATTGCTTAGTGTAGGTGAGGGTCAGGATTGATCCCCAGCTCTTCAACAAGTATTAGAAAAGATGGGGATGCCCTTTGTGGGTAAAGAAATTCAAGCTGTTATATTTGCCTCAGCCTTTCTCTTTACTTGAAATCTGTATCCTTACTCTTTACTTCAGAGCTGCCTATCTGAACAAAATCTCCGTGCACTTCAGGCTAACGTTGTGACAAGGCCAGTAGTTCTTTTGGGAGGAGGGTGAATTCAATTCAGGGAAGCATAGGTGACCCTCTTTCTTTGCCCCTAAGTAATCTCTTTCAGCTTTCCTCTTTATCAATAATCCATCTCTCTAATTTGACTGTATATCTCCCAGTTTGTACTTGGTCATACAAAGAAACATTACATTTCAATCTTCTATGTCTCTTACAAGATAGTCCAGGTTCTTTTCTAATCTTTGTTGTCTGTTTACATGAAACCTTGGACAAGTTACTTCCTACTAATTACCTCACACAGAGATAATATTTCCTTTCTTATGGGTCATTGTTAGCTTTAAATGAATTAATATGCACAGAAGTATTGAAACATTTTTTGACAAACAGCAAAAAACCCCTGAGCTGAGAAAATGTGGTTTGAGGTCAGTAGGCTGACGTTAGAGGTGGGAGGTGGCGGTCGGCACACTGTGTTTGTCATTCTGATCATCCTCTGACCCAGACCCATCAGGCCCTCACCTGAGCTTTCCTATTCTATTCCATCTCATTCTCTCAGAACTGCAGAAAACAGGCTTCAAAGTATTTCTTTTGTGATATGCAGGCTGAGGTTTAGAGATGATAAGTGTTCTAGCCAGCTTGCCATCACTGTAGCAAAACAACTGAGATAATCAACTTAAAAAGTGAAGCAGTTTTTTCTGGCTCTTGGTTTCAGACTGTGGTTATTGGTCTTATTACTCTGAGCCTGTGGTGAGAAGTACATGGTGCAGCAAATTTTTCACCTCAGCTGGGATGTGAAAAAACCTGGGATTCCACAGTCTCCTTTGAGGCTACCTCCAAAGTGACCAAAAACTTCTCCTATGCACTACATCTTCACGGTTTCCATTGCCTTCCAACAGAATTGAGCCAAAGGTCAGACATTACCATATGGGCCTGGGCAGGACATTCTAAATGCCAATGATAGCAAAATTTTTCCAGAGTCAGAGAGCTGGAAAGAAGAGAGGTTGGTATTCCAAACCAAGTCTAGAGGCCAGATGATTCCCTAGACCTGGCTCTTATAGTTATAGTAGGACCTGGTGTTATGAGCACGGAAAGAGATCCTTCCATGGGTGTGGGCCAGTGGCAAGGTCACTAAATGACAGCAGAAGGTGCCTTGACTCTTGAGAGCCCCTGTACAGGTTGTAGGAACAATGGCATAGAGGTCAACAGAAGATTGTGAAAAAGAGTAATAATTTTCTATGCATCTATCACTCTTCCCTAATTAATGTTCTGAAAATACTGGCTTCTCATGTAGAATTATACAGCTGTGGACCAAGTTGTTACACTTCAGAATCCTTATGTTTCATTTTCACTGAGAATCCTGCATTCTCCAGCAAGACGGTTGTCTTGGTTACTTTTCTCTCATTGCTGAGACAAAATACCTGATCCCCACAGTTAAGGAGGGAAAGGTTTATTTAGCTCACAGTTTGTGGAGGTTTCAGTCCATACTCGACTGGCTCCAAGGCAGAGCAGCACATGGCAGAGGGCAACCGTTCATGGCAGTAGAAAAGAGCAAAGGCAACAAGAGCAAAAGGGAGGAGCAGTAGCAAGCAGCCTCTTTTCCTCCTTTACACTGTATGCAAACTATCTGCCCCAGGGCAGGTGTAGCACTCACAATGATAATTTCAACACAGACAATGAATCAATCAGAAATCTAGAAGCCCACCCCATGACTGCATGTGGCACTGGGGGGACACACAGATACAAACCATAACAACAGTTGAGGTTATTTCTTAGTGTGTCACGTTGGAGTTTCTCAGGCTCAGTCTCCTCTACCCTATTCACTTTTCACCCTCAACCCAGAAGTGGTGTAGTACTGCCTAAGGAAGAGTAATATATAGCAAGGATTACATATGGTGTAGGGGAAATTTTGGCAATGTATTTGCTCTGAGAGACAGAAGTTGCTCAAAAGGACATCAGATTGAAAGACAGTTTGCAGGGTAAGCTGTGCTGTGCTTGAGCTTGTCATTCTCAAGGAAAAGGGGCACCTTTCTCAATGCACAAATTTGAACTTAGTAATCATTTGAAACAAGTGTAAGTTCTTTTATAAAACTAATGTATAATAAAAGCAACATTTGTTGAGTGCCTTTCACTAGGCTTTTTTACCCATATTATCTCAGCTCATCTTTGTGATAATCCTAAAAGGTGAATAGTATCACTTTTGCTCTGCAAAAATGAAACTGGGACTCAAAGTGGTTGAATGCTTTACTCAGGGTCACTCCTCCAGGAAGACACCTGCACTGGTGTATCTATTTCTGAAGCCCCTGCTCTTCTTGCCCTTTCTTGGATGAGATAGTCTATTAAATATGAATGGAGAAACTTCACTAGAAGGTTGATTCTTCAAAACAAGCCCAGGAATCCCTTCTCTGCTTATAAGTGGACACATTAGTATGATTTTTATGTCTACCTATAAATTATCTATAGTGTGATCAATTCTGAAACTGGCAAGGACAAACTTGGGCAAATAGCTGCTCTTTACAGAAAGTCTAGAATTGGAAAGAGAATGCCATGAATTTTTCAAGAGAAATGTTGCAGGGGATAGAAATCTTGATAGATAGGGTTTTTTTTTTTTTAAAGCTCCATATGAGAAAATTTTCCACAAGGGAAAACCCTTTTACCAACTTGGCAAAGACTGAAAATGCATAGTTTCCAGGATCAAAGTGTATTCACAATGTGAAGAACTATCCCTTGACAATCAGACTGGAAGAGTGAGGTCTCCTTTAATCTTTTTTTCCTTTGTTTTATTATTTTTTTCCGTAGGGGAAAAATCCCTTTTCATTTTCTTTTGCTGACTAACTCTACGCATTAATCACTGTCATCTCAAGACTCAGGGCAGTTTTCCCCCATTATGTTAAGAATGATATAAACACAAATCATTCTGGGGTTTCTATTTCAGGGTATTTTTTCCTTATATTTTTAAAGGTAAGTATCAGAATGTTGAGCTTAGAATAACACTGAGATTTTGGCGAATCAGATTTCTCCCCTTCCCTCACCCTGTACCCTCCAGAGTCGGGGAGAATGATGTGTCCTATGGGGGTAGAAAGCAATCTCAACCACCAAAAATCACTTGAAATGTTTATGAACTTAAGAGGAGAAACAGGCTTCTGAAAGACCTTCAGAACCCAAGGAAGTTATACATAGGCAGCCAGAAATAGTTACTTATAAATGAAACTTGAGGTTTTTGATAAGAGGCTCATGTGCTAAAGATTTTATGGCTTCATCCAGTGGGTCCTCATTTTCAGGATAAATGGCAAAATAAAGGCGGCAGCTTATTTTCTAGTTTCTCATCTGGGGGTCTAAACAAGTGCATATAACTGGAGTCACCGTCTATTTCTGAATTGTTCTTTTTAAAAAAGGCTACAATTATTAAGAAATAAAATCATCATTATTATCTCATTACAGTGTGGGCCCTGGATATGAAAAAAATTGATTACCTGATCTTTACTTCCCTTACTCTATTCTATCTTTAATCTTGTTGCTTGAGGATATTGGACTCTCAACACTCTTCCTGAATAATCAATCTGGTTAATTTAGCCTATAAACCACTTTACCCCTCGTGTCTGGTGTAACATATTGTTTAGTAATGTGGCCACTAAAGCATAAAATGTACCTCTTATAAATGGAAAAGGAAACAGCACTCTGATTTTGAACTTGGGCATCTTGCATTTTACCACTCTGCTGAGCTGAGTGGCAACTGTCTTCTTATTTATTTTGTTTTTAGCTACATGACTAACCTACCTCACTGTGCTTGACAGTTGAAGGAAATGCACAGTGAGAGATTCTGAAGCGCCTACGCCTTCGTTATTGCTTTTATGACAAAGCTGTCCCTCCACATGTCTGTGCTGCCCTCTGACCCCAGGCGTTTGCTTCAAGTAAACATGCCAGATGGTGGAGAAAAGTGATGGGTCGAAGAAAAACTCTCGAGGGTCAGGAATCACCAAATCCTCCATCACAAAACAAACTTAAAAGCAAAAATTTCACCAAATGCCATGGAGGGCTTTCACAGTGGACGTAGATGTAGGGCGGGTGAACCTTAATCACATATTTTGCTTTCAGGTCCTAATGGTTTTAGGCACAGTACCTATTGGTTAATTTGAACATAAGCAATTTATAAGAAATGATAAGAAGACAAGTTGGACATATGGATCAATCTTATACTCAGCAAAGAGCAGCAAGGTGAACAGTTTGTATGTGAGTATTCTAAGCTCTGGCCAGAAAATTACCAAAACAATTTAGATTCCTTTTAGCTTTTAGGAGCTGTTGTAGAAAGCTGAGACCAAAGAGATGGCATCATCTACAATTTCCTGGTACCCTAAACAAGCAACAGTAACCTCGAAGAAACATTTAGATAAGAACCATGTTTTCTTCTGTAGTGCAGTGTTCTGTAAGGCTAAGTGTATGAGCATTTATGAATCACCTTAAATAGGGTGTGACAGTGTATAGTCATTTTAGTGTGGCTGTTTTCAAAAATCATTTAACAAAATGTCTATACGCCATTTTATAGGACTGTGCATTTTATAGAACAGTATAATTAACAGTTATTCTTTGCAGATAAGCGTGCAGACATGGGCACTGTTGCCTCTTTCAGATGGTGGTATTATGATGAACCTGTAAAATGTATTACATTTATACATAGAACCCTACATTTAAAAATATAATAATAGGTGAGGAAATTAAAATAGTTTCTATTCAGCTTGTTGAAATAAATCCATGACCCTAAAATTCTTCCTGGATTAAGTAGTGTTTTATTTGACTTTCAGCATGAGATATGTCTTATAATTACTAAGAATAAAGACTTTCTTTTGTGTGGTAAAATGAATTCTTTGGCTAGCATACAATATAGGAAATTTAATTGGGATTCCCAGTGTAGAGGTTATCCCTAGGACTAAATTTGTGTTCTTTATAGGTTACCAAGTATCTATGATACACCATCCACAAAAACAAGGGTAATAGTTATTCTTCAAGTCTTACCAATTTAACACTTAATATCAACAGTAATCACCAGTTATTGAGTGTCCTCTCCAGCTAGAAATTTTGCAAAGTACTCTATATCTATGACTAATTTAATTTTTGTAAACTCTAGGAAAAGAGATAGCAATTAATATTTAGTGTCACAAATTACCAGTGGCTGGGTTTAATTGTTTTACATGTTATCTCATTAAACCTTCAAAACAACCCTAGAAAGTAGGTATAATTAATAGTGTCATCTTGTAAGGGAGAAAACAGATTTAGAGAGAGCAAACAACTTGTTCACTACCTTACACATGGTACTTGGAAGATACAGAGTGTATCTGGGGCACAATTTCTTGGTAATTTTTCTATGCATTATTTTTATCCCTTGTATATTCCATAATAGAAATGGAATTCACAGATGCAGCATCTGTCCAAAGTTATACTGTTAGGAAGAGACAGAGGGGACATGCAAGCTCAGGCTTTTCTGACTTTAACCTCCACAGACAGGAAGCTACTTTCTAGTAGGGCTTAGGCTGCTTCTAGTATGCTTGCCTACTTCTGCTCCAGTTAGTGTAGTTGTGTGCAGTTGTGCGGCTTCCAAACCTGTTTATAGTAACTAAACCTATTATGTAGCTAATTGTTCATGATTATATAACCTAATGGGATATGATTATGGACGTAGAATTGTCTCCATTAAAACTGAACTGGATGGAAAGACTTAAGAAAGGTAAGCTGAAATCAAAATTAATCAAATTAGATGTGAGTGATGCAGCTATAAAGCATTAGAGGAAAACAGTGAAGAAAGTTCTTTACTAACAACTGGTTCACAATGTTACTTAAATTTTCATTCTACTTAAAAAATTCCAAAAGACTGACCAAAAATGCACATTTATGTTATATGAAAATAAAATATTTGTTATGAATATGATTTTCTGATTGCATAATCCTTGATAAGAGTTTTTCCTCTATTATCCAATTTTCAGCTTAATAAAATGGAGATGCAGGCTGGTTAGCTCACTTACTTAGACCCTACAGTGTATAGAACAGTTGCAGAGCCAAAGACAGACAGGCAGAGGTGGAAGCAGGGTTTAATTCTGTGGTTCTCTGAAGCCTATGCTTTGCCCTTTACTACCTAACCAAGGATGATAAACTTGAGAGTCAGGGATGATATGCTGTGAAACCCAGTGGAAACTTGCTGGACTCATGTAGACCTTGAAGGGTCTCCCCACTTTATTCCCTGCCCTTGGAAAGTATTTCCTTTTTCTCAGACAGATATTAACCTATTTGGTTTTCAAAACTTTAGGGAAAGAGATTTCATCACATCACATTGTGATTATCACTGTTATAAGAATTTTATTCTCCTTAGAGACTATCGGTATAGACTCTTTCCAAGAGGCAGGGCTTTTAAACAGTAGGAGAGACAGAAATGACTTGTGATGACACGACAACAGCCCTGGAGGTGTATGTCCCAGAACTTGCCTTACTTCCTGCTATCTTCTCCAACTACTTGACATTTTCTAAATTATTCATAACTGAAAAAAGACATTGTGCTTTAGAACTGGTTATTAAAATCACTTTAAAAATAATTTCTTAAATCATTTCTTATCTCTTGAATTAACAAGATTATCAGCTTTCCTAGAGGATTTCCTAGAATGCAATCTATAACTGTATTTTTCTTGAGAATTGAGGTGCAGTAATGCTGAACAAAAGAGGTACTGCCATGTAGACCCTCTTTCTCCTGGACTTGCTAATGCCCAGGTCTCCTATATTATTTAGCATGAGTAGCATGTCACCCTACAACTTAGTGCCCTTTCACAACAGTACTGCCTACCATGGTTACTGTGAGTGAAGACCTTGTGGGCTGGCTGGGCACGTCTGGCTTGGGACCAGTCCATAGGCTGCAGTCGGATGTTTGCTACGGCTAGTCATTTGAAGGGTGAATGGGAATTGTTGCATTAACTTCCAAGGTGACCCCTTCATAGGACTGATTGGTGGGTACTGATTGTGGATGAGAAGCCACAGTTCTACATGGGCTTCTTTATGAAGCTGCTTGAGTAGTTTTATGGCACTGTGGCTGGATTTTATCAGAGTGACATATTCAGGAAGTCAGTGTAGAAGCTGCAGTGCCCTTACCTAGCCTCAGAATTCATACCCTGTCATTTCCACTGTATTCTATCAGTCATTTGTGTTTGTCAGCTTTCTGTTGCTGTGGAAAGACCTGACATATACAATTTTTAAAAAAGAAAGATTTATTTTGACTTGTAATTAAAGAAGTTTTAATCTATGGTCACTTGACCCTTTTGCTTCTGGGTCTTTGGTGAGACAGTACATCATGGGTGAAGTGTGTGGTTGAGAGGAAACTGCTCATCTACTGACAGCTGGGAAAGAGTTGCAGGTAAGAGAAGAAGCTTGAGTCCTTATATCCCCTTCAAGTGAATGCCCATCTCCCATTGACCCAACTTTCTCCCACCTAGCCCCTGTCTCCTAAGTTTCCATCACCTTCAAATAGCACCACAGGCAGTTTGCCGGACCCTTAGCACATGGCCTTTGGAGGATATTCATGCCCCAGATTATGACAGTCACAGAGGGACAAGTATCATGAGGGAGTATTTTAGAGGCTGACTACCACCTCTCCTGCTTTATTCATTTGAAATCATAGCATTGATCAAAATATGGTCACTCTAATAAAAGTTGCCTGCTATTACAGAATTTAAATTCTTTCAGATTTATAAAGTGCTGTCCTTGTTTTCTCTCTCTCTTTTTTTTTTAGTGCATAGATTTTAAGAAGGCTTCTTTTACTCTTTTCACCTTTGGTGTGGACTTGGTGACAGCATTACTGGATGCTGTGAAGCAAAGCACAGCAAATCTTAGCGGTTTACAACAATAATTTGTGTATAATCATAAGGGTTAGCAGTTTAGGCTGGGCTAATTTTAGTAACAGTATGTTCATCTGTCTTGTCTAGCCCATAGTTATTCCATAGTTTGGATGAGGCTATATGGGCTAAGATGACCTCACTCACAAGTACGGAATTTAGCACAATGCTGACCTTTGGTTCTTCTCTCTTTGTCTTCTCCAGCAGGCTATCTTAGGCTCATTCACACTGAAGTCTTGGGTTTCCAATCACAGCTGGGGAAGAAAGCTCAGGTAGAAGCATTTTACAACTCTTTGCTTGTATCACTGTGGCAAATAGTAGATTGGCTAAGGGAAGGCACATGGACAAAGCCAAAGTCAAAAGATGGAGAAACTGATGCCATTTCCTGATAGCACAGGCAAATGAAGATGGCAAAGGAGAATGATACACAGTGGAAGGGGTTATTATGATCTGTACAGACACTCTGCCCGTGTGCCGTTTCTCTGTATTTTTGGGGAGCTCTTCCTTATCTGTCTCACCAGTTTAGCTGTAAACCACCTGAGACAAAGACCATGGCTAGTTTATATTTTTCTGTATCTCTGACAGTTGTTCCACTGTTAAATATTTGTTGAATTGAATTCAATATAATAACACTTTCAGGGAAAAAGATTGTGGAAAAGGCAAAGGGAGAATGAAATTGAAGGACATGCTGCATTGACAATTTTGGCCGGATTATTTATTTAAACAACTGCTCAATCCAAGTAAATAAAGCCATTTGATTTTAAAATTAGGTTATTAGTTGTTTATCTGAGCAGATGTGATATTTGGTCATAAAAGTTTGATAAGTTGTGAATGTGTAGACAAAATAAAAGTACAGTGTATTGATCAACTTCAATTTGACAGGAATTTTTTACTGTTTGTTCATATGGACAACTCCCGAGATCACATCTGTGATATCTTTTGCAAAATAATAATGAGAATTTTCCAATTGCCAACTTTGTGTGTAGTTCACAAAAGGCAAAGTGCTCAAATTAGTGATAATCTTTTCTATGATCATTGTTGATAAGTTCCAAATGCATACTGGAAGATTCAGTATCTTATTGTTACCAATGCATTCGTCAGTAAAGCAACGAACCTCAATTTATTAGCGACAGTACCACTTGCATTTAGAGCATTATATTTAGGGTTATTTATGTTTGTATCACTTGAGGTGGTAGTTTTAATTCTTAGACTATGTATAAATTAAAATATGTCTTATATGACTATGCAGATAATCTAAAATCCCTAATTTACTTTGATGTTGACTAGAATTTTATTAATTAGAATTGCAGTGTAGAAATTTTGATGATTTCATTATGATCAAAATTATGTAATAACTGATGAGTAAGATGAAGAAAAGCACATTAGTTTGTGAAGCAGATCAACTTTTTCAATACATGAAGCCCATGGAAAGAAATAGCGAGAAGAGTTTACTGGTACAAGTTGAGAGACTAAAGACTGTGTTAAGTGCTTTAAAATATGAAATATTTAATCTAAATGTAAAAACTTGGTCTCACAAAAGTGAAGTAGTTTGCAACAGTTATGATAGAGATGAGTGTGTTAATTACCTATTGCTGTGTAAAAATTATCTCCAAATGCATTGGCTTAAAACAATGATAATCACTTATTTTGTCTCATTTTGTGAATTAGGGATTTGCACAGAGTGTGATTGCACATATTGTCCATACTCCTTTTATACCTGGGTCCTCAGCTGGAAAGATGGGAAAAGGAAGTTGAAATAACACCACTGCTTATCCTTCTATGTGGTCGATGCTGGGGTTAGTTGGGCCTGTTGGTAGAGCAGCCATATTCAACCTCTTCAAATAGCCTAGGCTTTCTCTTAAAATGGTGGTTAGAGTCCAAGGACAAGACAGAAGGGTAGGGAGAGAAAGGGATGGAGAAAGAGTGAGACCAAGAGAGTGCATGTGGGAGAAGGGAAAACTGTACTGCCTGTATGACCTAGCTCTGGAATTCATGCATCATTTCTCCTGCATCTTATTCATTTGCATATGTTGAGTCATCCCTGTATTCTTTGGATGAATCCCACTTGACCATGGTATATAATCTTCATGATGGTTTAGTGCATTCTGCTTGCTAGTATTTTATTGAGGATATTTGCATCTATGTTCACTAGGTAGATTGGCCTGTAGTTTTCTTTTCTGGCTGTGTATTTCTCTGGTTTTGGTATCAGGATAATACTTGCCCCCAGAAATGTGTTAGGGAGCATTGCCTCCCTTTCAATTTCACTGAAGAGTTTGAGGAATAGTGGCATTAAATCTTCTCTAAATTGCTTGTAAAAGTCAGAAGTGAATCCATGAGAACCTGGGCTTTTCTTTGTTGGTAGGTTTTAAAATTATGTTTTCAATCTCATTAACTGTTATTGGGTTATTCAGAATTTTTATATCTGCTTGATTCAGCTTTGATAATTCATACATATCTAGCAATCTGTCAATTTCTTCTGTGTTTTCTATTCTATGAGAGTAAAGATTTTCTGAAGTAGGCAATCTGAATTTCCACAGAATCTATAGTGATTCCACCCTTTTTATTTATCAAAGCATGAATTTGAGTCTTCTCTTTCCTTTTTTGATAAGGTTGGCTAAGGGTTTATCAATTTTATTTATTCTTTCAAAGAACCAACTCAATTCATTTGTATTGTTTTCTTAGTCTCCAAAGCATTAATTTCTGCTCTGATCTATATAATTTCCTGCCTTGTACTGGCTTTGGGCTTCACTTGCTCTTTTTTCTTAAAGTTTGAGTTGCAACATTAGGTTGTTTATTTGTGCTCATTCTGTTTTCCTGATGTCAGAATTCCCTGCTACAAATTTTCCTCTTAGGACTGCTTTCTTTGCATCCGATAGGTTCTAGTACTCTGTATTTTCATTTTTGTTTAATTGTAGTTAATATTTAATTGCTTTTAAAAATTTCATATGTGACCCATTGGTTGTTCAGGAAGGTGTTATTTAATTTCCAAGGGTTTATGGAGGTTTTGCAGTTTCTTTTGTCATTAATTTCCAATTTCATTGCACTATGGTCCAATAGTATGCATAGGATCATTTCAGTTCCTTTTTATTTACTTAAGCATGCTCTATGGGCTAATATACAGTCTATTTTAGAGAACATCCCATGTGGAACTGAGGAGAATGTGTATTCAGATGTTGGGTGAAATGCTCTGTAAAGGTCTACTAAGTCCATTTGTCCACAAGTTTGGGTCAGTTCTGATATTCCTTTGGTGATTTCTTTGTCTAGTTTATTCATCTCTTTGTAACAGTGGAATATTGAGGTCCCCCATTACAATTGTATTATTACTTATTGATTTTTCCATGTGTATTAGTATTTGTCTTATATATTTGGGTACTCCTATATTTGATGTATATATGTTTACTATTATTATCTCTTCCTGTTGAATTTTTCCCCTACCAAGTATGTAGTGACCTTCTTTATCTCTTTTGAGCATTCTTGGTTTGAAGTTCATATTGTTTTCAAACAGCTATCCCTGCTTTTTTCTGGGTTCATGTTGCATGGAAGATTGTTTTCCATCCTTTGACTTTCAGTCTATGAATTCATTTTTGACTTAAATATGTTTCTTGTATACAGTATATTGTTAGATTTTTTTTCTTGATCCATTCTACCAGTTTGGTTCTTTTGATTGATGAATTGAGACCATTTACATTGATGGCTGTAACTGATATATATTGACTTCTCATTGTCATGTTATTTTCCTGCTGCTGATTCCCTGCTTCTCCCCTATGTTGAATTGCTTGCCCTGCCTGGTGGTTTCTTTCTGTTGTTCTTGGAATTGTGGGGCTTTTTTATCCCTCTGTAGAATATCTTTCAATGTCTTTTGTAGGATTAGTTTGGTGGTCAGGAATTTCTTCAGTTGTTCTTTGTCATGGAAGTATCTTATTTCCCCATTAATTTTGAAAGATAGTTTTTAGCATATATCAATCTGGGTTGAAAGTTGTTTTCTTCCAAGACTGGAAATACTTTGCTCCATGCTCTTCTTGACTTGAGGGTTTGTGTTGAGAAATTGGCCACGAGTCTAATGATCTTTTCTTTATAGGTGATCTGTTTCTTTTCTGTAACAGCTTTTAATATTCTGTTCTTGTTCTGAATTTCTGGGATATTTGCTATTATATATCTGGGTGTAGATTTATTTTGGTCATGGCTATTTGGAGTTCTATATGCTTTGCTTTCTCTCTGTCAGAATCTGTTCCTATGCTTGGGAAATTTTCCGCTACTATTTCTGCAAATAGTCTTTTTATGTCATTTGTGTTGACTCCTGCTTTTTGATTGACACCTATCTTGTCCCAAGATTCTACCTTTCCAAGTAATTAAGAGTGAGATATTGGTAACCTATTTGACTCAGTGCCCAGGCCTGGTGTAGGGCTGTGGTGAGGTTATTACCCTGGAGCTTCCTAGTATTGTTATGGAAGGAAGAACAGCTGATTACAACAGATATGACATCCGAGTTAAAGTAGTTAAATTAACAATAACAATCACATGACACAGTTTAGAAACTGACACACTGTTGTAACTATTAAGTCTGTACCTTAAACCATAGGAACAAAATCTATAGCTATTTAACAGAATCAATTTTAAATTAGGGGATTGTATGCAAAATATTTCCCCTTGGTAGATTAGTTTTACCCTGTGGTGGGGAAATTTAGGACACAGAGTAGATTAAACGAAGATAACTAAAAAAGAAATAGAAGCAAGACTGGAGGACCAAAGCTGATCACCAAGCTTTGGGAACTACAGAAGAGGGCAGAAAAGAAATAATGAAGGAGTAAACAAGGTATTATCTGAACTTGGTCTCTGGGTTTGCGAGATGGGATTAGTTTTCTGTGGGTGGAGCTCTCTCCAGCCATTTAGAAAAGAGATAAAAAAGAAAATAAGAAAGGGGAAAAAAAAGCTAAAAAAGAAAGAAAAAGAAAAAAGAGAAGAGAAAGAAAGCTAAAAATACATAATAAAAGAAAGAAAGCTAAAAATACATAATAAAATAGAAAAAAAGAGCAGCCCCACCCACCTGCTTCTCTTCTGTGTGTCTTTGTGCCCAGGCACACTGCTTCACCTAACTTACCACCTGTTGACTCCTATTGTTAATGTTGCTTCTACCTCACTAGTCCCATCTGTCCATTGTCTGTGCCCTAATTGGGTCTTACTGTGTGGCTGGCACTCCCCCAGGTACCTGGTCCCACCAACGTAGTAGGGAGGATCCAGTCACCTGCATTCCTCTGCACTCTATTCATATAGGCATTCAAAACATCCAACCTAGTTCCTAAGCACAAAGAAATGAAATCAGTGTCTCGGTGGAGTATGGCCAAGTAGTTGAAGTGGATCTGGAACCAGAAAGCATGACTATGACCAATTTTGAAAGATATAATCTGACATCAAAGAGCAGGTGTAATCATGATCACATTTTGTTTTAGACTGGCTAGATTTTCTTTTTAAGTACCAATATTGAAGTTTTGATCTGTGAGAAAAGCAATGATATGATCTGTATTGTTGGTCAGAGCCCAGATTGTTGATTCTAGGGTGATGATATCAATCAGAAAATATTAAGCAATATTTTTGTTATATTTGTGGTGTATTTTTATTACACTGACAAAAACCCAAACTCAAATTGATTTAATAAAAAAAGAAAGTTATTGAGTTATGTAACTTAAAAATATTTGAGGATAATGCTGGCTGAACACAGAACTGGGTAACCCCTTCATGAAGAGTCAGTGTCTGTCCATCTCTTAGTTTTGCTTTTCAAGTTTTACTTCTCAAGCAGAGAATTAATGGAGTGATAACTGGATCAGTTGCCTCTGCCACTAACTATGAAGGATCTGTGTCACATTCCTTCTGCTTTTTAAGACTTGGTTTCTTTGTAAGGGTTTCAATACCTTCACAAGAGGTATGAGGTAGTATCAGAAGATGCTGGTCTCTTAAATGTGCTTACCTCATTACATAGTAGATCTGACACTATATCACAATGAGTAAACACATAGTGGTTCTGATGTTTATCGCTATTGATTTGAAGTTAATGGAGTCAAATTATCCTTGTTGGTATTTGTTTCTAGACTCTAAAGCAGTAATGGTGAATTTTTTAGAGCTTTAAATAATACAAACAACCTGCTGTAGTATGCATGTCATATGTTTGCCATCAGTGCTCTAAAATGCTGAGTCCATCATTAGAGAACATTACGAAATGAATAGAAGATTGGGTAAAAATTGTGTGTCTTTGTCTTAGGCATTTTATAACTCAGTTGCCTATGACAAAAAAACCCTAAACACTCATATTTCCTTTAGAAAAAAAGGCATTAAAAAGCAAACAAACAGAAAAGTGTAGGGTATACATCTGTGAAAACTCTTTGGCTTGGCTGAATACAGGGATCAACTTATGTTTTTGCAATCCCTCTGTCTCAATCATTATGTTTTTCATTTCTTGATTGGGTATTTCTTTGGTAACTTCATTCTGAGCCAAATATTCATCCCGTGATTACATGTGGTAAGCTCAGAGTAACACCCTGTCATTCTTGTAATTTCCACAGTGTCACAGGTATCAACTTCATTCTTCTATTGCTATATAGGAGAAGACATAGGTTACATAACCTTCTCTCAGAACATGTTGCTATACAAAATTTCAGACAAGGTGATACGAAATTAACAATGGTTGTTGTATTACTCATGGATATCTTCAAACTGGTTACTCAGATAAACAAATATAGAGATATAAGACTGATCAAACACTTAAACATTAACTGTTCCTTTCAATAGAGCAATAAAAGTAAGTAGTACAACTGTGTTAGCTATTCTCTGTGTACATATATACATGTTTTCCCCCTTCTTTCTTTTCTCTTTTCCCTCATCCCAGTTCTTTCCTTTTGAGCTGTTTCCTTTCACTTCACAATGTCTATTGTACCTCCTAGATTTTATTTACTCTTTCAGGTTCTTACAGTAGTGAGATAACATGGTTTTTACACATGGATGTCTGATTCATTTCACTAATGAGTACGGTCTCTAGATGTGTCTATTTACCTATAAAAGGTTTGTGTATTGTTTTTGTATTATTTTCTAAATGTATGTGTTTGTTAATATGTTTTCATTCTTTTATCTTTAAAATAAAAAAGAACATGTTGCTAAGTCTGCCCAAACTAAATTTCAAAGGCTGAAAATATATAAGAGCTGGTCTTCTAAAAGAGGGATAGCTACTGTCAACAGATATTGAAATGCTGGGATGAGATCTATTAAGTATTTCTTCCTAAGTGAGTGATCTTGGACAACGTTTTGATCTTTCTGAACTTTAGCTCTATTACCTCTTATTGATAGGAATATTACTTCAGAGCATGAGACTAATGATTAGATGGTATAAGGTTTTTAAAGAGCTTTCCTAAGAACCTGACACAGAGTATATCTAATTCTTTTGTTGCTTTCTAGTGCAGTAATAAGATTTGTGAGGAAACTAAGTGTAAAATAAGAGCTGCTCTGAAACCATACCACAAGATCAGGTTCCTCTATACATTCTTAAACAGAAACAGAAACATCTGTGTGACATTTTCTATAGGTCTGAGCAACTTTACGCATCAAGCAGACATATCCCAGCTACCAATAGAGTAATGTTAGTTCCTGTATTCTTTCAGGAGCTTGCAATATTGAAGCAGATCCATTTATGAGATGGTACAATATTTTTGGCCCTAACTGCCCATGTAGAAAATGTCATCACATGCAGGTATAGCTGAAGGAGCTCAATACATATTACCATCACAGGGAATATTAGTCAATCCATGTGAAGAATTCAAGAGAACCATGAGACCAGCAATCAGTGTGTTCATTGGTAATTCGCTGCTCTCCTATATTTTCCTGAGGACAAACATGGTGATACTATTGACAGAACTCAGGAACATGCAGCAATTTGAAAGTATTTTTCAGAATAAAGTCATAGCGACATAACTGTAGAAGTTATGAAAGCAATTGGTTGTAACTGGTCTCAGCTATCAGTGACATGCACAGGAGGCAGCTTGTGTGCTTTCTCTTTAATTCCCAATTAATTTTGCTGGAGGTTGTTTTTTGGGGGTAATTTTTCTAAGGACAAACGTGGTGCGACAATCTTCCTTGTAGCACATATTATGATGCTCAGGTTTTTGGTCTTGACATAATCCATTAGTGATTCCATTACAAGCCCATATAAAAACATAGAGCTGGTCAATTCCCATTATAGTGAAAACTTTTGTTTAACAAAAAGGTTCGCAGTGTCTTCTGTGGCATAATTAATTCAGATAGCATGGAATAAAACATCTTGGCACTAAAAGTATTTGGAAATTCTCTTCAAATTCCTCTTAAGTAATTATTCAATTATTCATTGCTTATTCAACAATTTAAAAATAACTTCCATGTTTACTGCTTGGCACTGAGTCTATAGAAGTGGACAAAACAATACTTTTTTTGGGGGGGCGTATATCACATTCTAGCAGATAGCAAAGACAGCTGTGTCAGTTTGCTTAGGCTGCCATAACAAAATACCACAGACAAGGTGGATTGGACAATAGAAATTTATTTTCTTAAAGTTCTGGATATTAGCTAAGATCAGTGTGTTGACAGGCTTGGTTCTCCTGAAGCTCCTCTCTGTGACTTGCTCGTGGCCACTTTCTCTCTGTGTTCTCGCAGAGTCTGTGTTCTCTTTGCTTCTGCCCTGGCTGTCTCCTTGTGGACCCAGATTTCCTGTCACAAGTACACTAGTCAAATTGGATTGGATCAAAACTTGGTATCATTTTAACATAATCACCTCTTGAAACGCCCTCCCCTCAGTGGCACATTCTGAACTACTGAAGATTAGGGATACAACATAAAAATTTTGACAAAGGGCACAATTTATTCTTCATAACAATGTAAAGCAAGAGTCATGAATATGCATTATTTAAGACAGTACCCCAATATTATAAAGAAAAATAAAGCAAGATAAATAACTAGGCAGAAAGAGGAATACTGTTTTAAGGAGAATGTTCAGAGGTGGCATCTTTTTTAGAAATAGCAGTTAAGGAAAGGGAAGACATGAAACCTGGGAATATTTTGGGGAATGGTATTTCAGGCAGAGATAACGGCATTCAGTGCAGTGGAAAAAATGCTAAGGGTTACCATAATTGGACTAGAGAATATTAGGGCAGAGCTGAGTTCAGAGAGGTAAGTGGGTCTATGATAAAAGGTCTTAAAGTCTACTAGAAAAAGGTGACCAGATTCTGGAGAAGACAGATTACTAATGCTAGTCCAGTGTGGTGTGATTTCTGCTGGTGGGATTGTGGAAGGTACTATAGAAAGGACTGGATACATAATTTGTAAGACTCAGTACAAAATCAAAAGGTGGGGTATCTTGTTCAAAATTCACAATGGGGTATACAATCAAGTGCAGGGGCCCAGGCCAAGGCTGTGGAGGTATAAAAGAGTAGTAGTTGGTTCTACACAGGTTCTTCAAAGGTAAAATGCTGTCAGGTACGGCAGCACACACCTGTAACACCAGCTCCTTGGGAGGCTGAAGCAAAAGTATCACAAGTTTGACAGCATGGGCAAATCAGTGAGACTGTCTCAAAAACTAAAAAAGGATGGGCATGTAGTTCAGCGGTTGAACCTCCATGAGTTTTATCTTCAGTACTGAAAAGGAAGAAAGTACAACGTATGGTCAAAAGCTGTGCAACTTTATGGAAAGTACCTAAGTGGGCTTTGGATTTGAAGTCCTTGGTTAAAGTATTTAATCAGCACCTATGTTTTGTACCAGTGAGACACTGAGCAAGTTAAGCAATGCAACTTGTCTTAAAATTTTCATTGGTAAAAGAAGGAAAATGTACCATGTCTGATAAGGTATGATTTGGGTCCATTTTAGCCAAAATAAAGATTAACATGTTTGGTAAATTATGAGATTTCATATAATGATTAACATTTAAAAATATACTTTGATTTCTGCTCCTTTGTCTTCCTTTTTGACATCTCCTTCTTCCTGTAATTCCTGAACAAGGAAAGCATTCTGTGAACTAACGGTGATGATTTATACCGGAAATAAAGATTATTTAACTTCTTTTTATGCAGAATATCATTCGCACTATGAAATACATTTTGTTATGGGCAAGAAGCCCAGGCATTAGATTGAATGTTATGCTTTGTCCCATGACATAACTGAAATTGTATATCAGTCGTCTTTATTCCTCTGGAGTAATTATTTGGTAGAATGAACCAATTCTAAGTGAACGTGTTTTTTTTTGGAGTCATTCTCCTTGCTTCTTTCTCCTTTAGATAGTCCTATCTCTGCCTCTCTTGCTTCACTCTCCCCTCATTGTGTAGCTGATTTGTGTGTCTCATCCTGAGAGGGCAGGCAACTGGCTGTCATCAAAGTCACTGTGTGGCCTGGCCAGTGGGGAGCCATGAATGACCATCTGCTTGCCTCTGCTGCAGAAATTGAGTGTCACCTCTGCAGTAGTCTTGTTTAGAGAAGGATAATAGAGTTATTATTAACTAATTGTGTTGTCTGCCAAAGAAAGGGGCATAGTTTTAAGCAATAAATAAGGAGGAAGATGTAACCCATGCTGGTAAGCTTGCATACTTAGCTACATGAGAGTTATTTTCCTGTAATCAAGTCAGAAATGACAGCAGGATGAACCTCCTTCTGAGTAAAATCTCAAACATGCCGACATTACTGATAAGAGTACCTGACTTGGTGAAACTTTAGCAAATTATTGCTTTAACTTTTACAGTCTCCCTTTGTAGCACATTCTAATCCTACCCATTGTTCATAAAGCTACAGTAACAATGTAGGAAAATGAAAGAGCATAGCTGTTGTCAACAGAGAGGCTTACATTTAGATTCTCACTTTTTCAGTTACTGTCACGGGGCAGTCAAAATGTCTTGGGATTGTTTCCTCATCTGTGAAATTGGCATTATAATACCTCCTTCCATTCTCATCAGAATGGAAGACATTCTCATAGTCATTGAAGGTGGTACTCAAATACAGTAGATGGTCAAAAATTATTAGCTATTATAATTTGCCAGTGTTAATATTATGCTTTTCTTTATTCTTCTTACAGATTCAGAAATACAAGATACTCACTGTAAGAGACATAGGTATCTGTTTAGTCAGTCATGTCGTCCTGATGGTGGTTGACAATTTGGCTGACATTAACTATTACTTTAATATAATTCAATATGCATATATTAATGGATGATTACAGGGAAATCATTCTGTGTAAAGCTGAAGGTACAAAAATGAATACTAAATTTAAAAGTTGTCAAGATGGTCAAGATATGCAGCTGTGGAGCTAATAATTCCTTTTCAGTGGACAACACTTTATTGCTCTATGTAATCTTTTTTAATGCTCCCTACAGGAAATGCTGATATTTAATTAGGTCTATCATACTGGAAGGCATTTCATCATGTTTACAGGATCCAAAATTTCAATATGATTTTCTTTTTGGATGCAAGATCTCTGACTTCACACACATTTTGAAAATATATATTCTGATTTGAATTTTGAATCTTTCTCAATGCTATTTTTAAGTGCAAGTGGAAAAGTATTGAACCTAGTCTTTGGTTAGGTCGCTGCCCCTAATCTTTATGAAGAGAAGACCCACAGCAGATGTGAGGAAAAATGAGGAAAAGAAAAAAAAAGTGTTTTTTAGAAAGGCGAAAAACAAGGAGACAATAAAAAGAGCAGCTTAGTGAAGAGAAAATGATGCAAAAATTGGGTGTATACCTAAGGGAAAAATGGAAGACAGAGAGGAATTTAAATAAGGTGCAAGGCAAGTGAAAGGGGAGTCTGTGTCAGAATATATGGTCATATCAGAAGTTCTTCACTTTGCTCTTGGTTTGCAAAAGGTTTTTCCTGAAAAGATTTTTAATGCATGACATTCTGTCTCTTATCTGTATTTCTTAGAACACTGAGATTCCTGGTCACTGATCTACAAACCTATTGGATCAAACAGAAAATTCAAAAAATTCTAGCTACTTTACAGACCTCCTGCTTGATCTCAGATGGATGTAATATCAGCAGTAGATATCAGTATTGCCTTTCACAAAACAGTTTCCTTTTCCAGGGGAGTGTGATTAAAATTTTCATTTAGTTCAGTGAGAACACCAGAAATCACTCCACCATAGTCAGCAGACTGTGAGATTGTTTTAGTGACAACATTTTTTCCACTTCTTTCTATAAGCAGTGGGCTCTCATTCTGGAAATTTGAAATATTCCCTGTTACTTGAATAATAAATATGATAGGAGGGTTAGAGGCAATTTTTCTTAGAATAAGATGTGCTCTGATTGCTCATCTCATGTTCTAAAGTGACATTTGGAAGTTTAAGAGCAATACATAGTAGTTTCCACCAAAGCAGGGCTATATTTTATATTAAATATGCTCCATTTTTAACTATTTAAGAAACAAGTTTCGATACTGGTATGCTGATACGGTTCTATTTCCTTTGTTTCTCATTCACTACTCTCTTTAAGATAAAAAAAAACAAAAAATAAGTTTCTTGATTTATTCTTAGGAGTTATCTTATTTTCTAGCCTGGTATTTATATTTTCATAAGCTTACTAAGCCACTAAGACAAACCTACAGTGCTCTGATGAGGAACCTTTCAGAGCTTTCAATAGATACAAACAGCCCGCTGTGTCACACATGCCATAGGTTTTGTACCACTGTGCTAGCCCATCAAAGAAAGGCTTCTCAACTGATTTTTCATAAAGGGGCTAAGACAACACAATGGGGAAAGGAAGGTGTCTTCAATAAGTGGTGTTGGGAACTCTGGATATTCACATGCAGAAGGTGAAACTAGACCCCTCTCATTACATACAAAATTCAAAGAAAAAATGAATGAAACACTTAAATGTAAGACCCAAACTATGTATCTACTAAAAAAAAAAAAATCAGTGAAATTGTACTTGACATAGGTCTAGGCAATATCCTTTTTGATATGAACCCAAAAGCCCAGACAGCAGAGGCAAAAATAGACAAACAGGACTCTATCAGCCTATAAAGCTTCTACACAGCAAAGGAAGCAAGAGAGTAAAAAAAATCTGTACAATAGAAGAAAAGATTTCCAAATTATGTATCTGAAAGGAGGCTAATAACCAGACTGTAAAAGGAACAATGCTGTAGCAAAACAACAACAACAAAAAAAACAGAACAATAAAAATAAGTTAACATTAAAAATGTGTAAAAGACCTGACTAGACATTTCTGAAAAACAAAAACAAAAAGACCAATAAGTGTTTGAAAACTTCTTACCATCACTAAACACCAGGGGAATGCAAAATAAACCATAATATCACCTCACATCAGTTTGGCTGTTATCAAAAAGATAAAAACTCACAAAAGCCGAGGAAGATGAAAAGGGAAACTCTTATACTCTGTTGACAAGATGTTAGTTAGTATGGCCATTGTACAAAACAGTATAGAAGTTCCTAAGAAATTAAAAGCAAAACTACCACATGATCTAGTAAGCCCACCACTGGGTATGGATACCTATTAAAAGGAAATACAATCAGCATGTAGAAGAAACATCTGCATTTCTGTTTCTTTCCAGGATTATTTACAACAGCCCTGGTACCTACCCATCAACAGATGAATGGATAAAGAGGGTGTATAATACATATCAAATGCAATGGTGTATATTACACAGTAGAATAATATTCAGCTATAAAAGGATAAAATCTTGTCCCTTGAGAAAACATGAGCCTAGAGGGCACTATTAAGACAGATACCATATGAACTCATGGAATTTAACAGTGTGACCTCATAGAAGTTGAGAGTAGGATGGTGGTCACAGAGTTAGTGATGGGAGGAAGGAGCTCTGAGAATCCACTGCCTGGTGTGACTATTGTTACTATCAATAGTCAGTTGTGTATTTCAAGACGCTAGAAGAGATTTTGAATGCACAGCAAAGAAATGAGAAATGTTTAAGTTGATGGGATTCTATGCTGAATTCCATCCTGATTTGGTCATTACAAAATATATGTATATTGGAATATCATATTGTACCCCTTAAGTATGCACAATAATCATACCACTTATAATAAATATTACCACAAGAAAAAAAATGGGGCTTCTTTTCTAGTGAATTTATCTGCAAAAAGACTGCAAAATAAATTTCATTTCAGTTTTTAAATGACAGCAACAACCCATTTGTCATGAATATATTGTACTGGTAGAAACAAAATTTTTATAAAACATTTTTATGTTACAAGATAGCTTTGTAGAAATATTTGTATTTTGTTAGTAAAAATCAAAGTGAGAATATCAATACTGTTTCATTTCCCATTATTATTTATAAACATTTTCCTTTGAAAAATTCATATGATAAAGAGCAAATTTCTCTTTCTCCAGAATATCTATTTTCTTTGATATTAATCTAACTCTAAAGAAAGCTATGGGGTTTACCGAATCTTATTTCTCTGCATCAGTGATAGAACACAGAAAGTAATCAAGTAGATTCTCAAATTAAATTTTGCTTTAACAATCATAGGAGAAATAGTAAGCCATGTCTGCAAGTCTCTAATAATTACTGGAAATGTTCTAAAAAATCTACTGTTACTCTTTTTTTTTTTTAAATCACAATTGAAAATAAAAATGGTAGGAAGAAAGTCCAAAACCAGTGGGAAGCTCTTACAAGTTAAATGTTATTGTTATAGTTTCATCAGTTTGAGCCATTGTATTATAATAGTTGGAACTGTAGTCACAGATGAGAATTTAAGGACAACGTTATAAGAAGTATTTTGTCAGGAATCCTAGTCAAAGTTTTTTGTGCGGAAGATGTATATTGTGTAGTATGTATTATTAAAAATTAATTTGTCACACTTGATACAATATTTTTAAAAGATCTGTTACTATATATTATTTACAAAGTAAGTTGCTCCTATAAAAGTAATAGATTTTGGGGCTGAGGATTTAATTCAGTGGCACAGCGCCTGACTGGCAAGTGCAAAGTCATGAGTTCGATTCCCGGTACCAGAAAAAAAAAAAAAAGAAAAGAATAGATTTTGTCCTATTGTCTTAATTTTGAGTAATAATATCCTGAACAAACCAAAAATCTTCATGGATTAGTACCTTCAGGAAAGATTTCTGGTCTCTCTAAAATAAGGATTCTAAATGAACTTTCGGTATTTATACAAAGTCAAATTATGAATAGATTGTGTGGCAGTGAATAGAATATGAATTTGATTTCCAGGCTTTTCTCTTATCTATGCTACTTGACTTGGTTTTGTCACACTCTTAATTCTTCCAAAAGCTATGAATCCAGAGGAACTGGTCTGAATTAGGGAAGAAATATGTGAAAATATCTTATATGAAGTTCATTGAATGGGTCTAAGATTAGAGAACAAGAGAAATGGTGGGAGGGAGGAAGGCCCTTCTTGTGAGGCACACTGTTTGCATTCGATGATCATGAATACATGCTTTCATTTTCCAGAAGCAGGTATTTATTCCTCTTAGGCAACTTGTCATGGAATTTGTTGGTGCTCTGCAGAAATTCTCAGTTGGTTTTTTTTTTTTGTTTTTTGGCTCAGGTTTTGACTGGGACAGATATTATCTCTCTACAAGGTCATTTTATTGGTTGAAGTTTGTGGCTACTGTGATTTAAAAAAGAATATAGGACCTTCCTTCTCATTCCAGCTTGCACGCTGCTCGCAGTTTCTACTGAGACACCCGTCTCTTGCCCGAGTTCTGCATTTTCATGAATATTGCTTGTCTGGTTTAGTCTACAGCTTCGCCTTCAACACTGAGGCAGTTGTGTGCTGATTTCTGCGACGTTTTTACCCTTTATTATTCTTTCCACGTATAAATTACCTAGCTCTAAAGAGCTATGTCATTATCTTAAGTAGTAACTTCCAGGAATTTTTTCACTTCAGTGTCTGCCCCAAGGTCTAGCTCTCACTTTAAGTTACCCAGTCTCTGTTCATTATCTTATCCCTGAGATTTGTTTGTCTTATGCAGTTTTAAAACAAAATTACTTACAAACACCTATGGAAAGGACTTCTGAATTCCATATCAACACTGCTTCCCTCCATACGAGATGCCCTGAGCAAATATTTCTTTATCTAAGAGCCGCTACAAGTCTGATTGTCAATACGATAAAAAAACAAGAGTCCCAGAGGTCAATGTTTGTGTTTGATGCTAGAATCTTCTACTTTTTTTTCTCATTGCTAATTAATATAACTTTGGTTGAGTCATAGTGGCTGTGAATTGCTCTGAATCTGAGGAAGAACTGATAAATCTCTAAAAAACTGTTTTACAGCTGTGTGTGAGAGTAATATTGCTGTGCAAAAGCCCAGCCTTGAAAGAAAGTTTCATAGTTGAGTTATGAGACAGCTGGGGAGCAGCAAAATAGATATGGATCCATAAGCCCCGCAGGAAAAACAACTTTAATCAGGGCCTGACACATTTGGTGATTGTAATGAAGTCTCTTGGTATGTGTAAGCCCTGGATCAAATGGGACCAATTGGCTATTGACAAGCGTTACATTAGTGCAAAACTGGATGAAAAACTGGCTATTGCCCTGCACAGTCTCCAATAACGAGAAATGAGTTTCTTGTAAGAGAAAAGGACTTGGTTTGTTTCTGAAAGACATATGTGCACTGGCCCTGGTGATACCCTGGGTAAACCGCAATTCCTCTAGGCTCAGCCTTCAGACACCGCAGCAGCATTTAGTGCAGTCTTGCCAAGACTCTCCAGGTGACAGGCTTTTTTGACTCTTTAAGTTGATTCCATGATTCTGAATACCAGTAGCTAAAGGTTGGTGTCTGATCTAGGAGGAGGGAGGCTTGTCCTGCCCTGAGAGCCCCTGAAATGGATTTCATAAGGGAGTGGTGCAGCCTCACTTCTAGGTGCAGTGAAGCGTGTTTCTAGCACTGTTCACAGATCATAAATTAATTTGAAATGAACTTCTCTCCTCCCACAAGACATAATACCAGAGATGGGCTGTCATCATGGTTTTTCTGTAGCATAGTGCCTGAGGGGGGAAAAGTCATTTTCTTCTGCATTTGTTGATGGGACCTGCAATAGGTGCCAAATGCTAGGCTGCCGTAAATGCGTGGCATGTGTGTCTAATTCAAAATAATTTGCAATTTGGAGCACATTCTCCACAGCAGCAGCCCTATACCTGAAGGAGTGGAAAGAGCTCCGCATATTCTGTTCTGAAGATAGGTGTTATGCGAAGCCCTCAACTGGTGTGTCAGAGGCCCCACATGTCCTGTCTTACCCATTTCTGAAATGAAAATATAAATGATGATTCTTGATAGTTGTCTGGAAAAGATAAGAAATAGCAAATAGGACATGTGGCGCTATTTTACAATTACATGTGGGCACTTGGTAAACAATAAAGCAATGCAATATCTTCTTCAGTAATGCTGCAAGGTAGGAAGCAGGAAGCCAATTTTATCAGACCTTAAAATTCAAAGTGATTTGACAACTTGTGTGCAGCAACTGCTGTCTCATATACAACAGAAATTTACTAAATTGATGAAATTAAATGTGGTTGGTAGTATTAGTTTTGTTTTCTTCTTTCTATTACCTCATTATATAGTAGGAGCTCTAGAAAAACATTATTTGCTTAATTGTACTTTGAAAATGATCATGGGTCAAAGACAAAAGAGGTATTGAAGCAGAAGAAAAAGGAGCAAGGAAAACAGAGAGAGGGAGATGCTGTTGGTAATCAGGTGTTAGGGTTTAGATCTAGAATATCTTATGCACCCATGGATAGGACTTTTTGGAAAGCAATTGGGTTGGGGGTGTTATGCTTATCAAGTGTGTGTCTGAGTGTGCCTGTTCGGAAGAGGTACGCAATGGAGGGTTGGTGGCATGTAGCAGGGCATATACCACCCACCAGGCTTCTGCCTTCATTCTCTACTCTCTGGCTGCCCTAGGCTGAGCACTTTTTCCTCTACCAGGCCTTCTGCCACCCTGTTTCTACCTTGCAGCCAGCTGGCCATGCACTGAAACTGATCCAGAATAAACCTCTCCTTCAAACTGTAAGTATTGGGTATTTTGTCCCACTGACAGTCACTAAGTAACTAAAACAACAAGTATCCAAAATGTAATTAAAACTTGCTTTTCAACAATCTTTTCTGTTGCCCAGATTTTTACTGATCTCTGGAACTAAGCATCTACTTCTGTGCAGACTTCTTCTTCTATGTTCCATAGGTTTCTCAAATTCACTGTCAAAACTGAACTATTTATTTTTCCTCCAAGTGAGTTCATCCTTCCATAGTCTCTGTCTTAAATAGTGGTACCACCATTCTACCCAGGATAGAAACCTACATGTCATCTCAAATTACTTTTCCTACCTTTTATCATCTCACCCAACAGCTGTGAATGGCACATTCTCTACTCTTTTATAGCAATGTGCATTGCTTTAGCAGTTCTTAATTGGATTACTAGCTGGCAGGATTCCCTGACCCACTCATGATCCACTCACTCTAATTTAACCTTCACCCTACACCCATAGCCTCTTACATGCAAATGTGATTATATCACTTCCTTGATTAAAATTATTTGATAGTCCTTATTGCTTATAGCTTAAACTTAGCATCTGATATTCATGATCTGTCTGTGTTTGTTGCTTTGATCTGATTTCCTAAGGCTGTCCTCTGTGGTCCATTCACGATATGAAAAACAGCTTTAGGTATGCATGGTATTGTTTCATACTCTCACGTTCCTGTGCATACTACTTTCATTACTGGTAACATCTTGCATTTGGTATGTGCTTGACATGCATGTCCGTCTGTGGTGAGCTTATGCTTCTTTGCTTGGGGAGCCATTCAAGTTCTGTTCTTTCCCAACCTCTTCCAATATGATGTGCATAATTATAATGTTAGTATTCTTAGTCCTTTCATTTGCTAGTTTCTTCTTGTCCTTCAGTTATCCTAAGCTCTTTAGATACAAGAACAGCATTTTTCAAATGCTGAGTCTCTGGTGCAGTGCAATTCCTGACATGCATTGATAAATCACAAGGATACATTTGTTCAATAGACTTATAGTTGAAATGACAAAAACAGAGCTCGATAGGCTTGGGATACTGAATGAGGGCCGACCAGACTGTACAAGAGATCTATTATATTGGAAGAGGGAGGAGGGAGGTAGGGGCAATGTGTAGTCTTAAGAGCTGGATAAAAATTTGATACTAATTTAGATTTGATTTACATCTCTTGGGCATACTGGTTTTGGGAAATTAGCAGCTGTTGGAGACTAATATGAGAGTATATAGAAGAAATAACATACAGAAAGCTGAAAGGAGCTTTTGCTTTGTTGATTCAGCTTTGATATAATGATATATTTAAATTACTCTCTCTTCTTCTCTAACTTCTTCCCTCTCTTCCTTTCCCTCTAGCTTCTTCCAAAAGAGAGATAAACAAGATGGACTAGAATATCGCATTGCTCAGCTTTCCACCACTGGGGATGCACTTCCTGCCACTTGCAGTTTATAGGAAGAGGGATTCAATTTGGCTCACAGTTCCAGGGGCTGTAACCCACAGAGGGCTGGCTCCGAGGAGGAAACGTCATGGTAGAAAGGTGTGGTGGAGGAAAGCTGCTCGCTTCATGGCAGCCAGGAAGCAGAGCACAGGGGAGCAGCACCAGCACTAGATGCCGCCTCTGAAGGCATGCCCTTGGTGGCCTTCCTCCAACCGAACCCTGACTCCTGACAGCGCATCAACGGGTGAGTCTGCTGAGGAATGCGGTGCCCCATGGCTCAATCATGGTCTGAATGCCCCATTTCTGAACACATGAGACTTGTAGGGAGCATTTTAGACACAAACCATAACAAACATATTTATTTACATATAAATATATTTCTATAGTATAAATATATACTTTAAGATAGTTTAACATATATGCAGATTAAATACACATATATAATTAGAAGCTTTAAAAATACAGTCTGATTCTTTTCCATGAGAAATTAGTTATGTTGATAATGAGCAGAAAAACTGAGTGTGAGGCTGGAGAGGGAGAAGAGACATTGAACAGTGGTGAAGCTAGAATATGTATCTTGAGAACCAGATGTGGAGAGAGAGGAAGAAGCAGAGGCAGAGCGCTTGGGCCATAGAACTTTATTGCTCTGCCTGTCAAAGGAGAAGCAGTGTGCGCAAGGACTGGGGGAGCCTCCGGGGCGCGGTGTATTGAGTTCTCTCATGCTCAGCTGTGTAGGTACCATGGACAGAGCTAAGGCTGCCTTTCTCTGTGGACAGGGAAGACATTGAACTACCCTTGGGTACAGGCGGGGCATCTTTTCTTTAGCCATACTGAACTATGAACGTACGAATTACAAATGCTTTTTAGACAGTGTGCCATATTCTATTGATGGGGCCGTAGCAGCACTGAGAATTGCTAGGTAACATTAGATATTTTTTTCCTTTCTGAAACCATCATCTTGGACTCTCTCCTAAGCTGAGGAGGGTACAGCCAGAGAAAAATATATCCAGTGCTGTCAATGGCATGAGGTTCATGAGGGACTGGCCAGCTTTACTCAAGATTTGAAGGCATATATGTGTTAATTAAATGAGACAGTACATGAGAAGATTCTTTTTAGACTATTTTTTACTTTTGTGTAAAAGTAAGTGGTCTTGAAGACCACTTTCAAGACGTGCTCCAGGAAGGAAATACAACCAGCTTCTGCGTTCTGAACTCTAGCGCACTTTCATTTCCTCTTTCTAGCAACACTCTGCTGTGAGTTTAGGGTCCTGATCTTGTTATAGGAGAAATGAGTTCACAGTCCGAGGGTGCACTGGGTTCAACTCCGGGCCCAGCTGACTTGAATTCTGTTCCCACTTTTTCTTCCCATTGCCTTACTTTCTGTCACATCTCGGCTGGCAGCAGGAGAGTCAAAGCTGACAGGTGCTCTGAAAAGGCTAGAGTTTTCAACACGCTAGGCGAGTGCCGAAGCCACAGAGGTAAGTCACTGTGAGCTCTGTCATTTATTTCTGTCTACTTTAAATCTCTTATCTGTAGGGTGAAAAGCATTTATAAAGCTTTCAGAGAAATGCTTTGTGATTACCAGCACTAGGCAAGCAACGGCTTGCCTGTTTTCCACAGATAGCTGCAAGAGATGTCTTTTAGGGAGAATTATCTGCTTTCTTCCGCTTAGATGCATATACAAACACAACAACAAAGAAATATATTTTGGAAATCCTCTAGTCCTAAGTGTGAGCAGATATTTTCTGTTTCAGATTGCATTGAATAAAATGGGAAACAAAAAACAACAAACACTGAAAAGCAAAATGATACATTAAATATTCATTTATAAACAACTAAACTCCCTAAATTCAATCTTGATAACAAATTCCTGCTTTATGGCAACTCTTGTTAAGTCTAGGAATTCCAAGATATAATTGTGTGGTATAAAATACCAGAAGTTCTCTACCAATGTGCCAGATAATTTTTAGGTCCCTAACAAAATAGTGAGGAAAATGCTATTTTCTATAACTTAAAAATACATCTACAATGCATTCATAATTCAAAATATGTACACATGATGCAATTTCATCAAATGAGATAAATGAGTGAATGAATGAAATCCTCTACACAGAAGAGTACAGCCAACCTATCTTGATAGGGTTCATCAGAGATATTTTTATCTTTGATGAGAAAAAGTAAAAGTTAGGATTGGTATCTCCCTTGGCTTGATGAGAGCTTAATCTCCACTGTCATTTTCAGTTTCTCTATGCAGATGTCAGCATCAGAGTAATTCTTAACAAATGGTACTTTTAACCTTCCAGAAGCTTATTCAAACGGTACTATGTGAGGATGTGAGGAAGTCCCCGGGCCCTTAGATGCCTGACTGTAATGTCTGCTGTTGAAAGGAAAGACTCAAGATCCTTGCTCTACCCTCTGGGTGGATGTGGAGTCACCAGGCATGGAAACTGTAGTGCTCACCCTGATGGACTTGAGGCTCTGGAACCGGGGAATTCCCACAGGAAGAAATTTCAAATTTTTAATAAAGAGCCAGTTTTTGTATATGCCTACTAAGAAGAATGAACATAACCTTTAAAGGGTAGAGAGTCTGTTATTCTGAGTCTTTTTTACATTAAAAGCCTACTGATTCTATTTGAAGTATTTTTCCTTGTAAGTAACATTGTCCTGGCTGGAAAAAGGCTTTAATAAGCCAGGCATGGCAGGGTGATTGTTTTGCTCCACTTTGCTTTGCTGTGGAAATATTAAGCATAATCTGATGTGTCAATAGAGCCACCTCAGGTACTCAGAATCATTTTAATTCCTCTTCCTATCAAAACAGAGTGTCAATAGTGACATGGATTGGCATTAAAAATATATGTGGAATCACCTGGAGAACAGCACTTTACTGATAGGAGGTCTCTTTAAAAGCAGTGTCTGTCAAAGATTCAATTTGAACTCTTTTATTTTGCGTTTGAATTTTACAGAGCAGCCTTTTTTCCCCACCGGATCTGCTTTGCATCATTCAAACCTATCAGTGAAAGAAGCTTTTCCTTTTTACGACCCTACAGGAGATGTTATACATTCCCACTGTGTGACCTGAAACGGACGTGTGAGAAGATGTGATGAATGGATGACATCACTCAGGGGCTGTGATCAATCGCTGCCCTGGGACTCACGAAGTGTACTCCAAAGAAAATGGAAGGAAGGACAAGTGGTGCTCAGAAGCTTCTCCTGGACATCACGGGGCTGCACACTTTTACCATTTAAAGTAATTTTAATTGGGGGGAATTTGAATGTGCAAATTGAGGAATATAAATATAAAAGCATTAAATTTTAGTTCTGAGAGAATATAAACTTGAGAATATCCATATACTTGTCATATATTATGTTTCATTCTCTTGAGAATATATAGCATGTATATATATTTAAATGTATGTAATGTGTATTATATAAAATGTAAACAATACAAAATGTATGTTTTTACTGTATATTCATGTATATGTAGTGTTCTAGATTGCCACCCAAGTAGCAAAACTAAGGAGAAAACATTTTGTGTTCTGTTAAATGCCACCCTCTTTGTTAGGAAGCACTTGGAGACTGAGTAGTTTTTATAAACATATCATCATGTTTTGTTTGAGAAGAAGTGATCCTCAAGTATTATTTACTAAATAATTCATTTGTTAGATGAGAGACCTATCAAATATATATACATGCTGACACTTGGCAGACATTGCTTTTGTTTTCTTGTTTTGCAAAGTCTTGGGAAATAAACCACCTGTGGAACTGAAAAATGAACATCATTGCGTTTCAATCTTGAAAGCAATAAACTCTATTGACAGAGATAACTAAATATTTTTGTTGTTATTGTTTCAAATTTATGAGCTGAACACTTACTTTTATAATGCTGGTAACTGAACCCAACAGTCTTTGCATGTGCTAGGTAAGTTCTTTACCACTGAAATACACTACCCCAACTCTTTTAAAAGACTTATTTTGAGATAGTGTTGCTAAGTTGACCAGGCAGGTTGTGGGCTTGTGATCCTCCTCTCTCTCTTTTTTTTTTTTTTTTTGGTTTTTCTCCGGTACCGGGAACCGAACTCACGACCTTGCGCTTGCCAGGCAGGCGCTTTTGCCGCTGAGCTAAATCCCCAGCCCCTGATCCTCCTCTCTCAAACTCCCAAGGAGCTTGGACTATAGGTATGGGCCACCACACCTGTCTGCTTAAAATTTTTTGGTAATATTAGATGTGATCAATCTATCATCTATCTGTCTATCTATCTATCTATCTATCCTCAGTTCAGCAAATAACTCAGCTAGTGTTTTAAAAATTGTATCTACAGCAAGTGCAGTGTATGTGTGCAGATGCACACTTGCACCTTTCGGTCTGATGGACAGATTGCTTAAACATATAGGAAATGTCAAGTACTCTGGTCCTGACTTTGGCACAGGAAATGTCAATTGTTCTGGCCCTGAGGTTTGGCACAGGAAACTTGTGTTTCTAGTAGAAAATGTGGTAAATGCCAAGTGCTTTGCACACAGGATGTTTGTATGAATGTTTTCTATATTGCAGCCTAAGCTATAGATTTTCTGTCAGTCATTCTTTACACTGCTGATGTGGACTAGATTGAACTGTGTCTCAGTTGCATTTCTTTCATTGCTGAGACAAACTAGCCAACACCCAAGGTTAAAGGAGGAAAGGTTTATTTATCTCAGTTTGTGGAGCTTTCAGTCCACAATCAGTTGGCTCCAAGGCAAGGTGGCATGGCACAGGGACAAGAGTTTATGGTTGTGGAAGACAGCAAAAGCAACAAGAGCAAAAAGAGAGGAGTGAGAGAGCAAGCCTCTTTTCCTTCCTTATATTGTACGAAGGTTGACTTCCCCCGGGCGGGTGTAGCACTCACACCTGTAACCCCAGCATTGGACCATGAATCAATCACAAACTCTAGAAGCCTGTTCCCAAGACTTTATTAGGCTTTGGGGGGACATCTAAACACAACCATAACATTCCACCCTTGGTCCCCCGAAGACTCATGCACATCCCTTTACGGAAAAGACATTTTAGTCCATTTAAAATAGCTGTCAAACTCCTAACAGCTTTAGCATTGCTGAAAAGTCCAAGTCCCAATTCTTCTCTGAGATGTAAGGTAAACTCTTAGCTGTGAGCCCTATACAATGAAAAGTTTTATAAACACTTCCAACATTCAATAATGGCACAAGATGGACATTTTCATTCCAAAAATTACAGACAAGGTTGCAAAGGATTGGGACCAAAGTAAGTCCAAAATCCAACAGGGCAAACATTAAGTCCTGTAGTTCCACGTGCACCATCTATGGCAATCTATGGCAAGTTGTGAGCTCCAAAAGCCTTGGGTGGCTCCACTTCTGAGTCATTGCTAGTGGTTGTAGCTCCCCTGGCTTCTCTCTTGGGCCTGCTTTGCTCTCTCCTTGCAGGTTTCTTCAGATGATGTATGTTTCTGACTTTTAAAAACTGGAGTCTCCACTGAACTTTTGCCTTCTCCTTCCCAGCCTCACACGTTCTCCTCTCAGGGTGGAAGCCTTTTTCACCACAGAATTCTTGCATTCTGCATTCACCTAAAATCAGTGCCATGTGGATGATGCCTAGGTCTGCTGTCAGCTAAGGAAGTAGCCAGGCTTTCTTCTTTCTTGGCTGTAGGAGTCGAGTGCCTGGAACATGGAGCACTATGAATCTAATTCTGAGGAACAAATTTTCTACGCCACTGCCATTCTGGAACATGGTGTAGTCACTGCCATTTAGGAACATTGTGGGGCCACCACTGCCCATTCTGGAACATAGTGTGGCTGCCGTTCTGCAACATGGTGCTTTGTGGTTTTTTCCTCAAAGCAAAGTATTTCACTTTTGCAGTTTTGAGGCTGCAAAGTGTGGAGTACAGCTGCTTCTCTTGATGTGCTCATCTTTTCTATTCTCCTGATCCTTCGTAGCAATTAAGATTTCTTCTATTCTAACTTTGTAGTCCACAGCTTTACTGGAGCTTCTTTTCTGGTCAAACTAACATTTTAAATCATCCTGCTGGGCTCTTTGCTCTTGATTCTCAACATAAGTCTGGCTAAAAGCTCCGAACAATAGCCATGCCACTGCCTCAACATTCAACTGCCTTGATATTTTTTCTGCCAGTTTAATTAGTCTACCCCTTAATCTTAGTTTCAGGTAAAATCTCTGGACAAGAGCAAAATACATCCAAATTTTTTGCCAAGCCATAACATACATCATCTGGAGCCCAACAACCAGTGCAATCCTCTGCCCAACAGAAATCTCTCAAACCTGGTCTTTACCAGCAGGATTTCTATTAGCCTTCTTGTCTTCTGAGCTCTGACCAGAATCTCCCATACAGAATAGACTCAGGCATTCCAGTGCTACTCTTTAAGGCAATCTCTGAACCTTTCCAAACTCTTCCCACAATCCATTCCCAAAGGCTCTTGAACCATGTGATCAGGAAGTCACAGCTATGAACCCACTCTTCTGGTACCAAATTCTGTCTTGGTTACTTTTTTTCTCATTGCAGGGACAAAATATCCAACATCCATAATTAAAGAAGGAAAGGTTTATTTATCTCATAGTTTGTGGAGGTTTCAGTCCATAATCGTCTGGCTCCAAGGTAGAATGGCACATGGCAGAGGACAACAGTTCATGGCAGTAGAAAAAAACAAAGGCTACAAGTGCTGAAAAAAGGAGGAACATGAGAGAAGACCCTACCAGTCCCTTAGACTGTATGCAGGCTACCCACCCTAGCAGTCACACTCATAATCCCAGCGTGAGACAGTGAATCAATCACAAACTCTAGAAGCCCACCTTATGATTATGTGAGGCTTTGGGGGACATCTAGGCACAACCATAACAAGAATAACAAATGTGTCTAAGAAAATAAAGGGATTTCTTTACATTTATGAGGCAAATGCTAACTTGCTCATCTGTTTTCCTGACCAGCTTTCCCACCTCCACTTCGTGCCTCCCATTTGCTCCCAGTAGTCTTTGATGCCTTCTTTTCCTGCAGCTTGCACAGTGGGTCAGCTCTACACTGCTGTCACTTTTTTCTTTAGCTTCTGAGAAATGGGGGCCACCAGAGTGAGCTATGAGTGTGGTTGTGGGTCTCATGGCCCTTGAGGAGAAATCCTACAGGAGGATTTCTCAGGAGGCCATGAAGGATGTCAACTTAGTGAGAGCGTAGAGGCCCCCACACCACACCTGTGCCCCCTCCCATGGAAGGTTGTTGGCAATGTGGCATCTTGACTAAGTGTCTTCTGAACTGGCCCCTCTTGCCCTTTCCTAAAGATTCTCTAGGGTGGGAAGAATTCACGTCCATAACTCCAGCATTGAACCATGAATCAATCACAAACTCTGAAAACCCATTCCTTGACTGCATGAGGCTTTGGGGGGACTTCTAGACACAAACCATAACAAACTATATATTGAGAGGTGAGTGATTATAATATGAGTCAAAGAGGGAGGAATATAGGTACAATACATTCTAAACTTGTAAATACAGTTACCACTTGCTTTTCTTGGAAACTAAGGGTGCCAATCTCTAGCATACATAGGCCTAGGTGCAGTTCTACATATGCTGATCTTTGTCAAGAATGCATGACCACTATGAAGAGTTTTATTATAAGAAATACACATTCTAAACACTGCATGGAAGCTTTGTCTGACAGGCCACACCTTAGTGATAGATAAGTTCAGTCTGGCAAGTGGATTTATCAATTTAAGCATTATCCTTGATGCCGCTGTCTCCACATTACCCCTCCAACACTACACAGGTCCCCTTGATTCTAACAGCACCACCCAGATCCATTATTTCCTCTCCCTCTGTACCTTCACGGTCTTAAATTCCCTCACTTCTTGTCTAGACAGTTTTTCAGATGCCTAGAAGCTGCCTTTCTAATTCATTCTTTAGTGTGACTTGCAATGGCAGATCTCCGAGTCCTTCTGAACAGAGTGTGGTTTTCTGAGACATTATGCTCTGCAGTGTCTCTCTGGTCATTTTATTTATCACCTTCTACATTTCCTACATTTGTGCCTCTCAGTTATCTTTTAAAATCCATGATACGTATCACCTCTTTCCTGTAGCTTTCACTAGTCTGATTTAAAAATCTTTCTTTGGGCTTTCTTGGTACCATGTGCTTATTTCAATCATAGATTTTTTTCTGATTTATTGTAGTTGTTTTTTGACAATTGTCTTCACAACTCCTGCCTTTCAAATGTAAGCTCCTTGAGGTAAGTGTTTATTGTACTTTGTTTTGTATGGCAGAATCCAGCACAGACTAGATACAAAATAAGAGTGCCTTAAATTAAATACTGTAAGAATGTGGATTTCAAAGAGTAGAATATTATGAAAGGTAATAGTCCTGGTAGATGGTCATTAAAAGAGAATATCCACTTAGGAGGTCTTTGATGACATGTATGCCTTTCATAATTCCCTTACCAGAACTTCTTTTCACTCCTCATCAACACAATCTTGACACAATTATTCTAAAGTAACTTGCAATAACTCATCTAATTCTTTGCAAGCCATTTTCTTACTGTAGCTATGATCCTCGGTGTTGGGAGACTGAGGACTTTTATCCTACTTTCTCTGACTTACAAGAGGAAGGATTTCTTCCAAATAGTCCTGGGTTGTTTTTCCTCTTCTCTTACAGTTTTCCTTGGAGGAAGCAAGAGCTGATTGGTAACTTTAGGATCTATCACAGCATATATAATTCATCTCCACTTTCCTTTATCTACTGGAGCTTAGTAATACACAGGAACATGCCTTCTACCTCATGTTCCAAATTTTACAGAATATACCGCCATACAAAAAGACTGTGTTTGTTTGGCACTACCAATGACTAGATAAGAACCACTAATTCTGATGTTCAGTGACATTAACCCAAATTTGCCACACATTGTTTAAAAGCATATAGTGTAAAATATGATATTATGCTGTTATCCCAACTGTCATACTCATATATTTTGTTTTTGTATCAAAACTAATGGGGAAAGTAATGGTGTATGTCTTAGTTACCTTCTTACTGCTGGGACAAAAATACCTCCCACCTACACTTTAAGGGATGAAAGGGTTATTTTAACTCACAGTTTGTAGAAGTTTCAGTCTGTAGTTGGCTGGCTGTAAGGCAGGGTAGCATGGGAGAGGGGAATAGCAGAGGAGCAAGTGCTCATGGCATTGCAAGTAGAAAGCAGTGTGTGGGATCAAGGGAAAATGAGGGCTCTCTCCTCCAAGGAATGTCCACAGTGACTTACTTTGGCCCACTAGGCTTCACTTTTCAACATCACACCCAGCTATAAATCTATGAGTGAATTAATTCAATATCACACACTCATGATTCAGTATCACACACTGTTATGGGTTGTGTCTAGATGTTCCCCCAAAGCCTCATGCAGTCATGGAGCGGGCTTCTAGAGTTTATGATTGATTCACGGTCCAATGCTGGTATTATGGGTATGAGTGCTGCACCTGCCCTAGAGAGGGTAGTTTTCACACAATATAAGGCAGGAAAAGAGCCTTTCTCTCTGCTGTTGCTGCTCCCATTTTTGCTCTTGCTACTTTTGCTGTTTTCTACTGCCATGAGCTGTTGCCCTTTGTCATGTGCCACCCTGCCTTGGAGCAAGCCAAGTATTGACTGAAACCTCCACAAACAGTGAGATAAATGAAGCTTTCCTTCCTTAATTCTAGGTGTTGGGTATTTTGTCACAGCAATGAAAGAGAAAAATAACCAAGACAGAATTTTGTGCCAGAGAAGTGGAGATATTTCTGTGACCATATCTGAACTTGCGGTTCAAGAGCCTTTGGGAATGGCTTGTGGGAACAGTTTGGAAAGTTCAGAGATGTCACCTGAAAGAGTAGAGCTGGAACTCCTTAGGCTGTTCTGTATGAGGAATTATGATCAGAGCTTAGAAGACCAAAAAGTTGATAGAAATCCTGCTGATAAATACTGGACTCAGTAGGTTTCTGCTGGGAAGGACTGCATTGATTGTTGGACTCCAGATGATGTATGTTATGGCTTTGCAAAAAGTTTGTCTGCATTTTCCTCCTGTACAGAGGTCTTGCCTGAGACAAAGATTAAGGGTAGTGGGCTAATTAATCTGGCAGAAGAGATTTCAAGGCCATCTAAGTTTGAGGCAATGGCATGGTTATTGTTGAGGGCATTTAGCCAGATTTATGTTGAGAATCAAGATCAGAGAGCTCAGCAGGATGATTTAAAATATGAGTTTGGCCAGAAAGGAAGATCTAGTAATGCTGTGGATTGCAAAGATAGAGCTGAGGAGACCTTGATTGTTGAGAAGGAACATGAGAATACAAGAGATGGTCTGAGGGCATCAGAAGAAGCAGAAAGCTCTCATCGTTTTCAGCTTCAAAACTGCAAAGGTGAAAGGCTTTGCTTTGAGGAGAAAGTCACAGAGTGCCATGTTCCAGAATGGTGGTAGCCAAACTATGTTTCAGAATGGTTGCACCAGGTTCCAAAATGGTGGCAACTCCACCAGGTTCCAGAATGGCTGTGGCATACAGAATTCATACCTCAGAAACAGGTTCAGAGTGCTCACTGATCCAGGCAGTTGACTCTTACAGCCAAGAGAAAGGGAAGCTGGGCTAGTGCTCCAGGTGGGAGGAGACCTTGTCATCATCCACGTAGTGCTAGTTTTAGGCACATGGAGAGTGCAAGAGTTCTGAGGTGAAAGAGGCTTCCACCCAGAATTCAGAAGCAAGGCCTTGGAGGTCAGGAAGTGTGCCCCAGAGAGGGCAATATGCAAAGCTGTGACAGAGAAACCAAATGTGCAGTGGAGACCCCAGAAGTTTGGAGAAGCCAGGCACATAGATTATCTGAGGAACACTGCAAGAAGGGACCAGAGCAGGCCCAAGAGAGAAGCCATGGGAACTACAATTACCAGAAGTGCCATAGAGGCGGAGCCACATGGAGCTCATAATTCACCACAGATTGCTTTGGATGTTACACATAGAACTAAAAGATGTAATGATTGCTCCGCTGGATTTTGGATTTGTTTTGGTTTCATTCCTTTGTATCTCCCTGTTTGAACCTTTTGGAATGGTAATCTTTATCTTGAGCCATTGAATGTTGGAAATGGTTAACTTTTCATTTGTACAGGGGCTCACAACTAAGAGTTTGCCTTAGATCTTGGAGGATTGTTGGGACTTGGACTTTTCAACATTAGTGAAACTGTTAGGACTTTGATAACTCTTTGAGATGGACTAAAATGCCTTTTTCCTAAAGGGATGTGCATGAGTCTTCAGGAGGCAGGGGTGGAATGTTATCATTTGTGTCTAGATGTTCCTCCAAAGACTTGTGCACTCATGGGGTGTGCTTTTAGAGTTTATGATTGATTTGTGATCCAATGCTAGGATTATGGATGTGAGTATTACACCCACCCTAGGGTGGGTAACCTGCATACAATGTAAGGGAGGAAAAGAGGATTGCTGTTTGCTGCTGCTCCTCCCTGTTTTGCTTTTGCTGCTTTTGCTATTTTCCACCTCCATGAGCTGTTGCCCTCTGCCATGTGCCACCCTGCCTTGAGGTCAGTCAAGTATGGACTGAAACCTCCACAAACTGTGAGCTAAATAAACCTTTCCTTCCTTAATTTTGGATATGTATTTTATCTCAGCAATGAGATTAAGGTAATCAAGATGCACAGCCATAATTCAGTACCACACTCCAATGATCCAATCACCACCCATAGGCTCTTTTTATGAACACATGAAGATTTGAACACATCTAGATACAAGTCATAACATTCCATCCCAGTCCTCAACAGACTCATGCATATCCCTTTATGTAAAATGCATTAGTCCATCTCTAAGAGTTGCCAGAGTCCTAACAGTTTCAGCATTGCTGAAAACCAATGTCCAAATTTTCCTCTGGGATTTAAGGCCAACTTTTAGTTGCAAACCCCTGTAAAAATCAAAAGAAAGTTAAACACTCTCAACATACAATAGCATAAAATAAACATTCCAATCTCAAAAAGTACAAATAGAATAATAGAGAAAAATGGGACTAAAGAAGACCAGAGTCCAACAGGGAAAACATTAAATCCTGTAGTTCTATGTCCAACTTCTGGGGCAATCTGTGAACTACAAAGGCCTTGGGTGGGCCTGCCTCAGTGGTACTGCTAGTGGTTGTAGCCCTCTTTGCAGTGTTTCTCAGACAATCTACATTCCTGTCTTCTCCAGCCTTGAGACAAGCATGTTTGGTTTCACATGCACAGCTTTACACACTCCTTTTCAGGGCCATACTCTCTGGTTTCCCAGGCCTTTTTCTGAAAACTAAGTGGAAGTGTTCCAGACCCCACAACTCTTGCATTCTGCATGAGCCTAAAATCAACACCACTTGCTGATGCTAAAATTTACCACCACCTGGAGCAGTAGTTAAATGTAGGGAGTGAGTGCCTCAATGGAATAGCTGAGCACTATGAGCCCCATCCTAAGTAATAACTTCCATAGGTGGCTGTCATTCTGAAGTGCTCCCATTCTGACACATGTTGCCTTGGGCCTGTCATCTCAAAGCATAGTCTTTTACTTTTGTAATTTTGTGGCTGCCAAGTGTGGAATCCTGCCGGTTCTTGTGGTGCCTTCAGGCCATCTTTCCTGTTGTCCTGTTCCAAAGTCCTTGGCCTTTTAAAGCTAATTTTTTTTCAGCAACCCAGTTCTTCTCTGCTCCATCTTTGCATGCTGAAACTTTACAAAAGCTTCCTTTCTGATGAAACTCAAACTTTTAAATCAATTTTCTGGGGTGTTTGTTCTTGATTTGCAACAACTCCTCAACAGCAGCCCCTAACAGCAGTCATGGCTTCCCTCAAAGTAGAGTGTCTTGAAATTTCTTTCCTTTTTTTTTTCAAAATTTATTTAAAAATAAAAGAAGGAAAACACATTAACAAACAGACAACCATTTATAAAATAGCAGAAGAACAATACAAACAATACAGAGTTACAAACAAAGTGGTAGGAAATTAACAATTCCTGTTGTATTATGTATTGACATCTTCAAAGTGGTTTCTCAGGAAAACAGAATGCAATATTACAGTTTCCAAAGTATGAGATGCTATCTATTCTATTTAAACTTTTCAAATGCAATTGTCCCCCCCGCACTGAAACAACCAGTAGTGGTGAAGAAAATTCCAGCCATACTGTAGGGCCTGTCTCAGATGCTTGTCTCAATTATCTCTCTATTAAAACTTCTGATAATGTTTTCTGCTTTCATTTTTTTCACATTTCTGATCTCCCTTTGGATTGCCTCAGTTGCCATTTCTGCTTTTGTCTATTTTTTTTAATTTTAAAGTGAAAAAACCCCAAAATTTCAAAACAAGATAATAGGAGCTTAACAATGGTTAATACATTGCATATTGTTATTTTTAAATTAGTTACTCAGAGTATAAAATACTAGCATTAAATTGTCCAAACAATATCAGAAGGAACCTTTTTTTTCAATGAACTAGGAGAAATTAGTAGTACAACTATCTTAAATATATATATATATATACTTTTACTTTCCTTCTTTTCTCCATTCCTCCAACCCAGTTTTCCTTTCCTTTTGGAGTTTCTTCCCATTTTACAATATCTATTGTGCATTTTAAATCTTGTTTACTCTTTCAGCTTTTTATGCTAAAGAGACAATATAATGTTTACAAGTATGTCTGATTTATTTCACTTATGGTTATGTTTGAAAGTTGCATCCATTTACCTATAAAAGTCTCCAGTTTATCCTTCTTTATAGTTCAGTAGTACTTCATTGCATAAAAATGCCATATCTTTTTATCCATTCCTCAGTTGATGGGCACTTGGATTATTTCCAAGATCTAGCTATAACAAATTGTGCTGGTACATACATGAGCACATATATATCTTTGTTGTATGATGTCTTTAGTTTTTCTGGGAAGATACCCAGAAGGGGAATAGCTGGGTCAGATGGGACCTCCAACCCTAGTTTTCTGTGGAGTCTGCATATTAATTTCCACAGTAGTTGTACCAATCTGTACTCCCATCAACAGTGGAGAAGGGTTGCTTTTGCCCTGCAATACTGCTATCATTTGTTATTGGTTGATTTCTTGATAATAGCCATTCTTTCTGGGGTAAGACGAAATCTCAGTGTTGTTTTAATTTGCATCTCCCAAATGACCAGTGATGCTGAACACTTTTTCATGTGTTTATGTGTCATTTGTATTTCTTCATGTGAGAAGTGTGTATTCATCTCAGATGCCCATTTTTGGATTGGGCCTTTAAACTTAGGAGCCTGATTTTTTTGAGGAATTTATATATTCTCAGTAGTAATCCTTTTTTTGAGGAACAGTTGGCAAACATTTTTCCCACATTGTAGTCTGTCTCTTCACTCTGTTGGTGATTTCTTTTGATGTGAAAAAGATTTTTAGTAAGATGAGATCCCAGTTGTTGATTCTTTGTGATAGTTCCTTTTTGATTGGGGTTTTATTCATAAAGTGTTTGCCTACATGGATATCTTCAAGACTTTTACCTATTCTATCTTGAAGCAGATTTAACCTTTCTGTTTCAATATTTAAATCTTTGATCCATTTGGAATTTAGCTTAGTGCATGGTGAAAGATATATTTCCAATTTTAATGTTTGGCATGTGCAGAGCCAGTTTTTCCAGCACCATTTATTAAAGAGGATATCATTCTTCCAGTGAAAGTTTTTGGCATCTTTGTCAAAGATAAGGTGGCTGAGTATGTCTGGCGTTGTATATGAATGTTCTAATCCGTTCCACTGATCTTTGTGTCTGTGTTTTTCGCCAGTACCATGCTGTTTTTATCACAGTTGTTTTGTAGTATAATTTCAAGAAAGGGATTGTGATGCCACCTGCCTTGATTTTGTTGCCCAGAATTGCCTTTGCTATTTTAGATCTCTTCTGGTTCCAAGTGAATTTTAGTATTGTTTTCTCTAATTCTCTGAGACATGCTATTGGAATTTTCATTGGAATTGCATTAAATCTTTACTACAGTTTTGGAAGTATGGTGATTTTCACTATATTACTTCTTCCTGTCCAAGAACAAGGGATATCTTTCCATTTTCTGATATCTTCTTCAATCTTCTTTTACAGATTACTGCAGTTTCCAATGTGGAGGACTTTTACAACCTTCATTAGATTGATTCTTAGATATTTCATTTATTTGGATGCTATTGTGAAAGTTGTTATTTTCCTAATTTGTCTCTCAGTGAGTTTGCTATTCATGTACAAGAGTGCTATGGATTTTGAGTGTTTATTTTGCATCCAGCTATGCTACTGAATTTGCTCATTAAACCTAACAGATTTTTAATGGAGTTTTTGTGGTCTTCTATGTAGAGTATCATGTCATCTGCAAATAATGACAATTTAACCTCTTCCTTTGCTATCGTTATTCCTTTTATTTCTTTCTCTTGTCTAATTGCTCTTTCTAAAGCTTCCAGGACTATGTTGAATAAGAATGGAGACAGTAAACATCCCTGTCTTGTTTCCGATTTTAGAGAAAAAGCTTTCAGGTTTTGTTCATTTAATATGATGTTGGCTATTGATTTGTCATAGTTGGCTTTTATCAGATTGGAATACAGAGCATTTATTCCAATTTTCTGCAGGCTTTTATCAGGAATGTGTGCTGGACTTTGTCAAAAGCTTTTTTGCATCTATTGAGGTGGTCATATGGTTTTTGTCTTTGGCTCTGCTATTATGGTGCATTACATTTATGAGTTTACATATGTTGAACCATCCCTGCATCCTAGGATGAGTCCCACTAGGTCATGGTGTATAATTGTCTTGATGACTTGCTGCATTCTATGTTCCAGTATCTCACTAGGGATTTTTGCAACCATGTTCATTAGGGAACTTGGTCTGTAATACTCTTTCTTAGTTGGGTCCTTCTCTTTGCTATTGTGTTAATGCTTGCTTCTAGAAATGAATTTGGGAATATTGGTTCCCTTTCCATTACATTAAAGAGTTTGAGAAGTAGTGGTGTTAGGTCTTCTCTAAATTTTTTATCGAATTCAGCAGTGAATCCACCAGGGTCTAAGCTTTCCTTTGTTGGTAGGGTTTTAGATACATATTCGATTTCATTGATTTGTACTGGCTTATTTAGTATTTTCATATCTTCTTGATTCAGCGTTGGTAACTCATATCTGTCTAGGAGTCTGTCCATTTCTTCTGCATTTTCCATTTTATTAGAATAAAGTTTCTCAAAGTAGATAAGGATATTCTTTAAGATTTTTGCAGGGTCCATTGTGACTTCACCCTTTTCATTCCTAATTGCATGAATTTTGAGTCTTTCTTTTTTTTGATAAGCCTGGGTTAGGGTTTGTCAATTTTATTTAATCTTTCAAACAACTAACTCTTCAATTCATTGGTTGTTTGTATTGTTTTCTTATTCTCCAATGTATTAATTTCACCTCTGATCTTTATAATTTCCTGCTTGTATGAGCTGTTGGCTTAACTTTCTCTCCTTTTTCTAGAAATTTGAGGTTCACCATTAAGTTGTTCATTTGCACTTGCTCTGTTTTCCTGACATAGGCATTCACTGCTATGAAATTACCTCTTAAGACTCCTTTCATTGTGTACCATAAGTTCTAGTAGGTGGTATTATTATCATTTAATTGTAGAAACTGTCTAAATACTTCTTTTTAAAAAATTTTTTTATTTTAAAGAGAGTAGTACATGAGAAACAAACAAACAAAAAAATAGAACAGTAGCAGCATACCAGCATCACGAACATAAACAAATCAAAGCAAGAACATTCAAAGTGATACAGGGTCTCAAGACAAATTAATATAAATCAACAGTGGTTGTTACATTGCATATCACTATCCTCAACTACATTGCTAAGATTGTCAAATGTAAGAATGAAAGTTTGCTCAAACCACTAAAGAGAATAAGAAAATAATTCTTGAGTAAAACATTAGAGATAATACGGAGCTTCACTAGACAAGATGGTAGGAATTCACCATAGTAATTCCATTGCATATTGTTACCTTCAGATCAGTTACTCAGACCACCAGATACAAGCATGCAAAGTCCATCAGAACATAAAACATCGTGAGCATTTCAATACACCATCAGACAAAAGTAATACAGTCATCACAGCTATTCATATATATATTTATGTTTTGCCTTCCTTTCTTTTTTCTTTTTTCCCTCATCACAGTCATTCTTTCCTTTGAGCGGT
>NW_004955472.1:10357217-10371242 GCF_000276665.1 Chinchilla lanigera | reverse complement strand
TCTCTCTTGTCTAATTGCTCTAGCCAATATTTCCAGAGCTATATTGAATAGGAGTGATGACAGTGGACATCCTTGTCTTGTTCCTGATTTTAAAGTGAAAGCTTTTAATTTTTGACCATTTAGTATGATGTGAGATGTTGGTTTATCATAGATGGCTTTGATCAGCTAGAGGTAAAGGTCATCTATTCCTATTTTCTGTAGGGTTTTCAACATGAATGAGTGTTGAACTTTATTGACTGCTTTTTCTACAGCAATGGAGATGATCTTGTGATTTTTGTGCTTGGCTCTATTGACATGGTGTATTACATTGATTGATTTGTGTATATTGAACCATCCTTGCATTCCTGGTATGAGTCACACTTGGTCATGCTGTATAATTTTCTTGATGACTTGTTGTATTCTGTTTGCTAGTATTTTATTGAGAATTTTTGCGTCTATATTCATTAGGGAGATTGGTCTGTAGTTCTCTTTCTTGGTTGGGTCTTTCTCTGGTTTGAGTATCAGAATAATACTGTCCTCCAGGAATGAGTTGGGGAGAATTCCTTCCCTTTCAATTTCACTAAAGAGTTTGAGAAAAATTGGTGTTAAATTGTCCCTAAATTGCTTGTAGAATTCAGCTGTGAATCCATCAACACCTGCGCTTTTCTTCATTGGCAAGTTTTTAATTACATTCTCAATTTCACTTGCTAATATTGAGTTATTCAGGATTTTTATATCTTCTTCCTTCAGCTTTGTGTTTTCCATCTGTGTTTCCTCTGTGTTTCCCTCTGTGTTTTCCATCCTATGAGAGTAAAGGTTTTCAAAGTAGGTATTGATGATCTTCTGAATTTCTTCAGGATCTGTAGTGATTTCACCTCTTTCATTCCTTACTGTATGTATTTAGGTTTTTTCTTTCCTTTTTTTCATAAGGTTGGCTAATTACTTCTTTAATTTGATCTCTGACCTCTTGTTTGTTCAGCAGGGTGTTAATGAATTTGCATGTGTTTACGAAGTTCATGTGGTTTCTTTTGCCATTGATTTCCAATTTCTTTGCACTATGGTCTGATAATATGCATGGGATAATTTCAATTCCTTTGCATTTACTTATCCATGTTCTCTGAGCTATTATGTGTTCTGTTTGGAGAATGTCTTATAGTCAGCTGAGAAGACCATGTATTCTGATGTTGTAGAGGGGAGCACTCTGTAGACATCTACTAAGTTCATTTCTCAAAATTTTCTCTCATTTCTAATATTTCATTGTTGATAGTTTTGTGTAATTGATCTGTCTTGCCAGGAATATAACTCAGTGACATAAGCACCTACCTGGCAAACACAAGGTCCTGAGTTCGATTCCTTGTATGAAAAAGAAAAAACAGTTTTAATTAATTGATCTGTCTTTTTGTGACAATGGGGTATTGAAATCCCCCCAATGCAATTTTGTTAGTGCTTATTTGATTTTTTATGCCTGTTAATATTTGTTTTAAATAATTGGGTGTGCAGATATTTGTTGCTTTTATATTTACGATTGTTGTTTCTTCCTCTTGGATTATTCCCTTTACAGAATTATAGTGATCTTCTTTGTCTCTCTTCATCAGTCTTGTGCTCAAATTCACTTTCTCTCCAAACAGAATAGCTATGTCGCCTTTTTTCTGGGTTTCTGTAACATGGAGTATTGTTTTCCATCCTTTGAGTTTCATTATATGAATTTCCTTTGAATTAAATGTGTTTCTGGTATGCTGTAAATTGTTGGATCTTGCTTCTTGTTCTATTCCGCCAGTCTGTGTCTTTTTTTATTTTAAAGAGAATAAAAAAACCAAAAACAATAACAAAATAACGACATATACAAAAATAAAACAAAGCATAAACAATAAAAATGATACAGGGATTCAAAGCAAAATGATAGGAATTAACAGTGGTTGTTTTATTACACATTATTATCTTCAGTGAAGTTGCACAGATTACCAGATGAAAGAATGCAAGATTGATCAAACCATTAAAGAGAATAAAAAATAATAATAAACATTAGAAGCAACACAGAGCTTTACTAAACAAGATAGTGGGAATTTACCAATAAATGTTATATTGCATGTTGTCTTCAAATTTGTTGTTTAGGTTAACAGATATAAGCATGCAAAACTGGTCAAAAATTTAAGCATTAATTGTTCTTTTCAATAAACCACTAGATATCAGCAGTACAATTACCTACGTTCTCTCTCTCTTTATATATATATTCACTTCCTTCTTTCTTTCTGTTTCTCCTTTCCCTTACCCCAGTTGTTCCTTCCTCTGAGCAATTCTATTTCCTTTCATAATATCTATTGTACATTTGTACATTTTGGGTTTTATTTACTATTCCAGGTTCTTACACTAGGGTGACAATGCACATTTTTACACATATATGTCCAATTTATTCCACTTATGAGTATGGTGTTGAGGTGCAGCCATTTACCTATAAAAACCTCAAGTTTATCTTTTATTTTAAAGCTGAGTAATACTTCATTTTATAAAAGTAACAAACTCTTTTTATCCATTCCTCAGTTGATGAGCATTTGCGTTGTTTCCAAGATTTAGCTATGACAAATTGTGCTGCTATAAACATGGGTCCACATATATTGCTGTGGTATGATGTTTCTAATTCTTCTGTGAAAATATCCAGAAGGTAATAGCTGGGTAAAGTGGACCTCTAATCCAGGTTTTCTAAGGATCCTCCACACTGACTTCTACAGTGGTTTCACCAATCTACACTCCCACCAGCAGTGAAGAAGCATTTCTTTTTCTCCACAGGCCCTTTAGCATTTGTTATTGGTTGATTTCTTGCTGATAGCCATTCTTCCTGGGATAAGACGCAATCTCAGTGTTTTAATTTGTATCTCCTGAATGACTACTGATGTTCAACACTTTTTCATATATTTATTTGCCATTTGCATTTCTTTATCCAGGAAGTGTGTATTCATTCCCAGAAGCCCATTTTTGTATTGGGTCTTTGAAGTTTGGGGACCTGATTTTTAAAAAATCTTTTTGTGTTCTAGATAGAAGCCCTTTGTCTGAGAGACAGTTGGCTAAAATTTTTTCCTAATTTTTGGGTGTGCTTTTCACTCTGTTGGTAATTTCTCTTAATGTGAAAAAACTTTTCAGTAAAATGAGATCAAAATTCTTGGTTCTTTGGAGTATTTCTCATGCAGTTTGGTTTTGTTCATGAACTCTCTGACTACACCTGTCTCCAAGTTTTCTACCTACTTTCTCTACCAGTAGATTTAGTTTTTCTGGTTTAATATTTAGATCTTTGATTCACTTTGAGTTTAGTTTAGTGCGTGGTGATATGCATGGGTCTAGTTTTAGTCTTTGACATGTGGAAAGCCAGTTTTTCTAGCATCATTTATTAAAGAGGCTATCTTTCATCCAGTCAACATATTTGTTCCCTTTGTCAAAAACAAAATGGCTGAATGTGTCTGTAGTTGTGTCTGCATCTTCTAATCTGTTCCACTGATCTGTAGGTCTGCTTTTTGGTCACTACCATGCTAATTTTATCACAGTAGCTTTGTAGTATAATTTCAAGTCAAGGATTGTGACGCCTCCTGCTTTTCCTTTGTTGCATAGGATTGCTTTTGCTATTCTGTGTCTCCTGGTTCCAGATGAATTTTAGGACTGTTTTCTGTAATCTGTGAGGTATGATAATGGTATTTTAATTGGAATTTCATTGAATCTGTACAATAATTTTGAGAGTATGGCCATTTTCACAGTGTTGGTTGTTCCTATCCATAAGCAAGGAATATCTTTCTATTTTCTGACATCCTCTTCAATCTCTTTTTTTCAGAATACTGTAATTTTTAATGTATAGATTTTTAACTTCCTTTTTTGATTGATTCCTAAGTACTTCATTTTTTATGTTATTATGAAAGATGTTGTTTCCCTAATTTCTCTCTCACTGTGTTTGTTGTTTGTGTACAGGAATGCTATTGAGTTTTGAGTACTGAATTTGTATCCGGCTATGCTACTGAATTTGTTTATGAATTCTAGGAGTTTTTGGTTGAGTTTTTGGCATCTTCCATAGGATCATGTCATCTGCAAATAATGATGATTTCACTTCTTCCTTTCTTATCCTAATTCCTTTTACCTCCCTTCCTTGTCTAACTGCTCTGGCTAATATTTCCTGTATTGAATAGGAGTGGTGACAGTGGGCACCCTTGTCTTATTCTTTTCCCTAACAGCTTTTAAGAGTCTATTCTTGTGTTGAACTTTTGTAATCTTATGATCTGCCTCATTGTAGATTTTTTTGATTATGGCTAGTTGGAGTTCTATATGCCTCACTTAACTGTATTTCAAATTCTTTTTCCTCTGTCAGGGAAGTTTTCTGGCATGACATCTGTGAACATTTTTTTTTAAATATCATTTGTGCTATCCTGGGTTTTCATTGACTCCAATCAATTTTAAATTATTCTCATACCTCATCTAGTAGCTGCTGTATTGATTTCTCATGGTTACATGTTATTTTTAAGAAATCTTTCTTTTTATGATCACTAACTGCAAGCTTGTGCTCTATATTACAGTTCCTGTCCTCACATTGGCTTAATCTACTGCAGATACCATTCAGTGGAATTTTTATTCTCCTGGATATCTGCTAGAATCTGCCTTATGGATTCCATTTATTTTCTATGCTGAGCATTCATGGATTTTATAATTTTCTTAAGTTCTTCTATGTTTCATCTGTATCTGCTCTAGCATCATTACGCAAGGTTTTCATTGTGGACACCATCTCTGCAGTTATCTGAGAGATTATTTCTGATTTGAATTTTTTTAGAGCCTCATTCAATTGCTTTCTTGTTACCACTTCAGAGAGGTGAGGTGGGTGGCTTTCAACTTGTCCCACTTCATTGCCCCTTCAGTTTGCCTTTGGTAAACTGGATGTCTTGGGTTACATCTTGTTTAAGTGTCTTCTCATTTTGTTTCCTTGTTTTATTTTAATTCAGGGGTTGATTCTTGCAAGTTGTTTATGGTGGGTTGCTTTATAACTAGTATTAAGAACTCTTAGGAAATGACTACTTCTCTGCAGTAGCTTCAACATATAGCTGGTTTTTGGGTTTTGAGTCTGTTTAAAGATCTCACCTCTTCAATTTGTTTGGGATGAGAAGTTGTTATCTGTTTATCCCAGCCCCTGGTTCTTTGGCACTGTGCCTCAGTATTTTCTGTGACCATTAGTCAGTCTTCATATTGCAATACCAGGTAGAGCAGCTGTGCTAGAATAATTATGTCTATAGTGGTAATATTTTTTGCTGTAGTGGTATCATAAGCAATGACAATAGAGTCAAACACAGCCTAAAAATGTGCTATTGAGCGGAGCTAATCATTAACTTCCCACCTTTAACTATATGTATTAGATTTCAAGTTGTACAGCAAAATGTAAAACAAATCAGAAAATTATGTGCAGCATACAAGTCCTTAATACATCAATTTTGCCCTCAGAGGTTAAAATTTAAAATGGGTTAGGGAGAAAATAGAGAACTACAAGAAGAGGAAGTGATTAGAAAGACGGTTGGAGGACAATGGGGGAGCACAGTAACTTTGGGAAACTGGTGCAGAAGACTGGAGGGAAGGAGAGAAGAAAGGGTAAAAAGAATAACAGAACAGAACCACAACCACAAAGAGGCTGGAAACCACATTCACACTCATATAAAAATAGGATCAAACGATGAAGGAGAAAAAACAAAAACAAAATACAAAAACAAAACTACCACAACCACCACAAAAAATGAGAGAGAGAAAGAAAAAAAATGAGAGAAAGCAAAAAAAGAAAAAGAAAACCATCCACTTCCACTTCCAAATGTCCCCGCTATCACTGGGACCCAACATGTGGAGACAGAGTCCTGATCTGTGCTGAGCTATCCCCGCAACCCAGCAGTAGCTTTTTGGTGAGGTGGTGGATAATCTCAGGAAAGTGGCACCTTCTGTCTGAGATCAGATTTATTTGGCCTGCAACTATCAGCACACCATCTGTGGGCCTGAGACCAGCTGAGAGCTGCTAGATGAAGCTAGCAACCACTCTGAATTAGTTGGGCCCTTTCCAAGACTGGTCCTGGCCAGTATCTCTCTCATGTTTGATGACTGAGCCCTCAGCACTCACCACCAAATAGTGCAGTCTTTCACATCCATTGCTTCTCTCCACTGCTACATTTATCTGCTGAGGCCTCTGTGGTCACCAGCATTTACCATGTTTCTGCAAGCTTGAACCACTCCTTTCACACAGTGGGTCTCACTTCACAGAGAAGGCACCACCAGCTACCTCCTTCTTCTTCACTGAAGTTTGTCTCTTCTCTCTCTCTTTGGGCTACAATTTGTGCTTCAGACCCTTCCTGGGTGCAGGGGACCCACTTCTCTCCCTCTTATTTTCCTTATATTGCTATATTCCAGCATCTGGATAACAACTGTCAGAGAAGCTCTTCCTTTGCTGCTTACCACTCTGTCACCTTGGTGCTCCCCTCCCCTTGTTTGCTTTTGCTTTTTTCTTGTTGCTAGGAATAAAAACTTTGGGGCTTGGAGTATGCTAAGCATGTGCTGTAGCACTGAGCTACACTTCCAACCCCTCCTGTCTTCTTATCAAGTTTGTGCCTTAGCTTACTACCTGAGATCATTCTGCTATTAAACTTCTGGTTGTCTGGGGTAGAATCACTTATAAGGCATACGCCTCTTTGATTCACTTGCCAGAGATAAATTTGACAGACAGGACTAAAACCTGTTATAGGATGCCATTAATACAGGCTTGGTAGTTCATTTCTTACTGCCTTCTTGAGAGGAGTACTATCTAGGGATCTTGTATAAGAACTTTGCTTTTATCTGCTACCTGTTATGTATGAGTTTCTTTCACTTTCCTTATATTAAGCCAGTAGTTATTTATACACTTGGAATATCCACTTGTCAATACATTTACCTTCTTATAGAAATCCCTAAAGAAGATGTCTTTAAATGTTATGACTTCAGTTTTGACTGAGGGAAATAGTTTATATTGGACTTGTTTTGTAAAACATTATTAAAGCTTTTGTCCATTTAATCACTTATTGTTTCATGCATAGGATTTCAGAAACGTATGCTTTTTAGAATATAACAGAAGAAAATGTTATCTCTTTCCACAAATGCCTTTTCCTTTCTACCATAACAAACTCACACTTCTGGTAATCTAATTCATTACATTCCCATTTGTTTTGCCCTGGTTGCCAGGAAGCTCAGGGCAAAGCATAATGCTTAAATATAGCATCTGATATGCTAGTTAGTAAAAATACAATTGCTCTTTTACCTATTTTCTATTTATATTATCAGGTTGTTTTGTGTTTGTGTATCAATAATGTCAAGTCTAATTTGGAAAGAGCCAAGCTATTTCATAGACTTATGATACTTTCTCTGAACAGTCTTCTTTCTTGCTTGGGAGAGATGTGGCAAAGTTTCTAGGGATATACTGCTGCTATTTCTAGCACACCCATGAGCTACTCCAAAATATTAGCCCAAGTCCTACTCCTTGGGTCCTTGCAGTATGTGTGTATACCACTGGATGTTATAAATTACTCCCAAATGGAATCAAACTGAACACACAGACACACAGACATCCAGCTGCCCTCCTCGGTTCTCATGGTGTATTATTTAAGCAAAATGTTACTTAAGGAATTGTATATAGTTTATACAGACTGTGGGAGGTTAGCTGATGTACAGATTGGGTGATCCAGACTTACAAAGTGAATTTACCTCAGTCTGAGATGCAGAATATGGACAGATTTGAGTACATTATACAAAGAGATGAAGGCAGCGATGTGCTGGTAAACTTGTTCCCCTTTCCATGTCTGCCAGGCCCTGACTTGCAGCTTTTGCCATTGTCTATGGTTTAAATACTCTGACTGTGGCAACTTCAAGCTATCAATGATTTAATTACTGCCTTGCAAAGTTCCTATTTAAAATTTGGTTATACTGAGTCTATAAGAGCCAGGTCTAACATACCACTGGATGAAGGATTTGTAAGAATGCACTCTTATGAGTGACAATTTGAATATGTAAGACTTCACTAAGAAACAGTCCTGATTGGTTGCATAACGATGTTTATGTTGAGAGGTGATGACAAGATGTGTCAATTAGGGACAGAATGCAGAGGTCTTTTTTATATAGTTGGGCTTTAATTCTCTAGGGTATAAGAAACTTTTGATATTTTTCAAACAGAGGAAAGACAAAATGAAATTAATATCTTAGAAAAAATTGATCTGTTATTAGTTATGTGTCGGGTGACTTTAAGGCAATAGAAGGGAACAAAAAAAGCAGGTAAGTGTGTAGTTGAAAGGTTGTAGATGTGAAGTGATAAGGGACCAGATTTAGGGCACCAGGGGCTGGCAGGGGAAAGAAAGGAGAGAGAGGACAGTGTGGATAGTGCATCTCAGCTCCACATGACATTAAGTGGCTTGGCTTAAAAGCTTGGACTGGAATCAACTGAGTGCTTACTTTCATATTTGGTTATTGATAGTGGCTGTTACTGGAACCTTCATGGGGGTGGTAGAGAACACTGATGCATAGTTTTTCTATGTAACCCACTGGCTTCAGTGCAGTCTGATGACTGTTCTGCAACCAAGCATCCAAAAGTGATTGCTAGATAAAACCTGCACTGTCTTCTCCAGTTTAGCCTTGATAGTCATGTGATGTCTCCTGATGCATTCTGTTTGTTGGGTTAGTCACCCAAGCACATGCATTTTCATGGGGAAGGAAAATAAAACCCCACCTCTTGACGAGGGAACAACAAGGTTCTGAGACTCAGGGTTTCTCAATAAGTGATTGCTTTTCTTATTATATGGGATTACATGCCTGCAGTAAATTTATTTCTTCTGAAACAATGTAACTGTTTCAATAAATGCCTACTATGACTTGAAAACCCTGAAATACCCAATGATTGTGTAGCTTTTGTTAAATGAACAGTATCATTAATATTTGGCACTATTACACTAAAGAAAATTTCACTTTCGAGAGGGAGAAATAAAAGATCTCACCTGTGCAGAGAGACTCTTTTTGTACTAATTGGTAAGACTGGCAAAGTATTAACCGGAAAAATACCATAGTAACTGCAAACTCTATTGAAAGGTTATCTCTCACTAAACTAACTCATTTTTATATGTTATGTCATTTTATCTCCATAAATAAACCTGAGAGTACTATTAACCGCCTTTACAAAGAATAAAGCTGTAGAGAAATGAGATAATTTGCCTATAGTCACACTGTCAAGAGTGACTTGACAGTGTGATGTATATTCTACCTCTTGTCCATGGGGTATATTTGATGTATATTCTACCTCTTCTCCATGGGGTATATTTGATAATGGCTTTCCTGACATGTCTGTGAAATTTCCATACATGTCTATGAAATTAAATAGAAAGAAATTATGCTTTCACTCTTCTTTGATTCTATGTTCATTTCCATTTTGTTTCCCAAATATGAAGATTGTTCACAGTTGCAGTGTGTTTCAGTGATTCTAAGTGGAACATTAGTATGGGATCTTTATCTTCTATCACTCTTACTCCGCAATGTAAAAGGGTGGAGAGGCACATCTTTGCATGCTTGTTTCCTGGTTGTGTTAATACGGATGGGAGAATCCTCAGAGGAAGAGGAATCACAGGGAAATGGAAACAATACTCTCTTACCTCTCCCCAGTGGTCCTAATCCTTGTCCACAATGCTATATAGACATTCCTTCACAAGGTGAATTCGGAAACAGTTGCAAAACTGTTAGAAACTTATACTTTTACATTCATTGAATAAACAAATGTATGGTATTGTTGTGATATTTTATCTGTTCTTACATTTTGACATTTATGTGATTAACACTTCTGGTGATGATTGAAATTATACATAGAACAAGATGACTCAGGCACTGTGAAATGCCTCCCAGTTTTCCTGGAGATTAATCTCTCCTTTCAAGTTTATAAAGGTAAACTTTTTCTTGGTTTGATTTTGCACCCCGAACTCTTTTCTACGCTACAATTGGTGATGAAAATTAAGATGTCAATGAAAATCACATTCTGATTTATCACTTCTGACAAGGGAGATCTTTCTCCAGGCTGCTTCCCAGTTCTGTTCTTTAGAGGAAACAGTAGGTAAAAATGACTGTTTCTCAGCTAGTCGTAGCGTCCAGGTATATTTGAGAAAATATTTGATATTAAAGCACCTCAGGAAAAAGGAATCGCATCAAATCAAAGTATGATTCAGATCATCTCATTTCCAAGTTTGAAAATGTTAACTGTAGACCTCAAAAACAAAGGTGTCACTCAAAGAGGGTGCTGTCATTTGAGAAACACAAAGGCTAGCGTTTTAATGAGCAGTTACAAGACAAGTTCCCAACAGGGTGTTTGTGTTTGCCTTTTGTTTCTCACAAACCTTAGACTCACATATGCTTATTCCTACTTTATGGGGTAGGAAAGCGAGGCTGAGAGGCACCTAAAACAGAAATAGAAGGGCCTTTCTAGACCAGCTGCTCTCAGCTTTTTTGCCTCCTTTTTTTTAAACCTAAGTGTATTTATTAGTCCCATGATCACATCTTGTTTCCCTGCTTAGTTATGAAGTACTGGTTTTTCATTTCTACCACTCTATTCTTGGCTTTCTTCAATTTTAAATCAGGAAAATAATAGGTTTTCTTTTAAAGTTTGAACATTAAAATATATACTGAGACTCCATCTTCTTCTTGATATTTTCTTTTGTCAGAATCTGTAAAATATAAGATTATTGTTTTGTAAGAGAACATGCACTGTAGTAATTCCTGAAAGGTTGAGTATTTGCTTCACTAGAATTAAATTTATTCCTCAGTGGTCTATTTCTGTATATTTTTGTGTACATAATGATTTCTGCCTCAATGCAGAATCATAGAGCAATTTTTAGAAGACATTATAAATGGCAATTAAACTCAACAGTTGTAGCACCAAAAATATTCAAAACTCAACAGAAGTGATGACAATATGAATATTTATAATCAAGGCAAGGATAACCACTTCAAAACAGCCACCTAGTCAGCACTGATTGTAATAAATCAATGAATCTAAGATTTATATCCCAATTTCAGAGGTGTTAAAATATGAAAAACTATACTTCCTATAATCAAGAAAGTAAAGAATCAAAGAGCATACTTTTTGATAGCCTGTGTTTTCCATTTCTTAGATTCTGAACAGGCTCCAGCTCTTTTATTATTGCAGCACCCTTTCCCCCACATCTCCCCTTCTACAAAGTAGTACTGCTTTGTGTTGTGCCGGTATCTAAGATAAGCTTGTTCCTTTCCTCTAGACTGCAATTTTACATTTACTCCAAGGCCTGTTATAAGTGGACAGAAAATTAAATTTTTCTTTTTCCTCTTAGGGAGAGGAAGCTAAACTAAATTTATGACTATGGCAGTATAGGTTCTCCATTTCCTTTGTGTGTGTGGTCCTATTTAGCCCTTTACTGATAGATGGAGTGAACATACAGGAATTTAATTCACACTAATGGATTTAACTCATCAAAAGCTTTTAAAGGAACTTGATAATTTGTGCAGAATTATTTTTCTTTATTAAACATGTATTTTGGAAAGATTTTCACATATAACTATTGACTACTATTTTTTAGAGCAAGAAATGTATCCATACAGTAGTTGTCTTTTGATTTTCACTACAAATTTCTTTCTCCTTCCATTGCCCACATTTTTTATGGAAAAGTAATTATAATATTTATAATATTTTCATGATGGACCAAGCCAACAAATATATAGTCCAAAGTACCATTGATAGTTTCTCATTTTTGCTAATTCCATTCTCTAATGCAAACATTTTAAACTATTTACCTTGCTAATATAAACACATACAAGGTCGAAAAGGGTCAGTAATGGGCTGACATCCCACCACTCACAACTGGCAAAGCTGGAATTCAAACAGAGGAGCCTGGGTTAAAAACTTTTGCCATATCTGCTGTGCTAAGTGCTGCTGAGCTGGAAGGGGGATCAGGGTGTGTGTGGAGAACAAAGAGAGTCTTAGTTACTTTTCTCTTGTTGCTGAGACAAAATACCCAACTTCCAAAATTAAGGAAGGAAATGTTTATTTACCTTACAGTTTGTGGAGGTTTCAGTCCATACTTGGCTGGTTCCGAGGCAGAAGACAGCAAAGCAACAAGAGCAAAGGGGGGAATGGCAGCTGAACAGCAAACAGCCAGAGCAAAAGGGAGGGATAGGGGCAAGCAGTCTCCTTCCTTCCCTTACTGTTTACTTTGTAAACAGGCTACGCCCACCTAAGAGGCATGTAGCTCTCTCATAATCTCTATGCCCTCCTCTTCCACAGGCTCAGGACTATTCAAAGTAAGTACCTTGGCTTCCTGCTGAGTCACTTAGCCAAACCTCTAGACTCCCCAAGTTGACACAATGTATCAACCATAACACTCCACCCCTTGTCAACTTGGCTACCAGACACATTTCTTTAAACCAGATACAGGACATTATATTACATTAGAACCATAGCACTTCACCCACTAAAGATTCATGTATATCACTTTATGTAAAAGCATTTAGTCCATTTGCAAGGATTGCCAAAGTCCTAACAGTTTCAGTACTGATGAAGAGTCCAAGTCCCAAGTCTCCTCTGAGATGTAAGGCAAACGCTTAGCTGTGGGCCGCTGTACAAATGAAAAGTTAAACACTTCCAACATTCAATGGCACAAAATAAGCATTACCATTCCAAAAAGTACAAACAGGGAAATACAGAGCACTGGGACCGAAGCAAGTCCAAAAATCCAGCAGGGCTAACATTATGTCCTGTGATTCCACATGCAGCATCCGAAGCAACTTTTGGTATATTGTGAGCTCCAAAGGGTTTGCATGAGTCCACCCCTATGGCACTTCCAGTGGTTACAGCTTCCACAGCTTCTCTCTTAGGCCTGCTTTGCTCCCTCCTTGCAGCTTTCCTTTGATTATCAAAGGAAAGATTGTGGACCAGGACCATCCACGGTCCTGGCTTTTCTAAGCCAGTGCACCTTTTATTTCACACTCACAGCTTCACACACTAATCCCTCAGGGGCGCACTGCCTGGCCTCCCAGGCCTTCTGAAATCTGAGTGGAAGCTTTTTTAACCTCAGAACTCTTGCATTCTCCATGCCTCTAAAACCAGGGCCATGTGGATGATGCCAAGGTCTCCTGCCACCTGGAACAGTAGCCAAGCTTTCCTCTCTCTTGCCCATAGGGGTCGAGTGTCTGGATTGCTGGGCACTGGAAATCCAATTCTGAGGAGCAGATTTTCTGTGCTGCCGCCATTCTGAAACCTGGTGCAGCTGGCGCCGCCATTCTGGAGCATGGTGCTCTGTGGCTTTCTTCTCAAAGCAAGGTCTTTTGCATTTGCAGTTTTGAGGCTGCAAATGGTAGAGAGTTGCTGCTTGCGCTGTCCTCAGGCCATATTTTCCATTCTCTTGTTCGTTCTCAGCAATAGAGATCTCCTCAGCCTTATCTCTGTAGTCCACAGCTTTACTGGAGTTTCCTTTCTGGCCAAACTCACAATTTTTAGAATCATCCTGCTGGGCTCTTTGCTCTTTCATTATTTTATTTTAAAACTAAAAGGAGGCAAACGTTGACAGACAGACAACATTTTACAAAGTAACAAAAGAACAGTACAGAGAATACAGAGTTACAAACAAAGTGGTAGGAAATTAACAATGCTTGTTGCAATACATACTGATATCTTCAAAGTGGTTTCTCATGAAAACAGATAGAGACATGCAATATTGATCAATCAAGGACTCATTGACAGTTTCTTTCAGTAAAGAAATAGAAGAAAGTAGATCAACTACGTTAACTATCCTGTATATACTTACATACAAAATTTCTCCTTCTTTCCCTTTTCTTTTCCCACATCCCAATTGCCCTTTACCCTTGAGTGTTTTCTTATCATTTCACAATGTCTACCATACTTCCTAGTTTAAATGAACTCTTTTAGGTTTTACACTAATGAAACAATCCAGTGCTTGCACATGCAGGTCTGATTTATTTCACTTATGAGTATGGTCTCTAGTTGTGACCATTTGCCTATAAAAG
>NW_004955472.1:10254645-10352636 GCF_000276665.1 Chinchilla lanigera | reverse complement strand
TTCTATGGCCTTATGGAGTTGTTTCTTTACTTCCATTGCAATCATTTCAGCTATTTCAGGCATGTATTTACCAAGTTCTCCTATGATGATGTCTCCTAGACTTGTTCTGAGTGGGGTGGAGTTCTGGGATTGTGTTTTAGTCCTTTGTTTTGTCATGGTTGCTACCAGATGCAGAAAGCTGTTTCCCTCTTCAGTAGCTACACAGCAAAGGCCACTAGTGTCCCTAGTTTTCCTGTTGGTCAGGTTTGCCCCTGAGTGACCTCTGAGAAGTGTTACTAGTGTCGGTTTTTCTAGCAGTTTTTGATTTGTGTCTCATTATCCCTATTTTCAGACATGGGCACCGGTGTCAGTTGATGGCAGACCATCTGATCCAGCATCCCCTTGCAGTCCAGGGCACATGCATGGCCCAGACTCTGGTTGCACTGGTGTGACAATCCTGTTCCAGTGGGCCTATGTCCCCAGATAGTTCAGGGTACAGACAAAATCCAGATGCAACCTGCAGGGTCCACAGTTTGTGAACCAGCTGATTCCGTGTTTACAGTCAGTTCAGGACACATACAGGAACCGGATGCAGGTGGATGGGTAGCAGTCACAGACTGCCTGTACCTTTGACCCGCTAGGGAGTTCAGATGAAAGTAACGCACAGACTCTAAGTGCGGGACCAGGAGCTCCCAGAGCACTCACTTACTCGGTGCAGGGCGCGCTGGTGCTGGGAGAGGTTACACACTCCACCCAGGCAGAGAGGTCCCTGGGGCTTTCGAGTGAGGACCTCCTCTCTGCTGGCTCTCTCTGTGAGTTTCAGCTTGGAACCGTGGCGGTGTGAGCAAAGCATGGACTTGAACCATGGGGCCAACAGCTCCCAGAGCACTCACTCACTCAGTGCAAGGTGCAGGGGAGCTGGGAGAGGCTACATGCCCTGTCCTCAGCCATAGAAGTCCCTGGGGCTTCTGAGTGAGGACTTCCTCTCTGCCGTCGGTGCAGGGAAGGGAGAGACTCAGTCTGTAATGGCAGCAGGGTCCTGGGTCACCCGTTCTGCCCTCAGGAAGTAGATGGGAAATACCTGGCTCTCTTTGTGAGTTTCAGCTGGGAAACATGGAGGTGAGCAAAGCACCGACTCGAACCACAGTGCCAGCAGCTCCCGGAGCACGCGCTCACTTGGCGCAGGGCACACAGTAGCTGGGAGAGGCTAACTCCCCACCTGGGATTTTTGCTTTTGATCCTCAATATAAATCTGCCTAAAAGCCCTGAACAATAGCTATGCCACTTCCCCAACATTTGACTGCCTGGAAATTTCTTTTGCCAGATTAACCAGTCTGCTGCCACCCTTAATCTCACTCTTAGGCAAAGTCTCTGGACACTAGCAAAATGCAGACAATCTTTCTGCCAAGCCATAACATACATTGCCTGCAGTCCAGCAACCGATGCAGTCCTTCTTCCCAACAGAAACCTCCCGAACCCAGTCTTTACTGGCAGGATTTCTATCAGCCTTCTGATCTTCTGAGCTCTGATCAGAATCTCCCAGACAGAAGAGCCAAAGGTGTTCTACTGCTTCTCTTTCAGTCAACATCTCTGAATCATTCTGAACTCTCCCCACAAGCCATTTCCAAAGGCTCTTGAACCACATGGTCTGATATAGTCACAGCAACGACCCCACTCCTTTGGTACAAACTCTGTCTTAGTTACTTTTCTCTTGTTGCTGAGACAAAATATCCAACGTCCAAAATTAAGGAAGGAAAGGTTTATTTAGCTTACAGTTTGTGGAGGTTTCAGTCCATACTTGGCTGGTTCCGAGGCAGAAGATAGCAAAGCAACAAGAGCAAAGGAGGGAATGGCAGCCAAACAGCAAAGCAGCCAGAGGGAAAGGGAGGAATGGGGGCTAGCAGTCTCTTTCCCTCCCTTACATTGTAAACAGGCTATCCCCACCTATGGGGTGTGTAGCTGTCCCATAATCTCCATGCCCTCCTCTTCCATAGGCTCAGGATGTATGCAAAGTAAGCACCTTGGCTTCCTGCTGAGTCACTTAGCCAAATCTCTAGACTCCCCAGGTTGACACAATGTATGAACCATAACAGAGAGGTACCATCATTGGGTGTACTGGTAGTATTCCTTAAAGCATACTGGAAGATAAATATCTGCATCTCAAATTCTTGTTATGAAGCCTACTTTTCCTTAACAAAGAACAAAAAGCCCATGATTTCAAAGTAGATTCTTAGAGATGTCAGTTGCTCAAAGGGAACCATAGGGGCAACTGAGAAAGTTCATTCGGGGACAGGAACATTGAGCTCAGGAGCAGAGAGAAATTCTTAGTTACAGGAGGCCTTGAAGATCAGAAGTTTCTAATGAAGGGAGATTAAAAATAATACCCAAGCTACCTTGTTTGAATTTGTACTTTGTTTAAATGAATTGTATGTAGTTTTCATTCCATTAGCTATTCTTAATTAATCCTTTAGTGATCTTTATATATTTCCCATTTAAAAAGACTAACATCTCACTCCCCTACCAAGAATCATCATATACCTATAACTTTATGGTATTTACTTTCACAAATTCAGATGTTTCAGAAGGACAACTTGGATTTCTCAATATCTCCATTTAGCATCATTGTTAGAATCTTTATACTGCCTGATTGCAAAATTACAAAATAAAAGTAGTCAGTTCATTATACCTTCACGGCATCTGTTTTAAGCTCACTTAACTCAGGACTTTCTTCTCTGACACATTCTTTCATTTTTCCAAGAATTTTCCTAAGTTCTAGTGTAACAAAAAATGCCCCCCACCTGACCGGCATACTTCAGTTTGGTAGTTGCCCAGGTAAGAGTCTCTGTTCCAGTTCCTGTTGCTTCTGTCTGGTAGAAATGGCTGGTCGCTGTGATGCATATTGTGAGAACCAATCGCCAATTGACAAACCATTCTGCCTCTGTACTTTCTGCTTGCTTATCCCATATGGGCCCTAGGCCATCAGAGATCAGGGCCTGATACTCTGGGAATGATCCCGATCAGTGCCTGTTGATGTAAATAAATCTGCCTCCAACTCCTTGTGTTATTTTGGTATTTCTGTTTGTCATAGCATCAAGGGCTTTGGAGAATGTGAAATAGAAAGAGAATCTGGCTCAAGGCTATTATTTTCCTCTAAGTAAGTGTTCACTGGACAATACAATCCTATTCGGTCCTCAGAGAAAAACAAACTTCCTCACTGAAAATGTATGGAGCAACTGTTGTGGACTGATTTGCATTTGCCAAAAAAAAATATTGAAGTTTATCAATTATATATTGAAGATGTATATTGCAGGTAGTTCCAGTTCCTCATAATGTAACCTTATTTGGGAAGAGTGCCATTGCAGATATGATTAGTCAAGTTAAAGTGAGCTCATACTGAAGCAGGGTGAATCTCCAAACTGAATATGACTAGTGCCTTCTTCTAGGAAGATGATGTGAAAACATGAAAGGGGCAGACTATGTGTTGACCAAGACAGAGGTTAAAGTCATGCAATTGCAAACTAACAAGCACTGAGGATTGTCAGTGACACTAGAAGCCAAGAGAAAAGAATAGAATACTCTCTAATAGAGGTTTTGAGAAATCATGGCTCCATTTATGTCTGGGCTTTGGACTTCTGGCTCTATAGGTGTGGAAAAATAAATTTCTATTGTGCTAAGGCACTAAGGTTTTGCTCCGTTGGTATAACGTTCCCTAAGTATCCTTATTTGGATACTAAGATAGTATCCAAATTCATGCTACCTCCAGGGTGTCTAAGGAGCACTAAGGTTTTGCTCCGTTGGTATAACGTTCCCTTAGTATCCTTATTTGGATACTAAGATAGTATCCAAATTCATGCTACCTCCAGGGTGTCTTCTTAGTCTACAGGTCCAATTACAATTAGAGCCACATCTGCTCTACTCTGGGTCCTTTGGGGAAATATTTGGTTGCTTCCAGTTTCCTGTCCAACTGCCCATCTGCCAGTATACTTCAAAAAGCTGCTCTGCTACACTCATGGGCTAGTGAGGCTTGGATATTCTGAAGTGTCTGCTAACTTCTAAGAGAACAGAATGGAAACCAGACTTAAGTACTCTCTGTTCCTAGACCCTGAAACTCTTCTGGGATCCTACAGCTTATCTAAGGGTAGGGACGCAGTGAGCAGCCTCTTGCAAATCCCACTGCATTACATCCTTTTACTGCTTTTATTGCCAAGCTTTCCCCAGCCTTTCATAAAACAGCTGACATCCCTACCCCCCAAATTCCTGAAATTTTTGTGTTTTTTTTTATGTAGTCTGGATAGGCAGAAAACAACTGCATTCTCAATCTGGTCTGTAGGAATCATTTCTTGAATCTGTTATCTGGAACTTGGCAGGTGTAAAAGTCTAGAATTAGCATCTTTGTTCTCTGGTTTATTTACAAAATGCCATTTTCCTGAAGTGCAAATTTTGGTTCCATGGTTTGAATGAGGAGAGTCATTATTAAAAGAATAGCGCAAGAAAAATTCATCTGCTAATATTTTACAACATAATTTTGACTGAAGGTAAACATTGGCGTCCAACTGTAGAGCCCAGAATGGAGACACCCAAACTGCAGCCCTTACAGGATGCTCCTTTTAAGGACTGTACCTATTCCTTAGGGCAGAGTTAATAAAGATGAGGAATGAGAGCATATACTGACTGCAAGTTAAGGCTTAAATACCAGTCTTCATATGATGTTGAAGAACTGTTTGCTTTGTAGAAAATTCAACCCCTTCCTCCCATTTTTGAAATCTTTTGTACATTTCATGTGTCATTTTGAGATGTTTGCTGTGTCTTGCCTATTATTTTATTTTTTCATTGCCTTGTGTATTTCTAAATTTTTACTTATTTTCTCCTACCTCAGTGGTCTCTGTTGTGTGGCCTCATTATTCAAATAAAGAAAAAAAATTTTCCTAGAATACTAGAAAGCCTTACCTGTTATCTCATGCTTGCATGAAAAGGTAGAAATATGTGCGTGATATATCTAAGAGACATGGGAAGTCACTATGTGAACCTATCAGAGGGTACAAAGTACTAGTTTGCAGTCAATTATGTTTTCAAACTCTTTCTGTTGAAACAATGTGAAGGCCGCACTTTCCAGCATTGCTATACTGGGCACCAGGCTTCCAATATATGAACCTTGGAGGGTACCCTAACTCCACATCTAAATACTAGCAACTGCACAGAGCAAACTTTGGTTACCTTAAGACATTACTTATTAGTATATGTGCTGCCAAAACGAGGACAAGATATTACCTTTTAAAAATCTCTATTTAGGTTTACAGAAAAGCAATTTACTTTGAATTGAAAGAAGGAAAATACATTGAAATGCATAAACATGTACTTTCACCTTGCTTTTTGAAGTGTCCAATTAAGAGTAATTAATCTGAAAAGAGTCCAATTAAAAGTAAAAATGTTTACATTAGAAGGAAACATTTTGAAAGTTATTGTTTTATGAAGGTAAGCACTATATTTAAAATACGCAACCTTGCGCTTGACACATTTTTTTTTCAAAATGTAAATGCTTTAACAAAAGCTGCAAGTACAGAAACAAATTAACTTTACATCAAAAAGGAAACATTTTACAAATGGCAACCAGAGACCAGTTGTATTTAAGAAGCCTAAAATAGCTTTACATCTTTGTTAATACTAAAACATTTTTATGCAGTGTTTTTCCTCATGGAAAACCATGCTTTTCTTATTCATATACAAATAAATTTGAGGGGAGAGGTCTGGGTGTCTGCATACCTTCCAGAAGATTTCTCTGGATAGGATTTGATGAGGAAATTTATATTTTCTAGTCACCCTTTTATACAGCTATGCGCTTCACTACGTTTACCCCTGGAGTCCTGGCTATTTTGGTGGTTTTGATAGAATAGATCAGACACACATGTTTGAGGCAGAGCATTTAAACATACATTATTGATTCTATTGTTTGAAGGTAAAAATATTTTCAGAAGAAACTTGGAAAACAAGTCTAAATCAATTGAATTTAAAGACCAGTAGAAATCCCTAGATATGGTTTCCACAGCAACAATTTGAATGTTGAATATTTCTTTGCACTCCACATGTAATTAATTGCTTCACTGAATCAACAAAAATTTCAGAACCTACTGTGTGCTAAGTAACTGAGCAGCAGAAAGAATTAAACCAAACTGGATCTTTTTCTCACCTCCTTTTTTCTCCTAATCTGTTACCACCAGAAACCTCACGGTCTACTGAGGATGCCAGGAAAGCAAAGAGTTTTAAAAATAATGTGATATGTGTCATAATAAGGTGGTAAAATGTACTCTGAAGGCACACACAAAATAGAAGCATAATTTGTCTCTTGGGAATGAAGACAGACAAGAGAGACTTACCTGCTACAACAACCAGCTGAGAAAAGGCATTTGAGTTTTACCTTCAAGAAGAACAGTTTGTAGGATGGGCGAGGGCTTAGGAAGTGGGACGATGGTTTGCATGTGAGGGAGGAAGGAAATGCTTTCTGTCCAGAGGGAGCAGCCTGGGCAAGGCAGGAGAGTGAGTGTGGTTTTGGAGTGCTGCTGGTGGTTTTCTCTCCAGGATGGTGGATGGAGGATGTGTTGAGAGAGTGGCAAATTATTATGCTGACAGGGTAGGCAGAAATTCAAATAACCATTTATATGACATCATAAGGAGTTTGAACTTCACATAGTAGTCAGTAGGGAATGCTGAGTGACCGATGATTTATATCTGATATAAACATTAACAACAGGAAAATCACAACAATCGTAGGATTTGTATGACACAAAGTGATTGTTTCTGTCTCTCTGTCTTCAGGAAGGCAATTGTTGGATAAGGTATAGCAGGTGATTGTTTGCTTTATGCAAAAGAATCTGGGGCATTTAATAGTCTTTATTACCATGACTGAATTCTACATGCTAAATATCAGTTTGCCGTTAAATCTCATCCCTCTAGTCTTATCCTCTGGGGAAAACGAAAGTCTTCTTAGCCTCTTCTAATTTGCTTAAAGGTAGTTTTAAAATTATCTTGTGGACTTTTCTCTCTAGACTAAATAATCCTATTTCATTTATTATTTTACCCCTTATAACTTCTGTTGCAGATCTTAAGCTATTTCAGTTGCTATTTTCTGGATCTTTTCCAGGTTCTTGACACCTTACTTGTATGTTGTAAAATAAAAAGAAGCATAGTACTTTAAAAAGATTCTCAATAATGTTAGACCCGGTATAAAGGATTATTCTCAGGCATTTCATATTATAGTGCTACTAGGGTATGCCTGGTATCATGTTAGGATTTTTTTAAAGGCAGCTCTGTATTTAGTAGATGATACAATTTCTTTAGTGTTTTGATCATCCTTTTTCCTTTGCTTTGTATTCAGTTAACAACATTTTAAAAGCAGGTCTGTTAAGTTCTTTTTTATTGTTCATGGATGATTTCTCTAGAAGTCTTTAAAATCTATTCTTATCTGAAGCATCAAGGTATAATGGAATAAGGATGGGTAGAGGAGACCTGAGTTCAAACGATTTTTCTGTCTGATAACATGAGAAAGAGAGAGGGAGAGTAAGTTGGGCTTCAGAAGTTGTCCCGGAATAATTACAGCATATTCTCAAAAGATGTGCTAATTTACAAGGTAACCCGCAGGTCGCTGTGGGTTCTGTTAATTACTGGTGCGCCTCTCTGGCCCTCAACTTCCTCAGTAAAAGGGGACAATGATAGCTAACCAAAATGACTGTTCAGAGATTTAAATCCCAAAGCCTCTAGCATGAAGCCTGATACATGGTAAAGAATTTACTTAAATAGGCTCTTTCCTTTTTTTCCTCCAGTTTATTAAAATGACAGTTTCTCCTTTCAAATCAAGTAGAATCTGTATATATAAGTCATCTAAATTTCTGTATATATAAAATCATCTATTTTTCATATCTTCATAATCTTCAGCTTGGAGAAAGAGAGTAAAGTAAGACCTTGAATTTAGCAGCAACTCCAGATAAACACATATTCAACTAAATAATCTGCCTATGAAGTTTATCCTCTGGTGTTAGGAAGTTTAATGAGTGTCCTTGCTGCATGCACAATCTAAGCCATTACTGACACCTTTGCATAATATGAGTTTACCTGAACAACGGCTTGAGCTTTCTGTTAGCTTGACATACAACCAATAAGAATGATCTCATATTCAGTTAAGCCTTCAGTTTTTAGATTAAATTACATGAAGATAGGATTTCACCAAGTGTATTCTGATGACATTATTTCCTGTGGACAGCTAATGATTATTGCGGATGAGGGAAAGTGTTAGGGACAAATAAATTGTGGAAACAGAAATGCTGGAATAGACAAAATTGAAGAAATTTCCCCTTGTGGAAGTTCCCAGAACCTTTAGAATACTCATCTTGGCTGTGAATATAAAAGTGTATGTACAGTTCCTCTCCCTTTCACAATGTCTATTGTACCCTTCAGGTTTTATTTACCTTTTCAAGTTCTTATAGAATTCAGTTATGATATTAAAGACTATTAAATGTCTCAGATTCTTTTGCACAAAATCTTAAAATTTTCTTTTTCTTGACCAATTTTGCATGCTTGTATCTGGTAATCAGAATGACTGATTTGAAGACAACAATATGCAGCATAAGAACCATTGTTGAACTCCTGCCATCTTGTATGGTGAAGCTCTGCATCATTTCCAATTTTTTTTAGTACTTATTATTGTCTTTGATTGTTTGATCAATCTTACATTCTTATGTCTGGTGGACTGAGCAGCTTCGTTGACGATAACAGTATGTAATGTAGCAACCACTGTTAATTCCTATCATTTTATTTTGAGGTCATGTATTGTGTTTGTTGTTTCTGTGCTATTTTTGTTTTTGTCTTTATTGTGGTTGTTTTGTTAGATTTTTCTCTTTAAAATAAAAATGTATATGTAACATAGTATGCAGTATTTACAAAATGACTAATTGAACTTGGATCTCTTTTTCTATGGGCCTCCTCAAAGACTAGTACTCAGTAGAAAACACTTTGGAAAATACCAAGTTACTTATAGCTCAGTTTACTAAAATGTTTTCCAGTCTTGACAGCATATTCATCCATTCAGTCATTCAACAAACATATACTTGGGCCAAAGTGCTTATTGGTTGAGTGCTTTGTGTCTAAGTAACACCTCAAACCTGATTATATAACACAAAGTATGGCCTAATATTTGGAAAGCAATTTAAACTTTCAAATATAGACTCTGAATATTGTCAAAAGCATATATCAAATCAGTAAACAGTGCTTTCATTCCTATTAGGTGGTAAGCACTCATTGTTCTAACTGTTCAGTGCAACGGTCTCCAAACTATTTTGATTGGGTCCTCAGTTCTTCACACAGCTAATGTGCTTAATTATTTATGAACTGTATTCATGTACTAATGGGCTCATACAGCATGTAAGTATGCACAGAGTTTAGATGTTTAAAAAGGGTTAGATAGAAAAAATATAAATAGAAATTTTACTATATTTTTTTCCTGGAATCCAGTGGATCACCTCGGGTGACCTCTGTGCCACATATTTCTGTTTTCAAAAACCACCACCCTAATGGTAAAGAAGAAGGAAGAAAAGATGCAACGGTACTACAGACCTGGGGGAAACATTTTTTTTTGTACACAATATTTTTCATATCTTCATAATCCTCAGCTTGGAGAAAGAGAGTAAAGCAAGCCCTTGAATTTAGCAGCAACTCCAGATTAAGGTCACTCCATTGAACCCCATTATCCTGCCTGCCTCCTCATGCCCAAACTCCAGGTCTGTTTCAGAGATGGGCTGGGCTTCACAGCCTTGCCTTTCAGAACTTCCCCGGAGGAATCCAGTCCAAAGCATCACACCAGCGCCTGTGAACCTAGGCCGTGTTCATCTACTTGCCAGACTTGCTGACTCACTGACACAGGCACGAGCCCCGTAAATCTAAGGATTCCACGAGCCAACCTGTCAGTAGATCTGGGCAGATGGGCTTCCCACAATATCTGGATGGACCAATGGTGAAAAAATTTATCTTTTGAAAACAATTTATAAAGATTACAAAAGTGTGTAGTTCTTCAAGTGGAGACATTAACACAAGACTACAACAATCATGAATAATTAAAGAAACATGAAAACATGAAAGGAGATGAAATAGAATCTAAATAAAAATGTCATAATATACAAAAAGGTCATAGTACAATGATAAAGAGGTGTCATTATCAAGAGAATATAAGTATATGAAAACCAATACCAGCACTCCACATTGAAGTGCCTAATCCATAAAGCAAATATCAGCAGATCTGACCAGATCTGGCATGACCAGGGTGGAATGGCTGTAGAAGTAGATGTTAATAGAGCTGGAGATTGAAGCAATGATACAATAATAACAGAGGATCTCAATATCCCATTTTGAAGTAGACATTTCATCCAGACAGAGGTCAGTGTGGAAAGAGGAGACATGAACAATGTCATAGACCAGTGATGGTGAACCTTTTAGAGCTTTCAGTGGTGACAAACAGCTTGCTGCGGGAAACATGCCATGGATGAGCCACTAGTGGTCTAGACCAAATAAACCTAACAGATATTTACTGAACATTATGTGCAATAGCAGCATAATTCACACTCTTTTCAAGTGAACAAAGAACATTTTCCAGGATAGATCATGTTAGTCCACAAACACGTTTTGGCAGTTTTAAGACTGACAGTGTAGCAAGTATCTTTTTTTTTTTTTTTGTCTTTTTTGAGACAAGGCTCACTATGCAGTTCAGGCTGGCCTTGAGCTCACTTTGTAGCCCAGGCTGGTCTCAAAATCACAACGATCCTCCTGTTTCAGCCTCCTGAGTGCTGGGATTATAGGTGTGTGCCACCACACCTGGCTTACAAGTATCTTTTTTGATCATATAAATACAAAACTAGAAATCCATAACAGGAAAAAATTTAAAAATTCACAAATATGTGTAAGTTTAACAACCCACTTCTTAATAACTCTCTTTGTTACTTATCTTGTTGAGACAAAATACTTTATACCCAGAGTTAAAGGAGGAAAGGTTTGTTTCAGCCCAGAGTTTGTAGATATGTCAGCTCATAGTCAGCTGGGCCCAAGGCAGGGTGGCAAGGCAGAGGGGCATGACAAAGGAGAAACAGTCCATGGCACAGCAGGCAGGAGGCAGAGAGCAGCAAGTGTGCAGCAGGCTTCCCCTTCTCCTTTATCCCATCCAGTCTACAAGCCTTTTGGGTGGTGTCACCACACGCAGGGTAGGCCCTCCTGTTATCCACACCCAGAACTGTGCTTAACCAATCAGTGAACTAATTTAGTTCCACACACCCTTAATCCACATTCACATACCCTAGATCCAGCCACCTCTGAAAAGTCCCACCTATGAACATGAAGTTTTCAAGAGATATCTAGAGACAAGACATAACAACAATCAATGAGTCAAAGAAGCAGTCAAACGGGAAATAAAACATATTTTTAAAGAAATAATATCTAATGCTAACCACTTAAAAATCTAACTAGATTAAAGGAATAACTGTATAAACAAAACTCAAATATTAGCAAAAGCACCAAAGAAAATGTTTATGATTTTGTGATAGCTATAGTCTTCTTAAAGCAAATTTATAAACACATCAAAAATAGAATGTAAAATTTCTTTTATATTGAACAATTTACAAAACTTCTGAACAATACAAAAGAACACACACAAACCAATAAAAGACAATGATAACTAGGAATAATATGTTCAACAAACTAAGGGTAAATAAATAAATACACAATTTAACGGCATTTACAGGATAAAAAAGTGGGTAGCTCTGGAATATTCTGCAAATGTCATAAGCATTGTATTGTGAGTAGGACTTCTGTCTGTGAAAGGGTCATGGGAACGATATTCTGGTAGGGGTAAGCTTATCTTGCTCAGTGGGATCTCAGGACTCTTGTTCATGCTTCTTCAGTCTTGTTTTCCTTAATTCTGGTTGTTTCTGGACACTTTTTTCCCCTTTTGACCCATTTCAATGTATAAGTCCTCGGCTGTCTTCTAAGATACCATTGCTCTTACCGCTATGCTGCCTGTCGTCATCTCCTGCCCTTTGGTCTCAGCGGATCAGCCACTTAAACGTATTTTCTTGTCAACAGCTGCCACACTGCTCACTTGCCTGTAGTCTCCCTTTTCATCTTTTGTGCTGCCTATTCCACTGTATTACTACTTCAGATATACTTATTTCATTGTGGCTATAAATTCCAGCAGATGTTCATTCACTTTTCAATCACACAAGTGTCTTCATTAGAATTGCTTAAATGCTTGTAGCTTTAAAATTTTAAGAAATGTTTCTTATACCTTAGTTTTATACTATGTACTATTTGTGCACATATAAAACTCAACCATTTAGGAGATGTGTGTAACCCACAGAGTATTTCTCAGGTTTCTGGGTTTTCTTTTAGTCTGAAACATTTTGCTTCAACTAATTTTAATTGTATTGGCTCTAAGTGAGTGCAAACCAAGTTAGTATTGAACCAGCAGATGGAAAAATCCTTATCATTGAACAATGAAGCAACTTGAATTCTTTTTCCCCCTTTTTACCATCTGGTATCTGTGCTCATATTTGAAACATTAACTACTTCGGAAAGAGTTTTCTTTTCTTTTTTTCTTTTTTTGGTACCAGTAGGCAGAAGCTTTCTCTGGTGCTTATCTTTTCAGGAAAAAAAAAAAAGATAAAATACTATAAATAAAAATGGAGCCTGAAATAATATTTGACAGCCACATAATAGCTTAAGAAAATACAGCATACAAAGTGAGCCTAAGGAGATGTCATTTTCAATTTATTTTCATAATCTAATTCTGCATTGCTTGTAAAGGTTAATCTAAATCCAACAGAACCAAGTCTGTCCACTGTTTACTTGTCATAGGTGCTGCTACATTATTTTATGAGCGGCAAAATGAACACAGCTCTTATTCACAATGCAGTTATCATTTTTTCCAATTGTAGCAGATATGATTTTTTTATGTGACCCTCAAATTATTGTAGTTATAGCATCTATAATGGTAAAATGTTGCTCAGAAAGCAGCTAGGAAAGGATTTTAGTCTTAGTTTCTTTTGTTGTCTCTGGGACTCAGCATCCGACACCCACAACGAAAGGTTTATTTTCCCTCACAGTGTGTAGAGGTTTCAGTCCACAGTCACTGGTTCTAAGGCCCGACAACACGGCAGAGGAGTGAGGTGAAGAAGGAACAGCGCCTTCATGCCCTGGTGGCTGGGAAGGGGAGAGCGGGTCAAGGGAGGAGCAGAGGAGGCAGCCAGGACCTTCCCAGCCCTGTATCAGGAGACGCCCGCTTCCCAAAGCTTCCCCGACCGATGCACGGAGTGCTAGCGGGGCATCTGGGCACAAACCACAGCATATAGCATCTGTTTTGAAAATAGCACAATTCTTTTAACATCTATTTATTGAAGTAGTCTTTTAGGTTATCTTTTTCTGGATGTCCATCTCCTTGGTGGGGAATGAATACCAAGGGACCTATAATGATTTATAATAGCCTCAAAATCTACTTAAAATTAAAAACTTCTAGAGACCATACTCATAAGTGAAATAAATCAGACTCACATATGTAAACATCATATTGCCTCCCTACTATAAGAACCTGAAATGGTAAATAAAATCAGAAAGGTACAATAGATACCGTGAAAAGAAAAGAAACTTCTGAAAATGAAAGAACAATTGGGATGAGAGAAGGAGCAAAAAAAAAAAAAAAAAAAAAAAAAAAAAAAGAAGAAAAGGAAAAATATATACACATGCAAGATAGCTAAGATAATTGTGCTACTAACTTCTTTTGGTTTATTGATTTTTTGTTTTTGTTTTTTTTTGTTTTGGTTTTTCTCCGGTACCGGGAACCGAACTCACGACCTTGTGCTTGCCAGGCAGGCGCTTTGCCGCTGAGCTAAATCCCCAGCCCTCTCTTTTGGTTTATTGAAAAGAACAGTTAATGTGTAATTGTTTGATCAATCTTACATGCTTATATCTGGTTATCTGAGTAACCACTCTGAAGATAAGAATATGTAATATATCAAACATTGTTAATTTCCTATCACCTTGTTTTGAAATTCTGTATCATTTTTATTGTTTTTATGTTGTTTTGTTTATCTTTGTTTTTGTTATTTTCTTTTTGTTCTTTTCTCTTTAAAAGCATTCAGTTCCTAAAAGTCAAATCATATATCCCATAGCAATGGCTTTATATTTTCTGGTGTTTTCATTATGTCTAAAACTGCTTATCCCTATTTTTCATGAATTTTCTGAGTACAGAGAAAACATAAATAATTAATGTGGTAATTCTATTGTACTGAAGGTCATATTCTTGGTGTAAGTCCAGATCTTTTAGCATGTGGATGTTTGCTGTCAATTTTCAGATTGGTTTGCCTTTGAATAGACTTTGAAGACTATTTATTCTCTCCTCCAGTTGTATTTTCCATTTGGGAACTTAATAGCAATGCCTCAGTTTGTGGTTGAGTGGACCAATTCCAGACATTCTCTCTATATGAATAGCTAGGAAGATCCTATCTACTTTAGATCCTATCTACCTTCTTTAGATTTAGGAATAATTTGCTCACTGGACAGTCAGTCTCAGATTGACAAGTCTAAGAAGATTACAGATAACACTCATTAGGTGGAAGTTAAGTGCCTTCCTATATAACCTTGGACCTTTATCCATTGGTTTAATCTAACTCTGGTCTACTTATTTGGTCTTAAGATACACTCTTTATCTTTCTAACCTAATTGATATTTCAGGTGTTAAAGAGCTTTTGGGCTCAGGAGGACAGTGATGTACTCAGCTTTATCATGCAATTGGCAGAGGACTGAAGCCGTTCTAAGTAGCAGCAGGAAGGCCTTACAGGGAACCAGAGCTTCATCACCTGCAGTGCAGTATCCTGTACCCTTCACACAGAAGGACCAACAGTAGTGAACCTAAAATCCTTTTTCTCAGAGACAGTGTCCATTGCACCATACATTGCACCTGCATGCCTATTTCCAAAATCATCTCTTTTTCAGTATTTTGCTCAGTGTTACTGACAAAGTTTTCTTTACTTTTCTTCTTCATGGCTTCTGCGTGGTTGACTCATCACTTTTGGGACTGTTCCTCCTCAGTGGATTTTAAAATTTCATCCTCACTAACTTCTAGAACTCTGTGTGTGTCTTGTACTCCCCTCAGCCACAGAGAGCATGCAGTTGCACTGACTAGTTACCCTGTGGGGGAGAGTGCCGTTGATCTCCTGTCTTGTCCCCCTCAGAGGGCACAGGTCTTCATATATCTTTGATGCAAATAGTTACCTGGTATTTGAACAATAATAAAACTATGTCAAGAGCATTAGTAATTTCTCATTTAATGTTAAGATTGGAGATTACTGCTCATCTTAGTCCTGGTAAGCAAGTTTAAAAAAAAAGTGTGTATAGATATTCAAAGACTCAGAGAAGCTAAATACTGCTCACAGAGTTGGAACTTAAACTCAGCTCTAACTTCAAAGTTTGTGCCTATAAACCACTTGGCTGGCTATGGCAGTGACTAGGTGCCAGAATGATATCATTCAGAGTGCCTTGGGGCATGGAAGAGGGAGGTTTCACCAATAGGTACCTTCCAGTACACATAACTGCCTGCAACACATTGGGGTTGGTGTATCTATCCCACTACACACAATTTCTTGGTGGATTGAAGATGTGAAACATAACTATTTTTAAACTTCTAAACACCTGTAACAATAGACATGGTACTGAGCTTGGCATATAGGATGTAGGTTTTATAATCCGGTGTTAGAACTTACTGAGCTTTATATTTTATACAGACTCTTTCCTCTTTGCTTTTACCCATCTTTAGAACTGTTCCATCCTAATTTTACAGGATAATTGTGCAGACTTAAAAAATAGTTTAATTATTTTGATAAAAGACAGTGTTTGGAATTGATATTAATGACTTTTTTATTCTTTTATTTATTTTTTATTTCTCCAAAGAAAGACCACATCTTATCCATTAAAAGTTAAAAAAGGAAAAGAAAATGTATTAACTAAACATAATCACAAGAAAGTGCAGAAATAATCAGCTTCCCTGAATTAATTATTTCAAAATTTACTCACTTGTGAAACCACTTCCCTGTGGAAGCAGTAGAGCACTGCAAGCACCCTAGAACCCCACTAGCCCTCCTAAGCACTGTACCCTTTCTCCTATTAAGACAGAACTACTGCTTCCATTGCTGGTACTATCAATACCTTTTGCTGTTCTTTTTTAGCTTTATGTGTACAATGTATTCTTTGTGCCTGGATTCTTTGGCTAAATCATGTTTCTAAAGTTTACTACTATTATTGTTTATGGGTATAGTTTGTTTGGCTCTATTATGTTTCATTATACTAACATACTACATTTTATTTATCTGATGGACATGTGGGTTATGCTTAGACTTCAACAATTACAAATAATGTTGTTATGAATGCTCTCATGTATGTCTTTCCATAATAAATATATTAAGACATTAGCATATACCCCATTTCCCCAACAGACCTAACTGGAAATTCATCAGCTTTGAAAACTGGAGATCAGCCCCATTTAGCCTGTCTTTGTCTGTCTGCTGTATGAGTTAGGGTTCAGCCACATGACAGATGTAGTAATGTAACACTGCATGTATATATGGGAGTTACAACGGCTGCCCACAGAGTCAGGTGTGGAAAAATGTCAAAGTGCTGTCTGTACACTGGAGGTCCGTATGGTCTAGTCAAGCTCACTGCAGAGTCTCCTTGCAAGCCAAAGGTTCTACATTAGAAGGCTGAAGATACTGAGCTCGAAGGAAAAGAGTCTTGAGCTAGAACACTGAAGAGTCTGAGCTAGGAGACTGAAGGGTCTGCACTGGAAGCCCGAGGTCCTGAGGCAATAGTGAAGCGAGGAGCTCCTCCAAAGAAACTGAAGCAAGACTTCTTTCTTCTGTCCCTATTGTGTTTCTTTCAGGCTACAAACCTAGTGGATGGTGCCACTCACACCCAAGGAGTGTTTTCTTTCTTCAGTAAATCCATTCAGCCACACCCTGAACGATGCTAATCTAATCAGTTGGATGTTTCTCATGCAAATGGGCACAACAGTTAACTATCACACCTGCCATCACTATTGTCTTGCTGGGTGGCTTTGCTGTAAGGTAGGCAAAGCAAGGATATTTTGATTAGGGCTGGTATTTTTGATCTCTGACTTTCAAGGCTGATTATTTTCTGGTTAGCTCTTATTATTGGAGAAACATTTTATATATATCTAAATGCTGGATCACTGAATGTGTGGATATTTTAAAATTACGCACATTATGTAAAGCAGATATCCAAAATCATTTTCCCTTTCTGTCAGTAGTGTATGACTACCTGTTGTTTCTACGGCTAGATAACTCTTGATGTTTTCAGTTATTTGAATTCTGATGGGGTTGAAGAGGTATATCTTTACCTTCCGTCATGAACTGGTCAGCTTTTCACCAGTGCCATGAACTGCCCAGCACAGACAACTTGAAGAAAGAAGAGCTTTTTTGGCTCAAGGTTTTGGAGGAGTCAGTTGACCGTAGCCTGACTCTAAGTCAGGAGTATCATGGAGAAGGACATGATCAGGCAAAGCTGCTTGGTTCACAATGGCTGGAAAGCAGTGTAGAAAAATAGCACCAGAGAGGAAGTAACCAGTAACCACGAGGTATATGACCAGGCAAATGACACACTCGGACTTACCTAGAACTCTGCTTCACCAATCTGCTGGGGCGCTGTCTGGTCAATCCACCTCTTGCAAACTTGACATCCAAATAAATCTCCTTAAACCATACTTAATCTTCAAATAAGCACAAATAAACACTTCAATAATTCCATGTAAAAGAATATATCTATCCCACATGTAATCAAAACCACATTTATGTCCTTCTCAAAGCCTTAAAAGTTCCAACATTGTTGAAAAGTCCAAGGCAAAGCCTCCTCTGGGACTCAAGGAAAATTATTAGCTGTGTATCTCTGTAAAATTAAAAAATCAAGTTACATAATCTCCTCAAAATGGCACAGAGTAAATATAGCCATTCCAAAAGAGAAGGATAAATCAATAGTAAAGAATTGGACCAAAGCAAGACTAAAGCCACCAGCGCAAACAATAAGTCCTGTAGATCCAGGACAGGTGGTGATCCCATGCCTATAGCCCTATTAGTCATGAACCACATGCCATCTCTCTGGGGCTGGCTCTGCTTGCTGCTGGCAATTTTTCTTAGCAGACATTTCACGTCCCTGGTATCTCTGATTTCTTGGGGCCTCCACTGGACCTTCAACTTCATTCCTACAACTTCATGCAACCTCCTTTCAAGGGCACATTGCCTAACCACACGATATCCAGTGAAAGCCTCCATGATCCCATAAGTCTCACATGCTTGAACAAGTAGCATCATATGGATAGTGCCAAAGTCTGCTGTTGGCTTGAGCATAGCCAGATTTCTTTGAAATATGGCTGTAGAAGAGTCTGAGGTCCTGGATGCACATAGTAAATCAAATCCTAGAGGAGCTAGGTGGCCCTTCTTGAGCAGGGGCCCAGAATTTCTGTTCTCAAAGTAAAGGTTTACACTTCTGAGCTCCTGAGCCTTGAATGAGTGGGGTCTTGCTGATTTTTGAGATGCTCTTAAGGCATCTTTCGTTCAAAGAACTTTGTTTCTTTTTAGTACCATTAATCTATTTATCAACCACATGTCTTTTGGCCTGAACTTTACAATGGTTCTTTCAGGGCAAAATTTAAGTCTATCAGTTTTTTTTAGCTCTGCTTTATGGAGTATAATATGCAATGTTTCCAGTCCAATTCTTGACAGTTTTCCATTCAATTGTGAAACTTTACTAACCTGGCCTTTACTGTCTGCATTCCTATCAGCATTCTGTTCTTATGAACTCCAGAAAATATCACCATCAGCCTCTTTTTACATTCTAGGGCTTTTCTAGTAGATCTTTGAGCATTTGCAAACTCCTTCCACAAACCAGTTCCAAAGGCTTCTGAATGCTATGGTCAGACATAGTAACAGAAAGACTGTACTCTTAATTCTAGTTTCTGTATTGGTCAGCTTTTTCATCACTGCTACCACGTATGCAGCATAAACGACTTAAAAGAGGAGGGAGTTTATTTTTCCTCATGGTTCCACAGGTTTCAGTCTGTAGTTCAGATGGCTTCAAGGTAGAAACCTCCTGGAGAAAGGCGTGGCCAAGCAAGGCTGTTTAGCCCACAGTGGCTGAAAAGCAGAGCAGAGGAACAGCACAGAGAGGAAGCTGCTAAAGACTGGATACAGTCACAAGGCTGTGCCTCCACGGCCATGTGGACACACCCAGAAGTGTGACTTACTAATCTGTCGTGTGGCACTAACACCAGTAATTTTGATACTTGAGTGTCACATTGGCTACGCATGAAGTGCACCCTCTTTAAAATGTTTGCTGGATATTGGAAAAGCCTCTTTTAAAAAGTATCTTCTTTTAGTTAATTTAAACTAGGAGGTATGATAGACATTGAGAAATGATAGGAAAACACTCAAGAGTAAAGGGTAACTGGGATGTGGGAAAAGAGAAAGGAAAGGAGAAATTTTGTATGTATGTGTATACAGGATAGTTAACATAGTTGTTCTACTGTCTTCTATTTCTTTGCTGAAAGAAACTGTCAATGAGTCCTTGATTGACCAATATTGCATGTCTCTATCTGTCTTCATGAGAAACCACTTTGAAGATATCAATACATAATACAGCAAGCATTGATAATTTCCTACCACTTTGTTTGTAACTTTGTATTGTCTGTATTGTTCTTTTGCTATTTTGTAAAAGGTTGTCTGTCTGTTAATGTTTTCCTCCTTTTATTTTTAAAATTTAAAAAATCCTCTTTTATGCTTCTGCTAATCTTTTCTATTGGGTTGGGGGCCTTTTCTTATTAATAATTTGGAATATTTTATATATCTGAAACTTGTTAGATTGTTGCAAATATTTTCTCCCAGACTATGATTTGTCTTTCACTTCCTTAGTGTGTTTATATTGAAAAGAAGTTCTTAATTTTAATACAAATTTATCACTTTTTCCTTTGTTACTGTTTCTTTCCTTTTGTTTGTGTAATATTAATGTTAAAGTGATATGAAAGAAATTCACTTTAGTTACTAAAAGAAGCTTATTGTCTTTACCTTAACATATAGAATTACAGCCCTTTTAAAATGGATTTTTTGTAGTGTGAGACAGCAGTCCATCTGTAACATATTTCCATGGATTTTTCTGAACCTGAGTCCTCTGTGAGTTAAGGAAAGCTGATGATACTGGCTCAAGGAAGGTATGCCACATTTTCCTTACAATTGTGCTCTCCATGACTGTCTTTCCACAGAGAACCTCGTTTTCCTGAATTTTATCCTTCTCCCCCATTTCTTTTGAGCATATTTGAGACATAAAATTAGTTCCAAAACAACATTTTAGAACTCCTACTTCTTAAGACCATTATCACAAGAACATTCTATAGCACCTTTGAAGAGCACAGAGCTGTTAAAGCAGAGATAGAGAGTCATGCACAGAGATGCAGGCCATTCACCCTTTTCTAGGTTCTCCTCTGCATTCTCTGACAAGCTCACCCTTAACATCTGAATTTGATCAGCAATGACATTTCTCCCATTTGATTTTGAATGATGTGAAGGAAGGAAAGAAGTTTCCTTGAAAAAACCCATGTCCATATTTTATAGCAAGCTTTGATAGGCGTTTTGTAAATACAAGGATGATTCTTGACCAATAGGAAAAGAGTGACAACCTAAGAGCTTTGTTTTGTGAACGGCTTATAAACGGTTAGTAAAACACAGCTGTAACAAAAGCTACATTATCTGCAGATGCTCATGCTGGAGCAGACATTCTTCAAACTGCTTTTGTGGTGCTACTTTGATTTCCAAACCAAACAATGTCACAAACTCAGACTTTTGGCTTAGCAATGGAGAAGCTGTGTTAGCAAATGCTAGTGGTGATTTGCAGAGAGGATCTGCGCACAGTTTCCAACAGCTGGATGAGCATCTGTGCCATCTCATTGGGCCCTGCTGTGGCTATTTTAATGCTAATATTTTTATGTTTATAAACTGTAGCACCTTTCTCCTTGTTTCAGGTCAAATTATAAATCTTTTTTTCTCTTTCTTAGAATTGACTACAAAATAGGATTATTCAAAAAACAAGAACGATGTGAGTGTCATAGGCTGGGGCCATCCACAACTCACACCCCCTTCCTGGTTTTCAGGGAAGTACTGCTTTTATGTCTCTGAACAATGGCAGTTTTAAAAGTGTATATTAGTAAAGGTCCATTTCTTGGGCAGGTAGGGATAGGTCAACTAGTGTTCTTAGCTAGTTTTAGAAAACTTCTGGCTTCTACAGTTATATGCACAGACATAATTGTTAGGAGCTCACTCTGCAACTTAGTAAAAAATTCTGTGCTCTTTCTTTAGCACATGGCCTTTTGAAATGTCAGCAACTTTGTTAATTCTAAGCCAATTATTTTCATGTTTTTCAAAGCATGAACTCATACTGTTCATATATTGTCTCTATTTTGAGATATAATAACACACACACACATAACATTTACTGATTACTTTCATCTCTGAGGATGATATTGCTCTTGTTACTTAAATTTAATGTATGGAAGATTGGTTAATGTTAAATGTTGCTAGTAAAAAGGTAAATAAGACGTAGATCCTGACCTTACTGAGATTCATATTTAACATTCATATCAATCAAAAGTTAATCTATGGCCTGTAGTAATTTACTAGGAACATTCATGAAAGTACTACTTAGGCCTTAAAATTTGTAGTCAGCTTCTGTTGAAAATTTCCCAAGCTCTACTTTTAAAGGCCATGTTTTCAGTATAAATTTGTACTAGATAGAATGCAGATCTCTATATTCAAAGCTTAGCAACTTTCTATATTTTTCTATATATTTTCTGTAGTTTGTGTCTACTAAAGCAGAGCAGATTATCTGCCTCTGCTTAATCTAACTATTCTGATTTAATGATTTCCTTCATAATTTGTAAGTTTAAAACACCATCTTATTCAGAACTTCAAATATTTTCTGTTTTGATGCTGAGGAGTGGATGACTTTATTGGGCTTGGGTATGGAGTACTCATAAGTCATGAATACTCCACTTTTATAAAGAAAAGAAAGAAAGTTCTTATTACCCTTGATTTCTTTTTTTTTTTATTTTAAAGATAAAAGGAGGGAAACATTAACAGACATACAACATTTTACAACATATCACAAGCACAATACAGACAATACAGAGTTACAAACAAAGTGGTAGGGAATTAACAATGGTGGTTGTATTACATATTGATATCTTCAAAGTGGCTTCTCATGAAAACAGATATAAACATGCAATACTGGTCAACCAAAGACTCATTGACAGTTTCTTTCAGCATAGAAATAGAAGACAGAAGAACAATCATGTTATCTATCCTGTATATACATACATACAAAATTTCTCCTTCTTTCCCTTCTCTTTTCCCACATCCCAGAAGCCCTTTACTCTTCATTGGTTTCCTATCATTTCACAGTGTCTATCATACCTCCGAGTTTAAATTAACTCTTTCAAGTTTTACACTAGTGACACAATGCGGTGCTTGCACATGTATGTTTGATTTATTTCACTTATGAGTATGGTCTCTAGTTGTGACCATTTAAATATAAAGGCCTCGAGTTTATCTTTCTTTATAGCTGAGTAATATTCCATTATATAAAAGTACCACAATTTTCTTATCCAATTCTCGGTGGATGGACATTTGGGTTGCTTCCACATTTTAGCAATTACAAATTGTGCTGCTATGAACATAGGTGCACATATATCACTGTGATATGATGTTTTTAGATCTTCTGGGAAAATACCCAGCAGGGGGATAGCTGGGTTGAATGGGACCTCTAAACCTAGTTTTCGGAGGAATCTCCAAACTGATTTCCACAGTGGTTTCACCAGTCTGCATTCCCACCAGCAGTGGAGAAGGGTTCGTATTTCTCCACAGCCTCGCCAGCATTTGTTATTGGTTGATTTCTTAATGCTAGCCATTCTTACTGGGGTAAGGTGGAATCTTAGTGTTGTTTTAATTTGCATTTCTCGAATGACTAATGATGTTGAACATTTTCTCATATATTTATTTGCCATTTGTATCTCCTTGTCTGAGAAATGTGTATTCATCTCAGCTGCCCATTTTTGGATTGGGTCGTACCCTTGATTTCTGTATAACTGTAGCTTCCTCTACCCAGTGATTTGTATTACATATTTGATATCAAAGCATGTCTGACATGAATTTTTGAAGTATTGATATGGATTTCTTGCATTAAAGGATTTCTCTCAATGAATTTCTCACAAATAGATTTTTTTCTTTTAAATAGATTTTTCACATTAATATTTCACAAGATTTAGAGGTTTTAGGAAACTAGGAGTAAGCATGGATAAGAGTCCAACATCTTGATTATCATTATCAACAGCCTCACAAATTACATTAAGGTCAAAATGTCCATTCTTCACAAATTAATTTATGGACTGATGAAAGTCTGCCCAAACCCCCTACATGATTGCAGAAATTAAAACTATATTGAAATTCACCTAGAAGAAGAAAAATACAACAGATAAGAATATTGTAGAAAAATGGTAATGAAAGGCTTAAGCTCTTAGCTATTAAAACTAGAACAATTCAATTGTTAAAATTATGATAAGTGGAGCAGGGTGGTGGAAGGCAATAATTTCAGCACTCAGGAGGTTGAGGCAGGAGAATTGAGTTTGAGCAGGTCTGGACTACAGAGAAAGACTCTGTCTCAAAAAACCAAGGGAGGGGGGACAAAGAAAAAATCACTCTGGCAAGTTAGTTGATCTAACCATGTATTAGTATTAGTACTAATTTTAACTTGTAAATGGATGTAATCTCCAGAGCTATCTACCTAGCTATGTCTACCTATTTACCTTATATTCAGATGGTAGATACCTACTATACCATACACACGTTTGTATCTACTATCTGTTTACATTTGGAACATTTAATAAAAATATGCAGGAACATATTAAAGGATCTACATGATGGTGTTGACTAATATAAAACATTATTAAACTATGTCCTCAGATTAAAAAAGATTGTCAGGACATGTTTCTTTTACATCATCTGTAGTATACTGGCTAGCACATAAAGCAAGTATTCAAAAACATTTTTTATTGTATAGGAAAGTATTTCTTCCATTTAGTAGTCATTATTGGAAAGCTTGTTTCAGCATGAAATGAAATCTAAGTTAGTACTGATATATGGAAGGTAATTATCATGATAATTGGGGGAAACATATTGTCCTAGTTGCTATGCAGAATATGTCCGAGGGAGATAGGTATATTAGCAAGGGCCTTCCAGAGAAAAAGAACTAGTATGACACACAGACATATGTATGTATATGTATAGCTATATGTATATGAATATGTATAACATGATAAAATATAATGTGTGTATAATTTATTATAAAGAATTTTGCCATGCAATTACAGGAGCTGAGAAGTCTTAGTATCTGCTGTCTGCAAGCTTGAAATCAGGGAAGCAGATAGCATGTTTCAGGGGATTAGAATGCCACAGATGGTATAAATTACAATTGAGGGCAGAAGACTGATATCAGCTCATATAGGCAGAGAGTGAATTGTTCTATCTCCACCTTTTTATTCTATTTAGGTTTTCAACAGATTGTATGATGAGCATCCACCTTGGGGAAGGCAATGTTCTCTGCAGAGTCCACAAATTGAATTGTTAGTCTCATCAGGAAATATCTTTCTATAGACAACTAGAAATAATATTTAATCTGGGAAGCCTGGCCAAATTGACACAGAAAATTAACCATTACATGTAAAAACTTAGAATGTAAAAGAATGTAAAAACTTAGGAACAGAAAAACTTTGAAGTTTGCTAGATTATAGCTTTCTGAAACATGGAAAGAATATAACAAATTTATATCAGAAAGTAATGTTTTGCGGAAAGAGAAAGGATCATCTACATTCAAGCTCTGAATTAGGTACTTTTTCTAAGTTCAGTACTTATTATTTGGTAAATAGGGCAGCATCAGCTAGGAAACATTTGGCATATCAAACACTATATTCAAAGCAATAGAATATTGGGAAGATATATATATTTCTAAGGGAGAGAGAAAAGTATAAAGGGACATATTGACTGTTCTCCCTGATAAATGATTCATCAACAGTATTTCCAGTATAATTACTCATGAATAGGGAAGTCAGTTTAATTCCAGGAATCAGTCAGTAGCTTTTCTTGTTAGATCGAACCCACATGGGGTTCTGATCACTATTCCTGGATTTGAACTAATAAAGTACATTGTATTGCTCATTCACATATTCTGTCAATAAATATTTATAAAGTATTCACTAAGTGATACAATGGTGGCAGGTGTTGCTGATTTAACAGGAAAGAAGGCTTTCCTTCTTTTTTTTTGAAAAGAGAAAATAGACAATATTTGAGGGACATGTTTTTGCATTTCGAAGCATATGATGTTACGGAAGTAGCTAGGCAAGTTGTATGTTAATAATAAAACTGTGTAGACCAAACAAAACGTAAATAATGATGAAAGGCAGAGACTAGAGCCTAAGAGAAATATAACACTTTCAGAAGTTTTTAAGCAATAGAGGAACATTCTTAGAAATGGCAATAGAGGAACATTCTTAGAAATGGCTCTTCATTTACAGTGCAGAACACAGATTAGAATAGAACAAGGTTTGAAGCAAGGCGATCACTGAGGACTGTTGCAGTGGTTTAGACCAGAAGAAATGAAAAACATACAAAATTTTGAATACAAAATGATATACAGGGTTCTTCAAGAGGCTTCAGACTCTTGAATTTTTGTATCCACTGTTAGAGCAGGACAAGTGAGTGTGGTGGTTTGAATTGTGGTGGCGTTAGTAGGGGTGAAGAGGATGGAATCAATAAGAATATTTGAATTGGATGTGCTAGATAAGAAAGAGCTATTATCAAGGATAATCTTTAATTATCTGGCTGAGCAATCAATTGAATAGACAGAGGGTCTGTTCAGTGAGGTAGGAAACACAGGAGGGAGAGTAGATTGAAATCGCAACATGGGAGTGAAGATCTGCACCGATGCCAGATTAAAACAGCTGTGAAAGACTTAGTTTTGTAGCTCAATATACCTGAAACTGTACAGAGGATATTACTAAAATTAATTTTGGAAGTTTTTGTGTTCACCATCCTGAGGAAAAGCATAATGATTCATCAAATGTGGTTTCCAAAGGTGGTGCAGCTAAAGTGGCATAATAAATAGTTAAATGATTGTTGCTTTGTAGCCCAAGTGTCTAGGTCTGAAAACTAATGCTGGGTTATGTAGGGCTGTTACTGTTTTTCTGATCCTTAATGTAGTGCTTTCTGCGATAATTTTTTTCCTGGTCTTTTTTGCTGTAATACTAGAACATGTGCTGCTTAGCTAGCAGGTAACCTGGGAAGGTTTCAGTTCTCTGGGGAGGATGAATTTTTGGTTGTGTGTAGGGTTTCTCTAATGTAGGTCAGTGTCTGAGCTCTCTTTGACTGTTAATCCATAGTCTTGAAGTGATTATGCAACCCACCAAGGACCTGCTAAATATAATGTTTTAAAGTTCAGCAGCAAATTTCCTTCCTCATTGTCTTTTAATTTGAAGATGGCTGAACAAAATTTTCTTACACTTTTCATGAAAATAAAGACTTCTAAAATGTAGAAAATATGACTTTTAAAGAATATAAAAATTATCCTACTAGGAAAGTTTTAGACAGTTATCAAATTACTTGATATAAGAGATAATAATGAGATGCTTTTGCAGCCTTAAGTGTAACATTTTGTACTGTGAATGCTGTAATTACTATTTACAGCAAGATTATAGGGAAATCTCTGGGTGTCATGGAATTCAGTTTCAGAATTATGGAAATTCTGTTTGTATAATTAAAGGTTTGGTTAGTAAATTCCATTCTATTTTCTAACCTATTTAAGCAGATCATATATGTGTCAATATTTCTTTGCTAACTATGGTAAAGGAGATAACCAACTTTAAATCTTCTATTACTGAATAATATCCATAATAACTGTGTACAATATATGGTTCATAATTAGTGAATATGCTGAGATTTTTAAGAAGTGCATTAGATATGGCATACATACAAATTTCTACTTCATTAAATGACTGTGTGGGCTATATTTTGCTACTTTTGCATATATAATACTCCCCCCCCCCCGGTTGATAGCAGGATTACTTTACAGCTTCTTAATGAGAATACATTTTTTATTGGAACGTTTTTCTGAAGTTTTATTGAAGCTCTTGGTGACCTATTTCTAATGATTTTAGAGCTCTAAAATTTCCTTTCCCTTATTTAAGGAGCTTTAACTTATGTTTGATTAGTGGCTTTGGAAGTAGATTCACAATCTAATTTTAGGAAGGAAATCTTTTCTTACAGGAGAAACAAATTCAAAAATAACCTTGCACATCACAGGATGCCTATGAATTATGGAAATGGCTCCCTTTCCTGTACTATTTTTTAGGTAAAGAGGGTGAGACCTCGGAACGTCTTTTCGTAGTTGCATTTCTGCAGGAAAATTTGTCCTTAATATTTTAAAAATAAAAATAAATAAGATAAATTATTCAGTGATGGAACAGTATGTTAGGTGCTCTGATTGTTTAGCTCTTTAGAAGGACAGGAGCCTTGGTGGTGTTAGATGTTTGTAGAATGGGTGGGTAGTTTCTAGCCATCTAGGTATCTTGTATTCAATTTAGGTTAGTAGTTTGATTTGGATTTTGGTGCAGGCATGACTGAATCATAAAGAACTATTGTGATGACTAAGTTGGACCCTGAAAAGTGACTAGGAATTCTTCTGTCACATAGCATAGGAGACAGAGACTCAATCTCCTGAAAATAGCCAGAGGCATTAATCCATACTATCATATTTTTTCCAGAGTATGTTATTATTTTAACTTCAAAAGAACACACACTTGCAAAGCCCAGAAATAACACAGAAATATTTAATGTAAATAGCCAGTATCTACTCTGTGCTGTTTTTCTCCCCACCTCCAGACCTCTTCATGCTTTTCTCCACATATTTAGTGTCACGTCTCTGACATCTTCCTCCCGTTTCCCTGGCTCTGTGCGTGTGCAAACATGTGTGTGCTGTTATGCAACTTGCATCCTTTAATATACCCTCAGCCTCTTGAGCTGTAATACATTTCAATCAGCCTTTTTCATTTTAAGAGCTATTTATCAATTTAATATCAACAATATTGTAATTTATTTAGCCATTTTTGTCTATACATTGTTTACAATTACTATTGTCTGAATGTTTGTCCCCTGCCTCCCCATTTATATGTCAAAATCTTAGCACTCAATGTGATAACAGTAAGAGATGAGGACCTTTGAGAGGTAATTATGCCACGGAGTTGGAGTCTTCATGTTTAGGATTAGTGCTCTTCTTAAGCAACTTCACTGAAGGTAAGAATGTGTAATATAATAACCATTGTTAATTTCCTATCATGTTATTTTAAAATTCTGTATCATTTCTATGTTTTTGTCTCTGTTGTTCTTATTTTGTTATTGTTTTTTTCTCTTTAAAATGAAAAAAAAAAGAGGTCCAAGAGAGCTCATTCAGCTTTGCCATCACATGAACACTAGCAAAGAGATGGGATCCTTTAAATAAGAAAGTGGGCCCTCACCAGACAGTGAATCTGCTGGTGACTTGATCTTCAACTTTCCAGCCTCTGGATCTCTGAGAAATAAGTTTATGGTAAACATCAGTCACTTAACTGATACTGTTCTACCATAGCAGCCTGAATGGAATAGGTATTTACATTAAAGGAGTGCTGCAAGAAACTCTCACTGCCATACTCACCTTCTTACCAGTTGTAGATAATTTTTTCTCCTTCTCCCTGTCTCCTATTTATCTAAATATCTTTGCCACACATATATTTTTGTAAGGTAGAACCTAGAAGTGGAATCATTCGGTCAATTTAAAATTTAAAATATTGGCATATGTTCTTCACTTTTCCTTTCCAAATTCCATCCAGAACTTAGTGGTGCTGATTTCACTATTAATCATAGATGTAAATTTTCTTATTTGATGGAAGAAAATTATAAATCATCTTTAAAATGTATTATTAGTTTAGAAATAGTGAGTTTGAATAACTCTGCATACATTTTTCTGGCCCAGGGAATCTACTCACATATTTTGTCGATTTTTATAATGTTATTTTAAAAATACATTTGTAGGATCTCATTATTCAGTTTAGTTTTAACCTTTCTTCTCTGTTATATATTTTATAAATATTTTATCCAAAGAGATCACTTCTGAATTTTTATTTGCAATTGAGAAATCTAAAATTTTCATGTAGTAAAATCTGTCATTCTTGTCCTCTATCATATCTGAATTATATTTCTTACCTAAAAAGACCTTTGCCACATCAATATAAATTTTTTCTTTTAAAATTTCTGTTTTTTTTTTTTTTTATGCCAGTAAAACATACTGGAACTTATGGGACACAATGAAAGCCATCCTAACAGTGAAGTTTTTAACCATGATTGCCCACATCAGAAAAACGAATGAGCTCAAATAAATAAAATTATGATGCACCTCAAGATCCTATAAAAATAACAATTCAAATGCAACGTTAGCACAAAGAAGAAAATTGTAAAGATCGTAGCAGAAATCAATGCAGTGGAGACTGAGAAAACAGTACAAAGAATCAATTAATTGAGGAATTGATCCTTCGGACACATAAAGAAAATAGACAAACCCTTAGCCAAGGTTATAAAATAAAGGAAAGAAAAGACCCAAATCAATGCATCTCAAAATGAAAAAGTGAAATCACAGAACACTACCAAAATTTGGATTATTAGCAACTACCTTGCAAACCTGTATGTCATACACTGGAGAACTCAGAGAAAATGAATAGATTCCTAGATACATACCAATTATCAAAACTAAACCAAGAAGGTATAAAACCTTTGAATAATCCAATAACAGGCAATGAAATTGAAGCAGTGATTAAAAAACCTACTAATTAAAAAAAATCTAGGTCCCACCACCAAATTCTACAGAATTTCAGGGAAGATCTATTGCCAATAGTCCTCAAACTCTTTAGCAGGATCTGAAGTAAAGGAATATTACCAAATTCATTCCTGGGAGGTAGCATTACCCTGAGCCCAAAACCAGAAAAGGATTAAAAAATAATAAAGAACTATAAATCCATCTCTTTAATGAATGTAGATGCAAAAATCCTCAACAAGATAGTAGCAAAGGGAAAGCAACACATAATCTAAAGGATCATACATCCCAACTGAAAAGGTTTTATCTCAGAGTTGCAAGGGTGGATCAATATGTGCAAATAAATAAATGGAATAATCACATAAATAGAAGCAAGGGAAAAATCCACATGATTTTATTACTAGATGCAGAAAATTATTTTGACAAAACCCAATATCCTTTTATGATAAAAACCCTGAAGAAAGTAGCTACAGAAGGATCTTACATAAATCTTATAAAACCTATTTATGGCAAAAAAAGGCCAATGTCATACTAAATGAGGAAGACTGAATGCTTTCCCTTTAAAACTGGAAACAAGGCAAAGATGCCCACCGTCATCACTTTTGCTCAACCTTATACTCAAAACATTAGCCAGAGCCACCAGGAAAGAGAAAGAAGTAAAAAGGATATGTATAGGAAAAGAAGAAGTCAAATTATCAATATTTATAAACAACATAATACTTATATAGAAGACCCAAAGAATTCCACCAAAAAGCCCTTAGAATTAATAAGCAATATCAGCAGTATAGCAGGATACAAAATCAGCACATGAAAGTCAATACAGTTTGTACACACCAACAATAAAGTCAAAGAGGAAGAAATTAAGAAGACAATATACCATTCATGACAGTTTGAAGAAAAATTAAATGCCTAATAATTGACCTAACCAAGGAAGTGAAGACCTCTACAGTGAAAACTGGAGTACTCTAAAAAAGGAGGATAAAGGGGACATTAGGAAATGGAAGGATGTTTCCTGCTCCTGCATCAGCAGAAGCAATATTGTTAAAATGGCCATACTCCCACAACTGAGACAGTCAATGTAATCCCAATCAAAATGTCAATAGCATTACTCACAGAATTAGAGAAAATAATTTTAAAATTCATATGGAACCAGAAGAGACCCAGAATAGCAAAGGCAATCCTGGGCAACAAGAGCTAGGGAGGAGACATCACAATACTTGTCTTTACAAAGCAACAGTGATAAAAATGACATGGGATGGGTGCAGAACAGATATGTGGATTGGTGGGACAGAATAGCAGATACAGAGACATACCCAGGCATATTCAGCTATTTCATCTTCAACAAAGGAGCCAGAAACATGTGCTGGAGGAAAGGCAGGCTGTTGACTGTATGGTGAAGGCTGAAGGTGCGCTCATATCTCTCACCATGCACTAAACTAAAATCAAAATGGATCAAAGATCCAAACATTAAAGCGAGAGCCATGAACATATTGGAAGATACAATTTAGTAAGACAGTTGAAGTCCTGGGTGTAGGCAAGGACTTTCTGAATTGAACTTCAATTGCTTAAGAAAAAACAGCAAGAACCCACAAATGAGATTATATCAAATTAAAAAGCTATTGCACAACAAAAGAAATAACCAACAGAGTAAAGAGACAGCCTAGAGGATGGAAAAAATATTTTTTATCAGTTATTCCACAGACAAAGGACCAATTTCTAGAACAAATGAAGATCTCCATAAAGTTAGGCCACCCACAATAAAAGAGCCAATCAAGAAATGGGCAGGTGAAATGAATAGATACTTTTCAGAAGAAGAAGTACAAATGTCCAACAAAAATATGAAAAAGATGGTCAACATCTCTCACCATTAGAGAAGTGCAAATTAAAACAATGTTAAGATTTCGTCTTATACCAGAAAGAATGGTAATCATCAAGAAATGAAACAAACAGTAGTGTGGCTGTGGTGAAAAAGGAACTCTCTTACATTTTTCATGGGACTCTATATATCTACAATCATTATGGAAATCAGTATAGAGATTTCTCAAAGAACTAAAATTGGAAATTGCATTGGACCCAGCTATTCCCCTTCTAGATACCCTCCCAAAAAAACTAAAGACATTGTAGTTCGGCAACACATGCACATCGATGTTTATAGCAGCACAAATCATAACAGTGAAGTCCTGGAAGCACTGCATGTTCACCAGCAGGCAAATGGATAAAAGAAATGTGGCATTTGTACACAAGGAATACTACTCTGATGTAATGAAGGGTAAGTTTAAGGCATTTGTAGGCAAATGGATGCACCTGGAAAATATAATGTTTGGTGACATAAATCAGACACATAAGCATATATTATCTTTCATTTGAGTAAAGCAAAATCTAAATAAAGAGCAAAATAAAAATTTGACAGAAGGAAACAGAGAGAGAGGGAGATCTTTTGCTAATGAGAAGAGAACAGATCTTTTGCTAATGAGAACAGGAGAGTGAGAGAAAGGAGAGGTCGGAGGGGAAGGGGAAGTGAAATTGTTTAGCTGGTGTCATATGTGTGTACCAAATACCCACAATGAATGCAAACATTGTATATCATAAAAAAACTTAAAAATCATAATAACAGTAAGAATGAAAATAGGGAAAGGAGATTTAGCAATGGAGGGGGGAGATGCATGGGGAGGGGGAGATGCGTGGGAGGGGGAGATGCGTGGGGAGGGGGGAGATGTAAAAGAAGCAAATTTTGCTGTGTACGTGCACTGACTTTCTAAGATGAACATAAACTTCCTGTACTGACAACATGTAATAATAAAATAAAAAAGTATGGACACCTGAAATGAATAGACACTTCCCAGGAGAAGAGATACAAATGGCCTCTAAATAGATGAAAAAATGTTCAACATCTCTGGCCATTAGAGAAATGAAAATTAAAACAACATTGAAATTCCTTCTTAGTTCAGAGAGAACAGCTAACATCAGGAAATCAAGCGATATTAATGCTGGCAAGGTTGCAGGGGCAGGGAGGAGGATCGCTTCTACATTACTGGTGGGAATGTAAACTAGTAACCAGTATAACTGAGTATGGAAATCAGTATGGAGTATCCTCAAAAAATTGAAACTAGAAATTCCATTTGACCCAGCTATCCATGTTCTAGGTATCAACCCAAAAGAGTTAAAGACATTGTATTATAGTGATGCGTGCATAGAAAGTGGCCATATGTCCATAAATAGATGAATGGATAAAGAAAACATATTTACACAATGCAGTGTACTATTGTGCCACAGAGAAGGGTAAACCGGAGTTATCTGTAGGAGAATGGATGAACTTTGATCTTAAGTGAAATAAGTTAGAGGCACAAGCTTAAATGTCATAGAGTTTCTCTTATTTGGAAACCCAAAATATAAACAGCAAAACAAGAGAGCTAATAGGAAGTGGGGAGACAGAGCTTTTCAGAGGGTGAGGGGGTCATGAGATGGAGGGAGGAGAGAACACAGGGAGCAATGGGGGATGAAGAGTAATCAAGATGTGCTGTGTGCATGCACCAACTTCCCGCAAGAATGGAATCACTGTGTCATCCTCACATGTGTTAACAAAGAACAGAAACTCAAAGAAGAAATGGAAAGTTAAGGGACATCAAAAAGTTATTCTTGGTGACTTTATGTTGTTTTTTCCCTCATATTAGATTTTAAAATAGGTGCAGAATTTAATCTTGTTTATGATGTAGCATGTGGCTGTGATGTCTAGGTACTCACCACACTTTATCTTCTTCCTACAGACATGATTATATCTGTTTCCAAGCCTCCTGTGCAACTGGGCAAGACCATGAGACTGAACTGTAGCCAAAGGCTGAAAGTAGGAGACATGTTTGCATGCACTCCCAGTCTTGACTGATAACAACTTTCCAGAGAGATGCTCTATGTCTATTCTCTTCCACAAGTAACCATGGAGGCTGTTTGTTTAGGATGATGGAATAAACTCTGGGAAAAGTTTAAATTCTGGAGTCATCACTTAGTGCAGAACCAGCTACCAATCAGGAACATCCAGTCTGGACTTGTTACAAAGAATGGATTCTTGTCTATAGCGTTAAACTGCTGAGATTTTGCAGAATAACTTCTATAGCATTTCTATAATTAATACACAGAATAAAACCACGAGTTAACTGTTTCCCAAATATAAGGCCAAGGATCTCAACACACTTTACTCAATAGCCTGTCATTTACCCTCTCATTTGAAATTCTACTCAGCATATTTTATATTTTTGTAATTTTAAGAATGATTCTGACTTCTAATTTGTTTTCCTGAGCTATTTATATATTCTGTACCATGGTATTTTAAATAATAAAGTTTTATAATTGCTCTTTGTGTCTGGAGCAGACTTATCATTTAAAACTAAGGTCTCTCTTGTTCTTCAACATCTTCTTATGGCTCTTTGAGCCAAATAGAAAACCACTAACCTGATCTGTATATCCTTACATGATTTGACCATTGACTTTCTAGACATATCCCTCACTCTCTGGTGCTTGGCTTCTTTAATTTCCTGGAAAATGCAAAGCATCAGGTGTGTGTGGTGGTGTATGCTTACAGTCTTAGCCATTGGGAGGATCATAAGAGTGAAGCTCAGTGCTCCTTAGGGCCCATTCCTGACAACAACAACAGAGTAACAGACACTCCTAAAGCAAAACAGACCCACAAATCCTTCAAAACACCAAAACCAATCAAGTAGCATAAGAAAAAACAACAAACAGCAAGACAGTGCAAGTAGCTTATCACCTCTGGCCTTCATAAGTGTTTTGCCTTTGACTTGACAAAGTCCCTTTTTGCCTTTATGTCTTAGATTTAAGAGAAATTCTTTAGAGGAAATTTTTCAAAATCTTTCATCAAGACACAATACCACTGATAGGCAGTTTAGTGCATCTCACACTGCAGTTATTATAACTTACATATTTATTGGAGGTTTTATAATTATTATTATCAGCATTTTGGTATTTTCTCTTTTCCTGGATATGACCCATGAAATCAGGAATGATGTTTGCTGTTCATTTTGTATTCCCAGCACCTCGCAGATACTTGACCAGAATAAACAATAATGGAAGGTTGAATAAGTTAATATAAAACTATTGAATAATATATGATATATACATCAGTATATATATAACTGTTTGAATATACATATACACATATATATTATATATATATGTGAAAAGAGTAGAATAAATTGATATGTGCTATAGTTAAGACCTGGCAACATTTAATGATATTTGATTCAATAGGTAAATATAGATTTATACATCAAACTGTTAGGAAAAATGGATCTCCTATGACTAGGAAGGACCAAAAAAGATATTTCATTGATTCATTTGATGTTATTAAATTGATCATGCAGAGGTTCTCACCAGAGCACATGGATATAAAAGTCTAGGGACTCGTGCAGGTTGGATCTCATGCTCAGATATGCAGCGTCTTCAAGGTGTCTGGGGACTTCCCTGAGTTTCAGCTCCAGAGAGGATTCAGGCATTAGATACATAGTGTGAGGCTATTTCAAGATGCAGGCGAGATTCTAACCTGCTCAAGTTACCTTGTGAGTGAAATCTTTCCATCTCATAAGTCTAGGATGCTTCTAACTCCCCTCCTTCACAAACTTTTCATTTCATTGAATTATGTTTCTCATTAACCTTTGAAATTTTAGCTCAGATTCAGACCACTTACAGGAAAGCTCTCATTTCACAGATGCCTTTCCAGTCTCATCTGTGTCCTCAACGTTTCTCTAAAGTCTTGCGACGGTGGTATCATCCTGTATCATCATCGAGGTTGTGATCATTGGATGGGAATATTCATTTAAATTATTAAGTGCCAGAAATTTTGCTAAGTAATTTATATGGATTACCTCATTGAACTCTTAAAAGTAAGAGTTTGTGACAAAATTAAGCAGTGACAAAATTATAAGCACTTCTAATTCAGAAATGTAAATTGCAAACTATTTATAATCTTTTCAGCTTATCTTCTCCCTCAACTGCCAGTTCATTGAAGGTTTAGAGATTATCTCTTCTCTTGTGTCCTGTAACTTTCTCACAAAGAACAGAGATCGTGGTGATCAATCAGTGCATGTAAATATCCCCAAAGTATTAGAATAAATCTTGTTTCATTCTGGGTTGATAAAATTTTTAGATGTAGCTTTGATATAATTATTTTAAAACAAAATAACACTTTGTTTCTTATCATGCAAAGCCAGGACATTTCTGGAACAATAATTTATTTTATTAAATACATTAAAATATTTGTCAGATTAAAATAAAATCTCCTCTGGCCCTCAGATTTCTGTTCTATTTGTATACTTAATTCAAATTGGATGAAAGACTGATAATCATAGATTTTTTGCTATTGAAGGAAATGGGGTAAAAGACTTCTTAGCAAAATAGTCAGTTTTTCAACTTGCAAATTAAATTATAGTGTAGATTTGCTATCTTGCCCCCATTAACTTCTTGGCCTCTTCAGCTTTCTGAGCCCCCAAGGGGATTTGTTTTCCTGTGGCTCAGAATAACAGGCTATTGATCACTCCCTCTGCTCTTCCACCCTTGCTTCTGAGTAGAAACCGGCCTGTGTCAAATGGAAGGGGGTGTGGAAGTGGGAGATAATTAATTTATACTCACATTGAAGTGAGAGGCATTCTAAAGGGAGGCAGTCACCTGGGTTATTGGTTTAAAGTAAAAGGCATATGATAAGCTAATCTAAAACTTTTCTATTCCTGATATTCATAGAATTTTTTTAATTTTTAAGGAGAAAAAAGGTAAACATAATAGTTAAACCGAGTTTTAAAACAGGTTAAGAGGACAGTTATAATTGTTGATAGATTGGTATTGTCTTCATAGTAGTTATTCAGAGTACAAGACATCGGTGTGATATTTTGTCCAAACAATACTTTCATAAAATCTTCTTTTCAATGAACTAAGAGAAACTACTTGTATAATTGTCTTAACTATCTTGTGTATACATTATTTTTTCTTACTCTCTTTCTTCCTTTCCCCTTTCCCCCTATAGTTTGTCTTATCTTTCGAACAGATTTTTCTGAATTCACAATTTCGTAGATCTTTCCAAAGATGTTCAAAGACTTATTTTAAACATAAAGCAACTTATATAAAGATCTGAATCACGTCAAGCGATCTTCAGAAAACAATCACTTTAAGTTAGATTTCACTTAACTTATAAGTAGTTAAGTTTGCTGTGATTAAAACATTCACAAATAATGGGAAAATTCAATCACAATGACAGGAATTTTTGGGTGTGTGAGTCAGTTCAGTAAGTAGTCAATGTGCCAGGGACATTGTGGGTAATTAAAGAACACTATTACCTAAATTTGGTGTTATTATTTAGATACAAAAGGTAGATGAACCTTTCTTAAAGGAGCAAATTTTAGGAAAGCCTTTTGGTTTTTTTAAAATATGGGAATCAAGTACAGAAGGAACATCACTGCTGCCTTCCTGACTGCCAGAGAGCAGGATAATAGTTCAGGATTTTGCCTTATGTGCCTACAACAGGTTGGTCATTGGGTTGATAGGCTATAACCTCATAGATATAAGCTTAGACTGCCCAAGAAACACTGAATGATACTTTCTGATCAATTTGATCATTAGTAGTCTGACAAAGAGATCCTTGGCTTCATGTGATTCTTTTATCTCTTTTGAACCACTGTTGGACTGTTTTGAGAACAACAGAGTCTGGTAGTGAGAGGGTGCAGCATTCGACATCCTGTCACTGCTTCTATGTGGAGGTGAAGCAAAGCTTTTACCATAGCCCAGAAGGAGTGATGTGGCCAGAGAGGTCAGCTGATGATCTGCAACCACCTACTCTGCTCAGTTATACTTTTGATCTTGTGCTTTCCCCATGCTTTAGACAAACACAGCAAATAAAGTGAAACATTTCCAACTATGTGGATACTAAAATGAAAAGGAAAGGAACTTTCTTGCGTTTCTTTTTATCTGTAGCACATGGCAGAGTACCCCACCTGTAGAAATGCTCAGTAAATATTTAATGATTAGATGAATGAATGAATGAATAAATAGTGGTTTGATTTAAAATCCCCTAAATTCCATATATAAATGATATTACCTTTTCTTCTATAGGAGGAAAGACCAGTGAACACATTGACTAATTGAAGTTCTCTTTGTTTGCCAACTTTTTAATTAATTGAAATCAGCATGATTCCTTGTACTGTCAGTACCTTGAACAACTTCTGGTATACCAAAGTGCTAATTACTTCTGTGAATGAGCGAATACTCTAGTGAGACTAGACACATTCACTATTTCCATTTACTAAACCTTGCCTTATTATCTATATTCCTAATTTTTTTGAAGGCTTACATCATTTCATTCTGAAACACAGCAATTCTCTTTTCTTTGAAAGTTGGTGCCTACCATCTTTAAAATTTATCTGACTATACATTTTTTATTGACATCTAGAAGTGACATTTACTTTCATTTGCTTTTGGGAATTTATCATGAAGACAGATTAAAAATTTGGGTAAAACTTTTTTGGAATATACTTATTCATTGCAATTTTTTAGACTGAAGGTGTGATATAATCTTTCAACATCTTAAGAGTACAAAATTAGGTCAAGTATTTTTAACCATTTCAATGGATGTGAGCAGCTATATTGCTTTCCTTTTCCAGAGTTCATCTAAACTGAGTTCGTGTGTTCACATATATTTGCTGAGTCCAAAGAATTTGTTACTATAATTTTGCTGAAGAAGATCTGTAAAGTTGATTCACCTCACAAAAGTTTCTGTTCTTTCTGCCTATTACAGTTGTCATTGTGGTATAGAGTTATTTGCAAAAATATGAAGTTTACAATCAAGCCTTTGACCATCCCTGGAATTACTATGAAAAACAAGGAACACAGTGGTTGCTGATGTAGCAATCATTTCTTTGTGTACAGAGAGAGAAGACACTTTTTCCCCCAGGTGACAATGTGGTGTGTTTCCCAGCAAAGTGTAAGTGTGCTTCCAAGTGTAACCACTGTTAGTGACTGATTCAATCGGTACACAAAGCCGGCCATTTTTCCAAGTTACACCATAGATGCTGTGTCAGGAGGAGCTACCGAGCCAAATGCTGAATAATCAGCTCTTTTTTTATAATATTCTAGAACTTGACTTTATCTTCACAGAGTCACATATTTTTTCAAGTAGGTTTTCTCCTGGGGCCATCTGTCTTTTCCCGGGATTTTGTTTCATGTGAATTCCAATACTGTTAAACATCCCAGGGGAAATGTTCTTTCAGAAAGCTCCATGGACCCACATGGGTTTTCAGAGCAGCTAGCTTTGTGGGAGAGGAGTGCTGACTAACTCTACTGACCGCCTGTATTTGGAGTCCTAGACACATATCCGCAAGGAATGTGCTATATTCCTGGATGGATTCTTGCTGCTTTGTATTGTAAACTGAGGTGTCTCATTCACACTCTTCCCAAAACAAGATTCTCTGTAAAGAAACTGCTATCTTCATGAGAAAACTACTATTAACCTATACAGGATATTTTTTGCTTTAAAAATTATAGTCTGCCTCACTGAGTGCATTTATATTAGCATTCAAATGGAAATAATTCAAGGCCCCAAATACCTAAGTATAGGTATACCCAGTACACTTATTCAATTGAATATTTTCCTGGCATTAAATTAAAGTTAGGAAGAGTATAGAAATAAATTAAAATTCTTGTGAGTTACTACTTGATAGAAGCAGGGGTAAGTACAAAATTTCTATGTGTGTGCATCTGTGTGTCTATGCAGCACAAAATATACTGTGTTATAACTTTGCCACATTCTTCACTGTTGAAGGCCATTTGGTCCATGACTGAAAATCCTTTGGTAAGCAAAAGTACATGCATCAAATCTCCACAGACCAGTTTAACATAGTTCTCTGCTCCTCCACCCCCAAAAGTCTCCAGTTTAGTCCATTATGAGTCCATTTGGATGCACAGCAAAAGTCTCTTTTGTCAGGAACTTTTCTCTTCTCTCTGTTTTTAATGTCCTTCTGTCTTTACTTTCAGTTATTCTCCCTGAGTTATACTTTCTTTTCCTCTTTGTGTTGGGCCTTTGATTTTATTTAGTTAGGTTTTTATTTTCCCCCAAAGCTTCTGCACACATGTGTATAGGGGTGTGTGTGTGTGTGTATAGTTACATCTCAGTGCTTTCTCATGGGTGAGCTTTCAAAAGACAAACTTTTAAAATACTAAGCTGACTGGCCTCTTGGAATGCTGCTGTTCTCCTCGCCTCCCTTTTATCTTGCTGATGTGTGGTACGCTCACTTCTCCCCAACAATGAGTGAGACAAGAAGGAAACTATTCTTTCATATTTAGAAGGGTGAGATGAGAAAGAAATCTTACTAAAAGATTTAATGACAAACCACATTTGATTTTTCTTTTGTTTCTAATTTTTAAAGTATATGTGTCATATTATTTTTATATTCAAGAAAAACATACAGTAAAATAATGAAAAACTGCAAGATGAAAAAACTTGTTATTTTGTTGATAAAGGTACTCCACACCAATTAAATGAAATGTGCAACAACAAGTAACTGGTGACTAGCTGAGCCAGAGCTGACGCCTGCATGTTCCAAGGAGAAAGCGGGCGTGTGGCAGGCAGGGTGGTCCAAACAGCACCATCATTTTCTGGATGCTTTACGTAGGGAAACCTTCATTCTTCTTTGTGTTTTGGTTTCTTTGTTTATAGAACGGGGATAATCGGTTTTGTCGTGCTTTCTACAGTGAACACACGCTTCTCCTGATAGCACATGTGAAGTGTCCAGGGCAGATACCACCCCACAAAAAGTAATCAAAAACATAGAATAGATGTTGGGAAGGGGAAAGAAATTGCTCAAAAGAGGAAACAACTGGGATGAGGGAAAGGAGAAAGGAAAGAAAGAAGAAAGGGAAAAATACACATGTACACAGAAGGATGCTGGGATAACTGTACTGCTGATGTCTAATGGTTTACTGAAAGCAGCAGTTAGTGCTCTATTTATTTATTTATTTTTTGACCAGTTTTGCATGCTTATATCTGGTAATCTAAACAACTAATTTGGAGACAGCAATATGCAACATAACAACCATTGTTGAATTCTTATTATCTTGTTTGGCGAAACTCTGCATCATTTATATTGTTTTTTGTTTTGAGCTTTTATTTTCTTCAATGGTTTGATTAATCTTGCACTCTTACATCTGGTGATCTGACCAACTTTGATGAAGATAAAAATATGTAATATAACAACCACTGTGAATCCCTACCATTTTGTTCTGAAACCCTGTATCGTTCTTATTCTTTTTGCTTTGTTTTGTTTTGTTCATGTTGTTGGCATTTTGCTATTGTTCTTTTAAAAAAAAATTCTCTTTAAAATTAAAAGAACAAGAAATGCTAATTTGCTTTCCTCTCGGTTGTCTGACCCTAGGTACAAACCTGCCAGTGTACCAGGCAGCACCTTTTCTTGAGTTCTTATGAAATTATGCCTCATACACTTACATATGATGTCACAAGCGATGGGCTGAAATAGAAATTAAGCTGCACGAGGAGAAACGCTGAATAACACTCATTTGTAGTAAAAGCCAATGAACACTCATTTCTTTTTGACTTTTAATAAGGCTAGAAATTTTGTTTTATATTTTGTTTGGATCTCCCATGGAGGTCCAGCTATTGAGGTTACTGACAAGTGTAATGTGATAATGAGGATTATCCATGATTTTTTTCTCTTTTACAAATAGAGACTAGAGATGTCCTTTTGATGAAGTCATAGGATAAATGCAATTAGAGTTGAAAAGATTATTCCTTATTGCCTGTCCAGACATAATAATAGAGAATTAAAGCTTCAAATGTAATTTCTGAAATTAAGATTAATGACCAGGAATATACGATTCCCTCGTACTCTGATGACCTCATGTTGTTTGAGACTAAATGTGGGGTCTTCTCACAATATTTGTGTTAATGAACATGATTTAGTTATTTTAAATATAGTCAGGGTACAGACTAATTTGTCTGTATTAGAAATTTGCCATTCAGAGGATCAGAACTAAGCAATAGTAAAAGAGAGTCAAAGGTTTCTTTACTAAGTTTTAAAAATTGCATTTGATTCTCATTTTCTGGAGTAGAGGAAATGTGAGAGAAAATGAGTTATCCTGATTAATTTAGGGACAGGACATCAAGAGAGGAAAACTTCTGTAGGGTTTTCAGCATTTGCCAAATCTAAAAGCTGAAAGATAAATTTAATAATAAATGGGAAATTCTCTGCACAGTAGGCTATTAAATTTATTACTGTGGAAATGCAGTAAAGTGTTTAAGGAAGTGATGAGGCTGCACTTTTTGAGCAAGTATGGTCTTTACATGTCATCTTGGTAGTGCTTGTGTGCATACACTCAAATAGACAAGGAGTATATTTCTAGTACTTCCTTATTATAACTTGCTGAATAACTTTTAAACATTAAAATCTCTGGCCATTGTTTACACCTCTACACATAAAAACTAACTAATCTCCAACACACCTTTGAATTCTAGTATTTTATGACTTTCTTGTATCTGAGAGTATAAAGATGGGGAGTGTGTATGACATCAGTTGGGGAGGCTACTGGCCATGTTGGTTCCACTGGCCTCCTAAAGCTGGTCTCTCCACAGGGACAGTGCTTCCATCAAGAGCTCAAACACCAGTCCTATGCTTCAAGATGCCAGGAGTTCTGTTTACTGCTGGTTCTCCAGCCCTGGAAGTGTACCTGCAACATCATAGAAAATTTTTATATATTCATTGCAGAAAGGTATAGAGTAACATTTCCAGTGCTGTTTTGGATCTATCTGATCTGTTATGGTGTAAACCTGCCCATATTTTTCAGGGTTATACTGACATATGTCAACTCCATTATATTTGATTAGAGAACTAGAGAAATATAATCATATGTTGCTGCTAAATTAATCAAAATCATGTAAAACAGCAGTGACATTTTAAAGAATATTTTGTTGTTTTATTGCCATATGGAAAAAAATAGTAAATTTCACCTTTTCCTTTCTTGTCATCTTTTCTGTTTTTTTTTTTTCCTTTGTTTGTTTACTCCTTTGTTTTTATCAGAACCTACTGTCTTCAGGGAAAGTATGTACTCTCTGAAAGTGAGCTCTGTGAGGGTGAGACACTGTGTATGCATTTCCTGACTTAAACGCCATGTGTGGATCAAAATGATTCCCAAATGCTCCATTAAAGGCTGGGTTGCCCATCTGCAGCAGTGTTAGAAGTTGGTCCAAACTGTGAGAGGTAGTTGGAGGGACCAGGTCATAGGTGATGGGCCTTGGAAGGATATAGTTTGACCTCTGAAACCATGGGCCAACATGAACCTTTTGTCCTCTAACTTCATTTTTTTCAGTTATTTTGTCACAGTGATGAAGAGTTGACTAACATTCTTGGATGATGTCCCACTATAATGACACTGAAAGATGTTTTTGAATGAATAAATGCAAGCTAGCTTTTGAATGAATGAATGAATAAATGAATGAATAAATGCTGAAATTCATAACCACAGAGAGATCATATAATATTTGGTTCACTTTTTGTTAGCCGTGAGAAAGGACTTAGGAAGAGGGAACTGATGTACACATATAGGTGTATTTATAATCCATCAATAGATTTTTTTTTGTATCAAAAAGTAAAAGCTCCGTGTTTCTCATTTTCTTGATCAAGTTCAAGAGCAGGTGCTTAGGAGAAAAAAAGGACAAAATTTAAAATGTTTAAACTGTTACCTATTCTTTTAAAAAGGTAGGTTTAACAAAATATTATAAATAATTGCCACATATAAAACAAAATGTGAGACAACAGAGTTATCCTCAGGAATGATTTGCCTGGGAGAACTCTTCCGGCAGGTAGTTTAGCGCTGTTCCCCTCCCCGCAAGGTCATTTTCATGACAATTCTCTGCATGTCTGAGTTTGGTGCATACTTTCTAAGACGTAGGAGCCTACTGTAGCTGAAGATTTATATAAGAACAGTCATCAGAATGAGAACCATCCCAGTATTCTGACTCAACACAGGTAAAGAAGAAAGCAGCTGCCTAATTAGGCTCTTTCAGTATAACTTGCTTTCGTGAAAAATGAAAGCTGTAGCATTTCATTCTGAATCCATGTGCCTCACTTCTCACTCTTCCTTGGTCTGAAAATCAGAGTCCATTGTGTCAAATCTCATATAATGGTGACATAAGCCCTATTCAGGCCTTCAACTGTCATCTCTGCAGGTCCCTCCTCAAGTCTGTGTCCAGCTCAGAACTTCCTCAGTCCTTACTACTGTCTTGTGTCCCAACTAGACAATATTTAATTTTAAATTTTGGTTATTTTTATCTTTATAGGTACATGTTTTCAGGGAATTAAAATCTCATATCATAATTCATTCTTTTTTCTCAAAAGTAAATCACTAAATTTTTTGAACTAGACTTTTACATTTTTCTTCTTAGCAGATATATTACAGTGGACTAAGCTATTTTGTAAGGGTAGGGAATGTATAGTCATTTGCTGGTTTTCTTTTTTATTTCTAAGTAAAAGGACTAAATAAGTTTGACACACATTATTTTAACAATACGTATACAGAGTCAAGTTTGAAAGATTTATTTTCACCTTGAATTTGACTCTGAAAATAACTTGTACCAACATTGAGAAATTTGCATTACTCTTGTAATAATATGGTTCCCACCATCAGATTAAAGACAAAGAAGTTATTTGCAGTTGAAAAATATTTAAAAAGTATCAAAGGGAGCTCTTCATCAGTACTTTTGTGTAATACATTCGAAGTTTATAACTGAAGAAATTCTTAAACCTTTATGTGTCTCAGAAATTCTTAACTTTTATAAGCTACAATTTAGTCACTTGGTTTATACCAAGGTTTCCTGAGGTATTTTCCTGACTCACCCAAATCTCAGATTTGAAATGAAGTTGACACATATTTAGTATATTTCATATCCCTCTGCCTGTCAATGTTGTAAAATGTTTGAAAGATATATGACCATAGTGCTCGAACTTTACTTTTGTTGGGAATACTGACTCTAGACAGGCCATTCTCATTCACAAGGTGATTGTATCCACCACAATTGTCAATCCTCCATTGGTGCGGTAGTTACAGTGGCAAAGGGAAGACATGAGCTTGTCTTTCTAGCCTTAGACATTCTCAAAGCACATTTACTGTGGATAACCACAGCTGAGCAATCATCTCTATCACTATCTCTGTATTGTAAAATTTCAAGACAATTGATTTATTTTTGCCTAATTGCCTGATATCTACTTCACCATGATTGCTTACACATTCCCTTTCTTCCAAATGTATGCCCTTGTGGCATCACTCCACGAGGTGTTTGCTATGCATTTATGTAAGAACATTTCCCCTTGCCATGTAATTTAATCACATAGTCAAACAGAAGCTTATAAAACTCACCTGTGGGTTAACTGAACAACCTATATATTTAAATCACAAAACACATCTTTCACAAGTAATATTTTTGAAATGGATTCCATTAAAATCTATTAAAATGGATTGTAGAAAAATTTCCCCAAGATATTTGTTAAGATTGACAGTATAGCCTATGAGTGACAACAGTAAAAAATTCCTCCACGTTGCTTTGTTTAGAACTCCAGATTTCCTCTCTTGTGCTGTTTTTAGATGTTTGTCATACCTAATTTTCTGCATCTGTGCCTCCTTGTTTGTATAGTACTTCTAGTAATCCAGCTAGAGTGTCAGGCCAGAGTGTGAGGAGGATTTTCTGTTCTGAGCAATCACCTTGCTGGTGCATGAGAGCCTTCTACTCTGAGTTCCTTTTATCCTGTGATTCCACCATTCATGACACTGTCAAAAATAAAATTTTTTCCTTAGTAAAGCAGTTCTAAAAACTTACCTTGAAGTATTGTATTAGCTTAGTAAGACTTGGAGTGACTGGGATTTTAGTGATGAAAACAGATTGATCAGATTCTTATGGCTGCCAAGTAAACTTGGATAAATTCAGTTCAGTTCAAATCAGTTCAGTTCAATCCGATTTAACCCAAATTAATTCAGCACTTATACATACAAATATTGTGTTAGGTTCTAAATATACATAGATGAATAAATAGATTCTCTGTCTAGAATCTAACAATCAGGGTAAACAAATAAAAAAACTTGAGATGTAGTTCAATAAGAAGAAATATAAAATTATGTGTATAATGTAGAGGTAACCAGTGTATAATATAATTATATATTTACTGTGTGTACGGGTGGTATGGTGAAGTGCTACTTGGAAAGCATGTTATGCAAACAGGATTTTGAAAGATGACTGAAAGCACATTATATTTCAAAGCTGAGTTGCCCTTAGACAGAGGGCAGAACTTTGGATGCCTCGCTCTAATTCCTGTAGACTTGTATAGACTCTCATGCAGACGTTACTGATCTTGGTTGTTTTAACTCAAATAAGCTTTAACTTAACCTATTTTTAAAAATGAGATGAATATTCTAATGTAACTATATTTTTTTAAAAAGTCTATAAGCTATGAGACAAATAGCTGTAACCTGGGATTCTGGAATAGCAGCTTGAGTGGCATCCTCTGGGTTTGTGAAAAGGAAGAAAAAGTTTGTACCACTGATTATGAGTTAGCAAGGAAACAAGTAAGAAATGGTGAAAAGGCAAAATGAGCATGAATCCAGAGACCTGGGTTTAATTCCTCCTTCTAATTCCAAGTAGCTCTTGATTTGGCTTATTTGAAATCCTCTGAGAGTCTACATTTTTAAATGTGTAAACTGAGGGGTTAAGAGACCTTCAGGGTCTCCTTAGTTTTTTTTTTTTTAATTTTAAAGAGAGTAATACATGAGAACCAAACAAACAAAATATTAGAGCAGTAGCAGCATATCAGTATCACGAACATAAGCAAATCAAAGCAAGAACATTCAAAGTGGATACAGGGCCTCAAGACAAATTAATACAAATCAACAGTGGTTGTTACATTGCATATTGCTATGTTACATTGCATATTGCTAACTACATTGCTCAGATTACCAGATGTAAAAATGAAAGATTGCTCAAATCGTTAAAGAGAATAAGAAAATAATTCTTCAATAAAACATTAGAGATAATACAGAGTTTCACTAGATGAAATGGTAGGAGTTCACCATTGTAATTCCATTGTATATTGTTACCTTCAAATCAGTTGCTCAGACCATCAGACATAAGCATGTAAAGTTGATCATAGCATACAAAATTGTGAGCATTAACGGTTCATTTCAATATATCATCAGAAGGGGCCGGGGATTTAGCTCAGCAGCAAAGCACCTGCTGGCAAGCGCAAGGTCATGAGTTCGATTCCTGGTACCGGAAGAAAAAAAAACCAGACAAACAAAAGTCAATATACCATCAGACATCAGCAATACAGTCATCACAGCTATTCATATATATATTTATGTTTTGCCTTTCTTCTTTCTTGTTTCTTCTTGCCCTCATCCCAGTCATTCCTTCCTTTGAGCAGTTTCTTTCCATTTCCTATCATCTATTGTACGTTTTGAGTTTTACCTAGTCTTTCAGGTTCCTACACCAAGGAGACTATATGATGTTGACACATGTGGGTCCAATTTATTCCACTTATGAGTATGGTCTCTAGTTGCATCCATTTACCTACAAAAGCCTCAGGTTATCTTTTTTAATAGCTGAGTAATACTCCATTGCATAAAAATACCACAACTTTTTTGTCCATTCCTCAGTGGATGGGCATCTGGGTTGTTTCCAAGATTAAGCTATAACAAATTGTGCTGGTATAAACACCGGTGCACATACATCGCTGTGGTATGATGTCTTCAATTCTTCTGGGAAGTTCTCCTTAGTTTAAAAACACTTTCATCAGTTCTATAGGATAGTTCAGAGGTGAAGACAATCCAAAGGGGCAGAGTGGGCAGTAGAGGAGCTCCAGCTCAGGGGTAGCTAATCTACTTGAACTCTGGCTGAGCTTCGCACAGGCTGATTGATCTAGGGAGCAAAGCCATCACTTCATAGTAAGTCTTGTTTTGTATAGCACCTGTTTTACAGAACTGTGAGGATTAATGCAATCATGTGTTTAAGATAGCTGCACAAATCTTGGCATATATAGGAACCCAATATATTTCGGTTTCTGTTTCTACCTTCGTTTGTTCTGATTAGGAGCAGCCAATCAATTATTCTATAGCAAATCTCAGATATCAAGGACTGCTTATGTGGCTCCGTAGTAGAGTGCTTGGCTATTAGGTGCAATGCCCTGGATTTTATCCCCAGTACTATCAAAAATAAAAATAAAATAAAATGTGATAAAATTAAATTAAAAATCTGATTATTCTTGAACTTATAGATCATCCATCTTGTCCACACCGTGACAAAGGCATGTTCGATCGAGTGACACAAAGAAATGAGGATATTTCATAGCTAAGATATTTGATGACACTGTTTTTATTCCCAAATGAAAGTCATTTAACAACCTCGTGTCACAGTAATCTCAGATGCTTTTCTGTCTCTCTTGACCTTTTAGTTCTACCTAATTATTAACACCAATGCCATACAACTTGCAGAGTCAGCACACTTGCTGATAAAGGGGGCATTTTTTACCCTTAGTAATTCTCTTGCATTTCACTTCACAGCCAAGATTTATGAACCAGTGTCTGTAGGGAGGAGTCCTCAGATGAAGACTTCAGTGCTTTCATAAGGACATACTGTACTACATTTATGAAATAGTGCCATAAATAACCTTCCAAGAGGCAGTATAGCTCAGCAGGTTCTAAAATAAGCTGAGCGCAGAACCTTAAAGATTTAATGAATGTATATGTTACTCTGCCATATTCCTTATGTCCTGGGGTTTTTCTGATTTTGTTTTGTTTATCTATCAGTTCAGGTCCAAGTTCATACAAGTTAAATCTTTGGCTCTTTGGTAGAAGGCATGAAAAAGGGCTTTTCTGGCTAGGATTTCCATTTGGTTTGATAATGTGTGATTATTTCTTTATTAAGAGGTTGTTTTCAATGTCTCTTGACTTTAGTAAAGTTCATGAGTGATGGAAAAGTGATTGTGGTGTAGATGTTTGGTTGATATCCTGGGATAATTGGAAATTAAAAATCAGATGTAATTTTAAAACTACATCTGTGAGGCCAAATTCTTATTTCTAAATAGGTGGCATGTCAATGCTCACTATTGTTTATTAAATATACAAATAAAAGTAAAACAAAGGTGTTCTTTTTTAAAAAAAGAAAATATGAAAATTTTTTCAGTAAAATAGAACTTGGTCAAAGATTTTAGCCATTATATGAAAGGCAACTACTGAGAGAAGACAGGAAGATTTATGGGCCATAAGTAACACTCTTTCAGCACAGTAATAGTATGTTGCAGACACAAATAAGAGAAGCCATCACAAAAATGGAAAGGATCTTACTTTTCATGTGTAGGGTATGTTTTCGGGAGAACATGTTGGTGTGAGTGGTCAGCGTGAACATCTGTGATTATGTGAATATGCTGTGATTATCTGACTGATAGCAAGCCTGCTAATGCAACTGGCGGGTGCAGAGTGTTGATTTGGGAAGGTGGGGAGAAAATTGCAGTCACTGAGACAAAATGTTTTTATCCTGTTGTATGTTTCCCATAAAGTCAAATAACAGGCTATGTTGATCTTTGGGAAAATAGACAGTGACTTTCTATACCAGTAGCTCAACCCTAAGCCTACAAAACATATCTATATCTGTATGTGTATCTGTATGCTCTTTAGAACAGTAGTCAAAATTATTCTTTGGGGGTGAATTTCCATTGTCAAATAAATTTGGAATTGCTGAATATTCATCAACTCTAAGGACCATCACACAGTATATTAGCATATAAAACGCTCTGAAAAATCCTGAAGTATAAAATAGCTAGTTAAGGAATAGTTTGATGATTCTCTGTCTTTAACACCAGACCTCTTTGTCAAGGTATTTTATATAAACATCCTTATGAGTTAGGGGCTTGGGAAATGTAGTTTGGAAAATCCTGTTAATTGGTAATCAGAGAAAAAATTACACATATGGTAACATGAAGAAGTGAGATGTTTTTGGGAGAGGGACACTTATATCACCCCTTCTTAGTGTTGGTATTTTAGAATCATCTATGAAAAACCTATCAAAATCTTTTCATTCTTGCTTGTGTCTAATTGAAATAATTTTCTTGTTATACCACCATTGAGAAAGATCCCCTTATTTCATCATTTTCCATATGAAGGCATCAGAGATAGATCTTGTCTGATGAAACCTTTTCCAAGTTTTGATATAGTTTTCAAGTCCTGATGCCTCTTTCTTTACAACTAAAACTATTTTCTTAATTGGAGCAATTGTCCAGGTTGAAGAAAACTTGTAAGCACTGGTCATACTTGTTAGGAGTAAGTGGGACTCTAGAGAGTTCTTCAAAACAGCGAACATCTGAACAGAATATTGTCTTGATTTCAGCTGTTTGTATGGATGCAGTTTCTGCAATTTTATACCTCACAGCTCTAATTTCTCTTTATCTATGTGTCAGGCTTCCCTCACTAATCCTTGTCCTGAAACACACCTTGCAACATCTCATGTCACTCAGCAGTGATTTGTTCTCAGGTTTACACACTTCAGGAAGAAAGACATAGAACTGAACCACAGGTTCAATCCATATGAATCTAGGAGGGACAAGGGGCTATTAGCAGCACTTTGTAAGATCACCTTTTGATTAAACAGTGGGGATTTTGTAAAATATAAAAAAGTTAGTGATTTTAGATTCTTATTGTGGGTATACACTCATAAAAGTAAAACCTTCCCATAATGTTCCCCAGTATAGGAATACATTGACTATTTTCAGGGTCCAACTATTGCCACCTTATGCTCTATGATTTTTAATTGCTCTTTCTAGTCTAGAAACTATGTGATATACCTTTAGTCTCATCCCATAATATCAGAAAAAAAGATTCAAAAAAAAGATTAGAAAAAAGCCCTGGTCTGTCTATATATATTCAACAAGGAAGTGGATTACTTCTCTTTTCTTCTAAAATTCAAGATCTATGGAGGACAGTCTATAATTATTTATCATAAAAAATTAAGTAAAAACAATAAAATGTTCTTTCTGGATATTGAAAAAATTTAATTAATTTTTTTGATTTAGACCTTTTTGTTTACATAGCAAAAGCTCTTAAAATAGTCTAATTATTTTTGCATAAGATTTTGAGAAAAACAAATGTAGTTTAGAAGTTGTACAATATATTGTCTCAATTTAAAGAGGAGCATACACTGATGTTATATGTTTATAATTTGGTTATAGAGTGACACGAGAACTTTATGGGAAAGTGTGCTTCATGGATTATTTTCCTCCCAATTCAATACATATTATGTGTCCCATATGTGTTTAGCTGCACAATGAAGGAATATTGTCCTTTTTAATTTTAAAGATAAAAGAGTGAAAACATATTAACAAACAGACATGAACAAAACAACACCAAAACAATAAAAGCAAAACAGAATTTCAGATAAGGTGATAAGCAATTAACAATGGTTGCTGTATTACATATTGTTATCTTCAAATTGGTTACTCAGTTAAACAAATATAGCCATGTAAGATTGATCAAACAATTAAACATTAACTATTCCTTTCCCTAAAGCAACAGAAATTAGTAGTACAATTATCCAAGCCATCTGTGTTCACATATATAGATATTTTTTCCGTTCTTTCTTTTTTCTTTTCCCTTGCCCCTGTTCTATCCTTTGAGCAGTTTCTTTCCCTTTCACAATATCTATTGTACCTTTTAGATTATATTTGCTCAAGGATATTGTGCTTTAAGCGTTGTTTGGAAGAAGGAATGATGGACTTATAATAACAGATTTTGGTTAAATACAAGGATTGGATGAGCTGAGGCATCTGACCATATGCTATCACTCTCCTCTCTCTAGAGCAAATTGCACTGTTTGAGGAATTCCTGTAAGCTCATAAGTGTAGCAGCTAAGCATCAACCAATTTCATTGTGAAGATATAGACTGAATAATTGAAAGAGGTTACTTTGAAAGTGGGGACATGATGAGGTCTTCAGGTCCATTTAACATGACTTATAATTTTCCTTTGTTGAATTTGTCATCATTTTCCCTTTTCCTTTATATTGAAAATTAGAGCTGCACATATTTATGTGGTACGAAGTGATAGTTTAAATTTTAAACACAATGTGGCATTACCAAATCAAGTTGAAGAACCCATCCATTGCCTCAAACATGTGACCTCTTTGGTGATGGGGACACGAGTTCCACCTCTCCATAGCACTGAAATATACAGTACTTCACTATAACCTATATTCAGGTAGATAAGAGGAGTAAGTTTGAGTTTTTTGAGATCCTTTGCACAGCACAGTGAATATAACTAATAGCTGGGTAGTATAAAATTCTCTTTTCAATCAAGTCTTGAGGGATTAGAGAATTACAGCCTGCTTGGAATAAGCAACGTTTGGAGTGTAGAAGGCGACCTGACTTGCTGCGTCTATTGAGCTTTTGGCCTGCCCTGAGAACCTGTCAAGTGCCCATCAGAGCTGATTGGACACCTGTGCTCAGGGAACAGGACAAAGCAACTCACCTTTAGCAGGTCATCAAACAAGCTCCAGATGGCAGAGAACTTCGGAAGTTACAAGTAAGTTGCTTGTGATGCAAATTGGTGACCTGGGGTGAGATGCTTCATTAATGCTTACTCTCCCTGGAGCCATGATGGTGTCACGAGCTGGGCTGCTTACTCTCACATTTTTTCTCTCTGCAATATGCATGGTAACAACTTATTCTCATAACGATGAGCCAGTCAACTGCATATGGCTAGTTGGTAAACAACAAAAGCAGAGAGGAAAATTTGATTTCACTCTGAGGAATACAGTGTTTAGCTTTTCTAATGGAAATGGGTGAAAAAGCTTTAGAAAATTCTCTTATCATTGAAGTCTCAGAAGAAATTGAGACTAAAAATTTTAAAAAAGGAAAAATAGGAGTTTCTATTCCGATTACTATATTTTTGTCCAAGTGATGAGAAAAATTATCAGAACTCATGCATTTGCCCTGAGTTATGATTGCATCATATTAACCTCAGCTGACAATATCCTCATTTTGCTTACTTCAAATTCTGCCTGTTGGGTATAAACACACACTTAAAAATGACTCAGTTCATTTCTTCCTGTCTGGGGTCACTTGCTGATTACTCCCAACTACTGAATTTGTTTTACCTATTTTGTTTGTTCCAATATGTTCTCATACTTTTCTCACCTGGGAATTTCTCTGTGTGATAATAATTTTACTCAGTTCCAGATTTGTAATTATAATTAACTCTTATGTCTAATAGTATGCTAAAATGAGCTAATAAGGTTTTGCTTCTTTTATTTAGTAATAATGGGAAGTTCCTGGTTACAAAGGACACTGCCCAGGCCTTGACAAGTAGCACTGTGCTCATAAAGAATTGGTTGTATTTTTCCACAAACCCTCTCAGCCTAGTAGAAACGCCAGATACTTTCTGGCTGGGGTCTTTTGTTCTAAGCAGCTCAAATGAAAGAAGTGATGCTTTTAGCAAAGTCTGAAAAAGGTATTTTGAAATTTTTCTACTAAAAAAAAAAGTGTTAATAATAAATATATAGAAACAGTAAGTATTTGTGTATTTGTTCTGCGTCCAACACCATGTGGATTGTTGTATCACTTCAGTTGTATCACTTTTCAAGAGAATAGACTAGGCCATTTAGCACCAGTGTGTAAAACCAGGGAATCTATTTTCTATTAAAACAAGAAAGCTCACTCTCTGTTCAAATTTACTGAAGAAGTTACTGTCATGAGTATTAAGCCTTGTGAAATTACTCTTTATTGTGCCTCAGGTGGACAAAAAGGAAAAGATTTAGCAGGAAGAGGTATGACTCTGTGTAAATCTTGGAGAAGTAAAGTGTTGGTTGATTCTTTATTCTAGATATGAATAGTGTTTTGAAAGATTAATTTAAAACTAACCTTTTCCCAAATATTCATAACAGGAGAGGCTGGGTGAATTCTAGAAATGAACAATCAGTTTTCTATAATTATACAATTACTAATTTACAATTTGAAAATTACAAAAATAGTGCCCATGGATGAATTCAATATGCTAACAGAGGCATGTTTCCTTTTATTTTTCTTGATATAATAATTTTAAGTGGGGTATTCTCTATCAGAAGTAAAGTACCAGCTTATAATATCCATGCAGTTTTTATAATTAACTCAGTCAAATGTATACACCAATTTTTTTTTTTTTTTTTTTTTTTTTGTTTTTCTCCGGTACCGAGAACCGAACTCACGACCTTGCACTTGCCAGGCAGGCGCTTTTGCCGCTGAGCTAAATCCCTAGCCCTATACACCAAATTAAGTACACCTTTAGGTATAAGAAAATATTTAGTATATTGACAGACACTTAGATATTAAAATATTCCCTAAATATGACTACCATAATTAGTTAAGTTTTTTATTATTGTGGAAGACTATGGGGGTGAGGTTCTTTTGATTCATATAAAGATTAGCGAAAACTTGTTATAATTTTAGATTACTACAGCTGAAGAAACATTTTTATTGGAAGCAAAGATTTAATCTGAGTGCTAAAGTTTTAAATTAAGCATATAGATAATCTGAGTTTTTGTTATTTTAAATCAGTTTAAAGCATGCACATTATGAGGAATTTCCATAAGCATGAATTTGTTATGAAAGATTTCACTTCATCTTGAAAGAAAAAGTTATTGGTATTTTAAGAATAACAAAAACATATGAAATAGAAAATAATTATTATTTTAGCAGGTAATATACATTCTGTGAAAAGTATTTTGTTGTAATCCAAAGAACAAGGTAAGGCAATTACATAGATCTGTGCTGTTGTATAGGTTATCCCCTGTGGTAGCTTATAGTTTTGAAGGGCATGATGGAAAACAGGACAAATAAGTGTGGATGAATTTGGAAAAAAAAGTGCCCAGGCAAAGTAGCAATTGACCAAGTATGAAGACTAAAAATGAGAAAAATTTCTAGTTGGTTAACTAAAAAAAAATTGCTTTTCAGAGAAAGTTAATACAATGGAGAGAAAAAAGTTGGACTCATATTTACTGAGTATCTGCTATTTGTAAGGGCTTTAATCTGTTTCTTAATCACTCAGAAGACTGCAGATAAGGTGAATATTTTGTGGAAGAGAAGGCACATGCCTGGAATGATCAGTAATCTGCCTCAGTTAATATAGTGAGGGTATAACAAGGATGAATTGGAATCCAGCTTTATTGGCCTCCCCACTTCCTGTCCTACTCATGACAAATAAAATAAGACACAAGATTGAAAAACTATTAGTACTTTAAAAAGTTTTGTAATACTTGAATATTTTACATTATCTAACTTTCAAGGATTATATCTAAAATTTTCACTTGAATTAACTATAATTTCAATAATTTTTTTAATTGTACTGAGGATTCAACTTGAGCTATATCTACAGCCACATGGTAGCTTTTTGGACAAGTCACTGGTTTAAGTTGTAACACTGCTGACTTGTGGTTGAATTTTCCCTTTCCTTCCCTCCCCTCCCCTCCCCTCTCTTTCCCTCTCCCCTCTCTGTTTCCTTCTTTCTCATCCTTACTGAAGTGAAATTGACAAATATAATTGTATCTATTTGATGTGCATAAAATAATTTATAATGAGAAATGATTACCACAAAGGAGCTAATATTCTATCACATTACATGGTTACTGTTTCTTTGTTATTGTTCCCCGGGTGCAAACTCTTAAGATCTACTCTTTTGGCAAATTTCAGGTGCGTTATAAAATGATATTAACTGTAGCCAAGCTATAAAATAAATTTTAAGAATTTACTCTTTTTTGTGTAACTAATATATTGGACCTGTTAACCAACCTTTTCAGATGTCACATATAAGTGAGAATATGTAATATTTGCCTTCCTGTGTTTGACTTACTTTACTTAGGTTATGTCCTTTTCAGGTCACAGATGATAGAATTTTACCTCCTTAAAGGCTGACAGGCAGGCATGGTGGTGTATTCCTGTAATCCCAGCATCTGGGAGACTGAGGCAGGAGGATTACCATGAGTTCAAGGGCAACCTGAGCTACATAGTGAGTTTAAGGATAGCCTGAACTACATAGTGAGACCAGGGCCATTGTGCTTAAACATTTCCTACAATAAGACATGAATGGCTGTTGGGAACTGCAGGATATAAACTGAGTGTAGGGGATGTCCAAGGCCTTCCTGTCCTGCTCTTTGAGCCAGATTGGAACACGGAAACTCTGTGCTTCCTCTGGTCACAGCTGAAGCCCTAAGGCTAGTGCTACCATGGCAGTCACAGAGCTTGATAAGACCTGCTGAAGGAGATGAGGCTCTTTAAAGCAACATTGTAGCGATAGAAAATAGTCCCCCCCACCCCAGGTAACTGTAGTCTCCTTATTGCCCGTCATCTCATCCTTGCAAGAATGCTTTGCTCTTCTTCCTGGCCCACCATGATCTCCTTTACTGTTCCCGGAAACACTCACTGCTCTTCACCCATTGTCCCTGATGCAGATGTATTCAATACATCCAGAGGTTCTGGCTGCCTGTGGCCTTTTGTTTCCTGAGAACAACTGGTCACCCCAGATCCCTGTTGCATTACCGTTTTGTCTCTTGCCCTTTCTTTTTGCTGTGCTCCAAAACACCTTGTAGGAGACCTCGGTGCCCTGCAGGGGTCCCTGATCAATGGCCAACAAATATGTGAAAAGAATGATCAATATCATTAGTATCAGGAAAATGCAAATCCCAAACACACTGGGATATTATCTTCATATTTGTTATTTATTATCAAACAAACAAGATGGCAACCATTGGCAAGTATGTCAAAAGTAGGGAACTCTGCTATGTGGGTGGGAATTTAAACTGGTACACTTATAAAGAGGACATTTATAATGAAACTAATGTTTCCTTAAAATAATTAAAATAAAACTATAAGTGCTTCCACTTCTGGGCATATATTGAAAGGAAATTAGCTCTTTTTTGGTTCTTGGTAAGATGAGGTGTGTCTCAAGTGAGTATTTAAGTAAGGATACTTGAATAACACATTTTAGGTCTTTGTATGTTTAATATATTTTATGTGTTTTATGTCCTCAATATATTATGGTCTGATGTGAAGAGATTCTTTGAGGAATAATCTTTCTAGTACTGTCTGGTTTCTGTCCCTTATGATCATCTTTTAATTTCATTTCTTATCTGTATATTTAGATAACATCTTTTCCTTTTCCTTTAAATTAGAAAATGTCAGTAGGTATGTGTGTCTTTGTCTTTTAATTGTTTTCCCTTGGAATATGGTTACCCAGAAGTGATCAATCTGTAGACTCTTGTTTTCATTAATTTTTAATTGGGAAAGGTTTCTTTACCATTTGTGATTATTGCTTTTAACTTGAATTCTTACTCCTGTTTTTAAAAACTTATTGGATCTTTTCTCTGTATTATCATTGATCTTTAATTATAAATACTGAAAAAGGCATCAGAAAGACCTCAAATAAAATTTGCAAATTGGCAAGAATGGTAAGCTATAGATGTTATGAATTGATAAGCTTAATGTTGAATAGTCTGCCAATCTGACAAAGAGTGTGAAGAAACATTACTTTGGAGAAACCAAATATTAACAAAGAAAATGATTATTAAACAGAAAGTTTATATGCATTTGAGAAAGAATAGCTTGACCAGTTCTATATACCCGAATGAGCTCACACTCAGGTCAAGAAAGAATGTTGGAGAGAAATGTTTTTAGTCACTACCTCTACTTTCCACTTCAGAATTAGCTACTTGCTGAATGACAGTGTACATATTAGTTTTATGTACTTTGAGCTTTTTATAATTGCATGTATTTCTTTGTGTCTGCTTTTCATTGTTCAATTATGCTATTCTGTTGTATGAATCTACTATAATTTATTGAAAAATATTTGGGTTTCTTCTAGTTGAGGTTATTATGAACAATATGGACATAAACACACTTGTACACATTTCTTGTCCATATATGTGTACATGCATGTATATGCACTTTTGTTGATATTAGCCTAGGTTATATATCAAATTTAGTAGACAATTCCAGGCTTCCAAAGTGAGATGTACATACCCTTCAGCAGCATGTGAGGGCCCCAGTTTCTGCACATCCTTGTAAACATTTGGTATTTTCAGTCTTCTAAATATTAACTAGTCTAATGAGTCTATAGTGTTACCTTCATTACCAATAGAATCAGCAACTTTTCCTATGATTTTCAGTCATTTAAATATGCTCTTTTCTAAGTACGGATGAAATATTTTGATTATATAAAAGACTGGGTTGGCTAATATTTTCTCATAGCAGTTCTATATGATGGCTTTATAACATACCAGATATCTCCTCCCATGGTATTAATGTAGGGTGTCCTATCCACTGGCTTTGGGGTCTGCCCAAGGGATCGGTGGAGTGCACTTCGGTGTGCTGAGTGGGCCCCGAAGGTGTGACTGTGGGGTCTGTGTCTGCTCTCTTGCCTTCTCTTCTCTGGCACTGTCCTGCCACTCTGCTTCTTGGCCATCCTGATTGCAGGAGATTCGCTTCTCCACCTCCTTCTGCCCTGATGTTCTCATTTGGGAGCCAGTTGATCAGAGATGGAAACATGAACAATTCAAACCTCTCTTTCTTTAAGTTGTGGGTGTCAGGTGTTTGGCCTCGGTGATCTAAAGCTGATGAACACACCTCCCACTTTGTGTCTTGCCTTTTTACTCAGTGGTATTTTTTCAACAGCAATAGCTAACTCAGTATAATCCAATTTACTGGTCTTCTTTATGGTTTAACCTTTTCATCTAATTAAAAAGTTCCTTTGCATATCTCAGTGTCATAAAAACATTCTTCTGTACATTTCCTGCTGGATCCTATGAGATCAATGATGTACTTGGAATAGATTCCTACGTTTGCTGTGAAGAAGGTGTCAAATTTCATTTTTTCTCCACGTGATGCACAACCGAACCTGCACCATTTCTCCATAACTTTTTCTTTCCCCCACTATATTGTAGTGCCGCCCTTGTGACGGCTCAAGGGCTGTTTATCTGTGTCTGGGCTGCCTTTTCTATCCATTCTGTGTAATTATAGATCCTTTCACTGATATGACTACCTTAATTACCACAGATTTGTAGTAACTCCATATACTGTGATATAAGTTACCTCCTGCTTTTTCTTTTTCAAAAATCCTCTATTTTGGCCTTTTTTGTTTATATAAACTTTAGATTTTTAGCTAATGAATTTCGATACAAAAATTTGCCTAGGTCATTGATTGAGATTGTATTGTATCTTTCAGCTCATGCATATTACATGGCTTTATTTATTTAGTTTTTAAATTATTTATTTTTTGAGACAGGGTCTCACTATATAGTTCAGGCTGTCCTTGAACTCTCTGTATAGTACAGGGTGGCCTGAAATTCCTAGCAATCCTCCTGCCTCAACCTCCTGAGTGCTGGGATTACAGGCATGTGCTACCAAGCCAAGCAATTTATTTACTTTTAACTTTTTCATATCAATTTTAGGTTCACAGAAGAATATCTGAATGAAAAGAACAAGAGTTCTCATATACCTCTGTTCCCACTATATAACCTACCCCATTATAGATATCTGTCATAGTGGCACATTTATTACAATTCATAAATGTATATTGACACATTCATATCAAAATCCACTATTTCTACTAAGGTTCCATTTTAGTGCTGTGCATAAATATCCTCCATTATAGTCATTATAGTTCACTCCATAGAGAATAGTTTCATTCCATTTAAAGTCCTCTGTGCCTATTCATCTCTCTTTCCTACCTAATCCCTTGAAATCACTGATCTTCTATTGTCTCCATAGTTTAGTCTTTTCCATAATGTAATTTCATTGAACTCATTGCTTTTACATACCACAGCAATATTTGATCAGTAATATGCATTTATTTCCTCCATTTCTTCTCATGGCTTGAAATATTTTTCTACTTAGTACCTACAGTGGATTAGGGAATGGTCAGCTTGTACCACACAGCTGAACTGAGTCAGCGTGGTGGTGCTGGGTGTGGAAGGCCCACCTGAGGATTGTTGCCAACAGGAGATTTGGAGGGGAAGATGGTGGTGCTGTTGATTCTTCTGGAGAAGCTTGTGGTACTGGCTTTCTTGATATGAACTCCGTTGTTCTCATCATTGGAGGAGCTCAGGTCCTTGCTGTTCCTGAGGATGGCTGTGGTTCTTTTCGGGAACACTCCGGTCCTTACCTTGAATGTCGATTCCTGGCTCCAGTGCATATCCCTCAGCTGCTGGCACAGATCCTTCATCCCACTGGCACAGACTTTCTAGCTTCCACCACTGACCTGTGGGCCTTCCCAGTGGAGATCCTTGATACAGACTTGCATGACACATTGTCGTAGGCACTAGGCCTCCAGTTGGCCTCATGGGGTGCATTGTCATGAGCTCTGGGTCTTCAGCTGGACTCGTACAGAATATTGCAGTGGGATCTAGGCCCTCAGTAGGTTCTCTGGGTCTCCAATGTGTGGATAGAGCTCCCATAATTTTTGCATTTGACTCTTTGGGTGACTATTATAAAATTATCCTATAAATTATGTGTCCTTTATTAAATCTATACCTTTATAAACCCTGACTATAACAGTACTGAAAAAAATAATCTACCGTGTCGATGTACCAATTTGCCTATTCAACTACCGAAGATACCTTGGTTGCTTCCAATTTGGAGCAGTTACTGAAAGAGCTGCTGTAAATGTCCATGTGAAGGGTTGTGTGTGCATAGGTTTTACCTCCTTTGGGTAAATGCCAAGGAATATAACTGCAAGTGGTAGGGCGAGACTATGTTTAGTTTTATAAGAAAGCAACAAACCATCTTCTCCAGTGATGGCACCATTTGCATTTCCACTGGCAGCGCCTGAGAGTTCCTGATTCTCCACACTCTGGCAGCATCTGAATACTTGTCAGCATTCTGGAATCTGAGTATCTGAACTGATGTGTAGTGCTATCTCATTAATACTGAGACATGTCTTTTCACATGCTTATTTGCCATCTCTGTGTCTTTTTTGGTGAGGTAACTGTTAATGTTCATTTTATAATTGGGTATTTGTGTTCTTATTATTGAATGTTATGAGTTCTTTGTATAATTTGGATAGCAATCCTTTCTGAAACATGGATTTTGCAGATTTTTTTCCCCTAGCCTGAGGCTGGTCTTTTCATTCTGTTGACAGTATCTTTTGTAGAGCAAAAATTTTTATTTCAATGAAGTCAGGCTGGATTATGTGTTGATGGGCTGAGAGTAGCGCCAAAAATGTAATGGCAATAAACACATCTTCTGGTTTCCAGCGGCAACTGCCACAGCAACACTTACAGTGAAAACGGTGGAAATTTTATCTGTCTACATAATTATTATTTGAATTTAAGGACCAAAATTGTGATCTCATTCCTAAATATAGCTGATAAACTTTACAGCAGCTAGAGCATTGTTTTATTAATTCACTTATTTTATTGAAAAGTTGAATCTCATTTAATTTTCAAAAATATTATATACCTACCAGAGGCAAAGAAGAGTCTTTAACTCATTGGGTGCCGTAAGGAAAAGAAAAGCCTTCCCTAAACAAGATTACTTCTTAGTAGCGCTACTATTATTACACAAAATATTTGTAAGGCTAGACTAGAAAATATTGATTGTGTAAAAAGAGCTAGAGGTATAGATACATTTCTGTTGTATAAGGGAGAGATTACTTCTAGTTGTGTGAATCCGAGGGGACTTCATCAAGGAGGCAGCATTTTATCTCGCATCAAAAATTGTCTAAATTGGGCACAGGGGATGGAAGGCAAGACATTCATGGTAAAATGAGAAGAGGATCTGTTCAAGTGTTGGTTTCACTAGCAAGCTCTGGGTCATTATCTGGCTTCAGTTTTTTTAGTACGTCTTAAATTCCTATCCTCTAATTACATCATATTACATTGTTTTCTGCATCCAACAGCAATGTGAATCTTTCTAGGAATGAACCCATAAGCTATGATATGTCATGTTTTAAAAAAATGTGTGTGTTTCTGTGTGTGTGTGGGGGGGGACTGTGGAAAACAAGTTCACATCCAAGTTTGATTCAGATGGTGCTTTAGAAAAACCAGAAACAATATCTTCTTTCTCAGTAGCCATAGCACATCTTCTGTGGTTAAAAATTGTCAGGTAAAAAAAATTGTCAGGTAATTATCTTAACCTTTGAAAGGAATCAACGTGATAAAACATTCACAGAAGTATCAAATTCTTGTAATGAGAGCCTGTACATTTTCTTTATTTCTCCTGTATTATTAAAAGATGTCATATATTTTACTGGTGACCAAAAATAATTGTTTTCTGCCCTATTAATTCTATATAGTTATATGTAATAATAATGAATATGATAAAGAAGATTTCTCTTTCCTTTTTATAAATTATTTAAATTTCAGATGCTTTTTGACATTTCCCATCTGTGGCTTCACTTTTTCCTAGTCTAGAGTTTTCACTTCCTGTAGGTAGAACGTTTCATTTCCTTTATGAAATGTCTCTGTCATCAGTGCTGCTGCTCAGAAATAACCATGCCTTATATCCATCCGAGTTAGTCTGGTGAAACACGAGCCACAGTAATAGCAAAATATTTAAAAATATGGAACTTAGTATTTGTGCACATTTATAAATTTGAATTTGGGATCGCTTAAGAATACATTTTCTCTGCTTAACCGGGAGGAAGAGAGAGGGTAAAATTCAGCGCTGTCCATGCATGAAATTGGCTTTCGTAATTGGCTTTGGCAGTGCTAAGGTACTAAACTGCAGAGCGTCACTAACTGTGCGGCCGGGATGAGAAGGGTTCGCTGTAATTAGTCAGTCACTTTGACTTTTTTGACACAGCTTAGCATTTATTACTGTTTCTTTCACTACTCTGACCTAAACCAATGACCTTTAAACTGGAATATATTTCACTACACCTATTAAAATCCATCCCTTTAACGTTCCCATTACACACTTAAAAATTCAAGATAAATAAATAGATTGTAAATGGAAGACCCCAAGCCATCCATGGAAAAAGGGCTGTTTTTAACCTCATGAAACATCATGAAACAGCTATTATGTAGAAAAGAAATGTCTCTGCAGATGAGGACATTTATGATCAAGGTGAGTTACAATCTAGTTTTCATTAATATTGTTAGATGTACTATGTTTTTAGACCAAATTCTTCTGGGGGACTAGTTAGAAAAACTAAAAGAAAAATAGAAACTCGAGGCAAGGAAAGGATGATCTTTCCAATAAAAATGAATGTTTTTGCTCTCATTTTGCCAGAAGGCATGCAGGTTTGGAACAGGTTGATTTTTAAAAATCAATCTTTGCAGAAAGTGTTAAAATTTATGTTATTTTAAGATTATATTCTATTAGATCGAGAGTAATCTAAAATTGTTCCAACCCCCAGTGACACGGTTTTATTCTTAAATTATAATATAAGAATCTTTAAAAATTAGGGCTCTGGATTTTATATTTTCAACATTATCTGTAGATTATTTAAAAACTCAGGAATTCTGAAAACCCCTGATTTAAATGGATTGTTCTTTCTAAAGGGAAAATAGTCCTATTGGGATTGTTTCACACAGGATAGCGAGATCTTGTATGGTCCACATTTAATTCTTGAACGTTTTTATATAATGAGAAAATAGAGAAACTTATCAAACATTTTGCAAAGAAAAAGTAGATGCATGAAGAGTTCTGTGTTCCTTCCTTCTCAAAGCTGTAGCCATGAAGATAACTTACAGCAACGGAAGATGAAGTGGAGTTAGCAGGGTTCAGACGCAGGGTCGCACGGCTGAGAACCCGAAGGGAATAGAAAGGTACGAGACGATGGGACGGAAGCCATGGAACTTTGACCTTCTGCCTGAGCGCAGAGAGTGGCAGCTCAGGACAGGCCCCTCTGGGGTATCGTAGCTAAGTCACACCTGAAGGAAGGAAGGGAAGGGGAAACGTGAGAAGTATTTATTGCTTAAAATTAGGACAGTGGGTAAAAATTTCTTGCAGATAAATGAAGTTAGAACAAAATAAAGTTAATTTCAGAAAAATGAGTGTGATTACAGCATTTTACAAGTTGTTTGTCCTGTAAAGAGAGTTAATCTAGACACCACAGGATGGGGAACTAAAAAAGTAAAATGTGTGGGACACAGTCTGTGATATTCTCCATCTCACCAAGAGGGAGAACCTCTCAAATTCTGTTACAAAAACCTGGTGTCAGAAATGAGGCTAGGATGTGGGAAGAAAAATGAAGGGAGACAGAGAGGGAGGACAAGGAATAAATAATGTAGATGATTTTTAACAATGCATGAAACACCTCCCACAAAAAGCAAAAGCTACGTGAAAATATCAACTGCTAAAACAATCGGTATTGAAACAGGTTTATTCCATAAAAATTAATTCTGTGGATCAGTCAGACAAAAAGTTAAAAATAAGTAGACTTTAAAAATGCAATGAGAAAACTTTAAAAGTTTCCAATTCAAGAATGGGAAACTATAAAACAAAACTGGTATAAATGAAATACTAGGTGGATATTAAAAGGAACTAACAAGTTTTGAAAATTAAAAAAATTACTAAAATATTAATTTAGAAAATGTAATAGAAAGAAGGAGAAACTCAAGAATGGCCATGGTACAATTAAATTGGAAAATTATAGTGAAAAAAATATCCAGAATTGGACAAAACAGAGAATTAAAGTTCAAAAAATAATATCAAGACTGTCACATTAGGTTAGGATTCACACTAAAGTCCTTTGCAAACTTCACAACCTATTTAAAGACTCCTGTCTCTAAATATAGTCACATTCTGATGGGCTGGGAGTTACACATCTTCAACACGTACATTTTAGGAGGGTACAATTCAGCTGATAGCAACATGGGAAATCAGATACTGTGGGGGCTCAGACAGTGTCCTGAAAAATAGCAATCATTATTGCGATCATGTCCTTATATTGTTAATGTTCAGTGTCACAACTTGCTTTGGTCTCTGAAGAGCATCAGCATTTCTCTTAGTAGGGTGAATTATTTTTTTCTTCAGCACAGTTCGCAGTTGCCTCTCACCCCAAACATTCAGCCCTGGGAACAATATACTATTAATTTCTGTTAAGACACATAGGTGGTTTTTCTTCAGAAAAAGACAAACAGAAGACGTTCACAAATAGGTCTCTTTTTTCTGCTGCATCTAGTCTGTGAATTTCAAATATTGCTACTGGTTTACCACATGTTGCTTAGGCACTGAAATCTATGGCTTATTTCCAGTAACACTTTGTTTCTCTTCCCTCAGTTTTCTTTCATCTAATTGTTTTAATTTAATAAAAATATTTTGGGTCCTAATCGATGTAAAGTTCATCGCTCTCTTCTATCATTATCCTTCACTTAGCCAAATACACTTTAAATTATCTTTAGAATCTGTTTATTTATAGTGTTATCTCAATATATTCTTGTTGAGGACCCTATTAACCTTAAACATTTGTTGGACAGCTGAAGGTTTTTAAGTCTCTTAGAATTCACCTCTTAATCTTTTCCTTTCATTATGAATATAAATCTTTGAACCTTTACATAATTATGTACAATGGATTATTTTTCTGATCTTGTTGAGTACATAGGCAATTTTTTTCCTATCAGAGAAAAAGACACAATGAAATTCAATGACTCTTGTTAGTGAAGGAGCCATTACTTTGTTCTGTACCTTCAGACAATGAAAAGAACCTTGGAAGGACCACTTCTACTGTTCTCTCAATTACATCGAAAGTGTCTTAGCGAATGGAGGCAGTATTTTTAAAGAAGGCTGTCGAGAACATTATTTGATAAGTACTTTGCCATGACAGTATTAAGATGACTACTTCTTTTACTCAAAGCAAATCCTGTAGAGTGCAGATGAATGCTGCAAGCTCCTCCTTCCTTCCCTCTCATCCTCTGTTTTTCCTCGCAGCTCCTCTCTCCTTCCATTGCTTCTTTTTCTCACTTTTTTTTTATATCTTTCAGATCACTTCCATTTCATAAATACTTTTCTGAAGTCTCATTTGCCTTTATCTTTATTCTGTCTCCCTCGCCCATTCTTTTTCTGTCTTCTTTCCTTATACATTTACTTTCCTCAGAACACTCATACTATGCCTATTCAAGATATGTCTACAGAGTTAATACTGGTTCAGGCTGAAAGTCGTAGAAAGAAGTGGAGTATGCCCTCGCTGACCATGCAGATTCACATATACGGCAGGAGCTGGCTCACACCTCCCACCTGGCCCTCTACTCCTCTCTGAAAGACCACAGGGTAAAGTTGTTTATCTTTACAGGAGGGGTGTAGAGAGAAGCTCCTGGCAGCACATCCAGGCAGCATGCCTTCCCTCTGAAACTCCTGGATGATATTCCCTTTTCTAGTGTCGCATTTAACAATTTTTTCTTTTTCGTTTTCTTCTGTCTACTCTTTTGTAGTTTCGGAGAAGACTAATTAGCTGTAGTGTTTACTGACAAAATCAGTGTGAGATTTGCCCATTGGTCTTGTAACTCCACTTGGTTGCTGGAGAAATTACTTCTTACTGTGTCTCGTACCAGTATTTACTAGATTATATTTAAAAAGTGAAAGTGTATTTTTTTAGTTTAATTCAGATGGGAACTCCCCAGAGGTTCTTTAATTTTTAACTTTAAAAGTTATTAAAATGGTTTAAAATCTTCCATTTATTTATTTGTTCATTTTTAAGGCATAACTCATATAAACTTGGTGAGTTTTTACATTTTTATGCATCCCTATAACTAACTGTCTCCCACATAAATTGTAGATCACTTATAGCACTGAATGAAGTTCCTTTGGATATTTCCCCATCAGTAACATCCCGGCTTCTCTGCAGAGATAACCACTATTTCAGTGTCTGTCATTGTCAATTAATTTTGCCAGTTATGACCTTCCTATAAATAGAATCATGCTTTATGCCCTCTTTTGTATTCGGCTTGCTAAGCAGGGTGACAGTTTCGTTGTTGTTTATCTACAATATTTCATGTTTTACTTTTCACAATTTACATATTTTTATCATTGATAATTATTTTTGTTGTTTATGTATGTTGGTGTGCAAATACACAAATAATTTCTTTGGTGTATGTGTAGGAGTGGAATTGCTAGGCCATAAAATAACATATGATTAGCTTTATTCAATAAGGTGTTTTTCCAAAGTAGTATTACCTTTTTTACTCCAATTCAAAGCATGAGAATTCCAGCTGTTTTGTACTTTACCAAAACTTGTTACTTTAAATAATTTTTAACTTTAGCTTTGTGTTGGGGTTGGGGATACAGCTCAGTGGCACAACGCCTACCTGGCAAGCATGACGCCCTGCGTTCAATTCCCGGTAATAACAAAAAAAAATTAGGTGCTTGTTTTAACTTCAGTGTTTGTTACTAATTATGTGCATTTGATTAAATTTGTATTTTTATCAAACGGATATTGTATATATACATACCATATTTCACAGGTATCACTTTAATCATTCTGTTCTTATAAAAATTGGGATATTTGTTTTTTTTTTCTTAATGATTTGTAGATTTTTTTATATTTTCAGGATGCAATTCTTTTATCAATTTTCTCCTTCTTACTCTTAATTATGTTTATATTAATTACTTTATACTATCATATTGATTATATTTGGGTGATCAGAATGTTTTAATTTTAATAAAACTCAATTTCTTAATCATTTTTTAAGGGTTAGTGCTTCCTATAGTTTGTTTAAAAGAATTTTTCCCAGCCCAAGGTCATGAAGATATTTTCATTTTCCTCTAGAAGATTTATTGCTTAACATTTAGGTCTACGATCCATATCAAATTAATTTTTGTGTGTATGGCATGAAGTAGCCACGGTTCATACTTTCCCCTTTATATATTGCATTGTTCCAACACAAATTATTCAAAAGACCACCCTCCTGTATTGGAAGGCTGAGGTAACTTTTAAATAAACCATGTAACCACCTCAGTGAATCTGTTTCTGGACTCTACTTTGTTCAATTGATGTATTTGTCTGTCCTTTTGCCAGTACCCTATCTTAAATACAGCCCTTAAAGTAAGTCTTTAAACATGCCCCCATAATGACCTCAGGTTCTTTCTCTTCAAGGCTGTTTTGGCCATTTTAAATCCTTTTATTTTTAAAGAAATTTTAGAAACAACTTGCCATTTCTCACAGAACAACCACGCTGGCATTTTCATTAGGATTACACTGACTTTGTAGGGCATTTTGAAGAAAATTGACATTTTAATAACATCTAAACTTTTTTCCATGTATATGATACATCTCTGCATTTATTTAAAATTTCTTTAACTTCTCTCATAATGTTTTATTGTTTTTCATTTTCAGTTGACCTCCAATAAATTTTATGAGGTTTATTAAAATATACTTGATATTTTTGGTGCCATGTAAATGGTATTCTTTTAAAAATTATATTCTCCAACTATTTCTTGCCACTGTATAATAAAAACATTTTGGTATGCTAACTTTGTATCCACACCATTAATTTGTGATAATAAATATTTTTATTAATCCTAATAATTTTTACATTCTTTTTAATTTTCTATGTATACAACCATATCATCAGTGAATCTTGACAATATGAAGTTTTTCTTTGCAAAGGTACAGTAGATATTGTGAAAGGGAAAAGAAACTACTGAAATAGGAAGGAGCAACTGGGATGAAGGAGGGGAGAGGATAAAGCAAGAAGAGGGAAAAAATGTATACATATATATATATATATATATATATACACACACACACACAGGATAGCTAAGATAATTGTACTACTAATATTTGTTGGCTTATTGAAAGGAACTGTTAATGTGTAATTGTTTGATCAATCTTGCATGCCTATGTCTGGTTATATGTGCAACTGTTTTGAAGATGACACTGTGTAGTATAACAACCATTGTTAATATCCTACTACCATGTTTTGAAATTCTGTATCATTTTTATTGCTCTCTATGCTGTTTTATTTATGTATTTGTTGTTATTTTTTTTCTTAAATGAAAAACAAAATATATATGTACATATAAGGATAGCTGGAATAGGTATATGGCTAATGTCTGCAGTTTATTGAGATGAACAGTCAATGCCTAAAATTTTCTCTTTTTTTTCTTGACCAATTTTGCACGCTTGAATTTGGTAATTGTTCTGAAAACAATGTACAATATAAGAACCGTTATTGAACTCCTACTGTTCTGTATGGCGAAGCTTTGCATCATTTCCAATGTTTTAAAATTATTTTTATTGTTTTTTACTTGTTACTGTCTTTGATTGTTTGATCAATCTTACATTCTTATGTCTAATGGACTGAGCAACTTTGTTGAAGATAACAGTATATAATGTAGCAACCATTGTAAATTTCTATCATTTTGTCTTGAGTCATGTTTCATTTTTGTTGTTTTTGTGTTGTTTTGATTTTGTCCTCATGGTTGTTTTGTCAGTTTTTTAATTTTTAAAATAAAAAAAAACAAGGCATTTAAACAATTCCAGTATACTGAGGTCTATGACCAGTATACTGAGACCTTTTAAATCATGAGCAAGTGTTGTCTTTTATCAGATATTTTTTATGTGTATATTGAGAAAATTTTTGTTAAAATAGTAAATTATGCTTATAGGTTTTTCACCTCTTAATCCAATGCTGCATTCCTTGGTAATGATGTATATTTTTATATTGCTGGATATGACTTATTAATGTCTTATTAGAAAGTTTTACATCAATGTTTATAAGACATATTAGCTTGTGAATTTATTTTTAGGTAATGCTATTGTGAGATTTTGGTATAAAGATACATTGCTATCAGGGATAGTGAGATTTTTTTTTTTCTTTAGATAGTTTTCAGAAAAGTGTTCATGGAATTCATTTTTTTGTTTTGTTTTGTTTTGTTTTCCAGTAAGAATCAAACTCACGACCTTGTGCTTGCCAGGCAGGTGCTGTGCTGCTGAGCTAAATCCCCAACTCCCAAATTCATATATTTTTTAAAATGTTCAATGGATTTTAATACTGAAGACATCTGGGCCTGTAGTATTCTTCGTGGAATTTTTTAAAAAGCTTAATTGAGGTATAATTGACATCTACTGTATTTCAAAACTTGCAAAATAATTTGAAAAGCTTTGACATGCAAACATAGCTTTGAAACTCTTCCTACAATCCTGAAATGAACATGTTGATCACTGCTTGAAATCTTTCCCTCTTGCCTCTATTTCTCTAATCCTAGGCAATCCTGTCACAATGTATGACTTTGCAGTTTCTAAATTTATTCCTGAATAGAATGAGAACATATTCTTCTTAGCTGGTGTCACAATTTGTGTCTGGGTGTCCCCCAAAATCTCATGCTGTCATGGGGTGGGCTTCTAGAGTTTGTGATTGATCCATGGTTCAGTGCTGGGATTATGGGTGTTGGTGCTTTACCCTCCCTGGGGTGGGCAGCCCACATACAACATACGGGAAGGAAAGAGGCTTGCTCTTTATGCTGCTCCTCCCTTTTTGCTTTTGCTGCTTTTGCTGTCTCCTGCTGCCCTGAACTGTTGTCCTTTGCCATGTGCCACTCTGCCTTGGAGCCAGCCGAGTATCGACTGAAACTTCCATAAACTGAGAGTTAAATAAATCTTTCCTTACCTGATTTTGGACATCAGGTATTTTTATCTCAGCTACGAGAGAAAAGTAACTAAGATAGCTGGCTTCTTTCATTCAACAGAATCATTTGATATTCACTTGGAGGATGTGTCAATATCAATAGTTTGCTGCTTTTATTGATGAATAGTATTTTATTACACAAGTTTATTTACTTCTTGTTCCCTATTTTCTTCTCTTTGGGTCACTTCCAATTTTTACCTATTACAAATAAATCTGCTATGCTTATTCATACACAAATCTTTATGTGGTCATCTGCTTTCATTTTTCTTGGGTAGAAATTACTGGATCGAATGAGAGGTGTGTGTATTATAGAGATTAAGTACTAAACTCTTTCCCAAAAGCATGTATGCTCCCATCTGACATGTCTGAGAGTCCTTCTTCCCCATGCTCACAAATATTTCATATGGTCAGTCTTTTTAAGTTTAATCATTCAAGTAGGTGTGTAGTAGTATTTAATCCTGATTTTATTCTGGATTTCCCTGATTTTTAAAATTATGAAGTAATATCATTTGCCATTTGACCTTTAATGTACATTGTGTGAACCACCCTGTGATTTTTTTAATGTTACATATTTAGATAATTTTAAGTTTCATTAGAGTCTTTGATGATCTGCTCATTTTGTAAAAGACTGTTTTTCTTTCTGTCTTATTTTGGGTATTTTCTTTTGCTAAGCTTTTTAATTTGCCCGTACTAACATCTCCTGCATTTTTAGTCTTTAAAATTATTATTTTCATCTCTGGAGAATTGATTTGATCCTTTTTCCTTTCTTTTCTGCCTCTACTTAACTCTCTGAGAATAGGAACTATAATTGTCATTACTGTTTCACTGCCATCTCTCACACCTGTCAGTACTGCTTGATTTCACCTGAATACTTTTGATTCAAATTATTTTACTGTTCATTATGAATCATATTATTTTTATTCATGTAAAATGGGATTTCTGTGAGTTTTATCTTGTTCAGTACTGAATATGTTTCTGTTCCTATAAGTCTTGATTCTTTTTTTTTTTTTTTTGCCAGGTAGGCAATTAAATTCCTTGGAAACAGTTTAGCTCTTTCGGTTATTTTAAGATTTAAGAATGGGCTGGAACCAAACTCAGTATAGGGTGAACTGTAGTAATATCACTAGTGCAATAAAATACTTCTGTGTACTTTATTTATTCCTAATGAATCACAAGTTTTTTCTTTCATTGATGGAAAGATGCACTAATCGTCGTCCTACATAAGCCCCACTGTTGCCTCTGACCCTTCCAGCTTTCTTTCCGTCGCCTCAGCTTCCTCACACTTGTGCTGATCGGATTCAGCTCAGTGCCCTGCGGCTCTCTGACTCTCTAGCTCTTCGCTTTCTCCCACTCTTTCCAGCAGATTCTAGGTCTGGTGGAATCCCTGGACTTTTGGCACTGCCCCTTCAACTCAGAAATCTGCTGTGCTCTGCCTCGCCTTAATTAAATATTATTTTTTTCTTTGTCTTAGTTTTAATTTGTTTACTTTAAAATTTTTATCATTTAATTTTTCTCATTTTCAAATAATTCTTTTTATTCCTTAATGTCACCTCTTTTATTAGTGCATATTAATTCTACAGAATCATGGTGTTTTATTTGACATTTTTTTGTTAGTGCGTGTTGGTTGTGCAGATTAAAGGGTTCCAACTGGACAGATTTGTGCATGCAGCAGCATACTTTGATCACTTCCACTGCCTCCCGCCCCCTTCTCTGCCGCCCCACTAACTCCGCGTTTGGGTGGATTCAATATGTACACTTTGGAGTGGATTTCATTGCAAGGTTTTCATACAGGGACACAGCATACTTTGTAGTCTCTCCTCTCTCACCCTCCTGTATTCTCCCCTGCTCCCTCGGATTTGTTTCCTTCTGTCTCTAGTAGTCTACTTTCTACTTTTGTTATCTTTTCTTTGGATTCCACATGTAAGAGAAAGTAGTCCATTGTTGACTGAGTCTGTCTCATTTTGCTTGTATGAAGATTTCCAGTTCATCCATTTTCCCGCAAGTGACATAATTTTGTTCTTCAGAACTCTAAAACTAGAACTATATATGGCATAGTTATCCCATTTCTTGGTATATACCTGGAGGAATCAAAATCAGGACGTTATAGAGTTACCTGCACACCCGTGCTTACAACAGCAAACTGTGAAATCAGCGTAAGTTCCCATTAATTCTCCCAGTCTATCAGTGTGGGAGGTCTTTCCATCTTGTAGTGTCTTCTTCAGCATTTTATAATTTTTACTGTAGACATCTTCCACCTCCTTGCTTAGGTTATTTCTAGGGTTTTTTTCTTTTTTTTTGAACCTGTTATGAAAAATCAGTATTATTTTCCTGATTTTTTTTCTTAACATGTTTATTATTGTTGCATAGGAAAACTACAATTTTTATGGTGTTAATTTTGTATCCTACCGCTTTGCCGAATTTATTAATTCTAGAGATTTTCATGGAATCTCTATGCATTTCTAGGTATAGAACCACATATTTTGCAAACAGGAAAAATTTGACTTTCATGTTTCCTATTTTTATCTCTTTTTTCCTTTCTCTACCTGATTGCTTTGGCTAAACTATGGTGAATAAATGAGAATGGACACCCTCTCCTGCTCCTGATTTCAGGGTAAAAGCTTTAGTGTTCTCCCAGCCCTATGATGCAGGCTAGGGATTTGTTTTAGGTAGTATTTGTTATGTTGTGGTATGGCCCTTCTACACCTGATTTCATCATGAAGGAATGTTGAATTTTATTGTAGATTTTTGCTGTATTTATTGAGATGATCAAGCAATTTTATCTATGTGGTAAGCTGCATTCACTGATTTGCATTTGTTGAACCAACGTTGCATCCTTGGAATATAACCAGCTTGGTTATGGTGTATGATTTTTTTTTTAATGTGATGTTGAATTTGATTAGTAAATATTTTTGCCGAGGTATTTTTTTATCTATGTTCATCAAAATATGGTTCTATATTTTTGTGTAGTTATCAGTTTTTTTAAAAAAGCAGGTTAATACTTGCTTCACAAAATGGGCTTAGAAGAGTTCCTTTCTATTTTATAGAATAGTTGAAAGGGCACTGCTACTAATTCTTTTTTAACTGTTTATTAAAATTCACTTGTGAGTCTGTCTGATCCTGGGGTTTGGAAGACATTTTATTACTATTTTAATATTGTGAGTTATTGCTACTGACCTATTTATGGATTTTAAATCTTTGTTTTAATTTTGGTAGGTCATATGTGCCTAGAAATTTGTCTATTTCTTCTATAGTTTCCAATTAATTGGCATATAATTTTCTTAATATTTTCTAATAATGCTCTGGATTTCAGTGGTAGCTGTTATAGATCTATTTATTTGGATCTACTTTCTCTTCTTGCTGGTTGGTTTGGCTAAGATTTTGCCAATTATGTTTATCTTTTCAAAGACTCTACTCTTCTGTCTTCCTCCTTCTTCTCAGAAATGTTTTGATTGGTTGGTGTCTTTGTTGTCCCATATGAATTGTGGGGTTTCTTCTCTATGATGTGAAAATGCAGCTGGAATTTGATAGGTAACATATAGAAGAACCCATAGAAGTCTCTGTGGATTATGGGACTCTCAAACACCTTAATTTTCCAATCTATGAACGTAGGCTATTGTTCCATTTATTTGAATTTTCTTTAGTTTCTCTTATCAGTGCTTTACAGTGTTCAGTGTGCAGATTTTTCACCTCTTTGCTTAAATTAATTTTTAATTTTGTTTTATTTTTGTAGCTATTTATGGTATTATTTTCTTGATTTTTATTTTGGATAGTTTATTATTTGTATATGTAAGTGTTACTGATTTTTGTGATAATTTTGTATCCTCTAAGTTTACTAAATTGATTACTTGTCAGCTCTAGGTAGATCTCTGGCATTTTCTATATCTAAGTTCACATTGTCTGCAAACAGGGACACATCTATTTTTCTTCCTTTCCTATTTGGAAGCCTTTCATTTCCTTCTTTTTCCCAATTGCTCTGGATAGAAATTCCATATATTGAAAATAAATGGTGGGAGAGAACAACTATATCTTTCTTTTCTGATTTTACAAGGAAAAGCTTTCAGTTTTTCATCACAGAGCATGTTTTCTGTGTGTTTGTCATGTATGGCCTTTATTATATTGAGTTAAATTACTTCTATACAAATCTATTGCGAGCTTCTATCATGAAAGGATGTCAGATTTTTAAAATTACTTTCTTGAACATATTGAGAATTTTTCTTTTTCATTATTATGTGTTTATAATACATAGCAATTACATTCATTTTGCCGTTATATGGTTTCTATCCTGCATTGCTGATGTGATGGATAACTTTTATAGATGTGTGTGTTGAATCACCTTTGCACTCTAGAGAGAATTCTGTTTGACCATGGAGACTGCTCTCTTGGTTTGCTTATCTTCCCTTGTCTATAGCTTCTTGGAAGAGGTTGTGAATAATTGGTGTTACTTTCTTAAACATTTAGTAGAATACTCTAGGTAAGGTATTGGGCTTTGCTCTGATGGGAGCTACTTTTTTTTCTGATTCAACCTCTTTATGTTAATTTTTAGTTCTTTAAGATTTTTATGTACCCATGTTTCAGTCTTGGTCAGTTTTATGGTGATTCAGTCAGTTTTATCTATCTAGGAAATAACTTCGTTTAACTCATCCAAGTTATCTGTAATTTTTCATACTAGTCTCTTATGAACTCATATTTATTTGGTACCAAAAATATAATAATTTTGTTTCATTTCTGATTTTATTTGAACATTTCTTTCTTCTTAGTCTAGCTAAAGGTTTGTCAATTTTGCTTATCATTTCAGAAAACAAACTCAGTTTCATTGACCATTTCTACTATTTTTAAGTCACTATTTCACCTATTGATACCCTGATATTTATGATTTCCACTCTTCTATGAACTTTGAGCTTGGTTTATTCCCCTTCTTAAATTTTTTTGAGGTGCAAATTTGGGTTATTTGAAATCATCGCTATTTTTGCTGCAGGAAATTGTTGCTATTAACCTCCTTATTATATGGCTTTTACTGTGTCCTGTAAGTCTTGACATGTTATGTGTCTGTATCAATTTGTCTCAAGATACTCCAAAATTTCCTTTTTAAATTTCATCTGTGATCCTCTGAGTGTTCAAAAACATACCACTTATTTTCTTATAACAAATGAATTTTAATTGATAAATGATAATTCAAACCTTTTTCTTCTGTGAGCTTTACTATTTTATTATTTATCAATTCTTCCATTTCATCTACCATTCAAATTTATTTACATATAATTATTCATTATATAATCTTAATTCTGATTGGATTAGTAATTTTCAATAGTGTTTTCTTTAGCGGGCTGGGGATTTAGCTCAGCGGCACAGCGCCTGCCACTCAAGTGTGAGGTCGTGAGTTTGATTCCTGGTACCAGAAAAAAAACAAAAAAGAAAAACCCCAAAAAACAAAACAAAAAAATGTTGCCTTAATTTTTCTAATTTTGATCATTTAAAATACAGTAATAATGCTTTTTTATGCAGTTTGTTTAGGTACTACTAAATTGTCTGAATCTGTCCACTTATAGCGTTTATTTGCTGTTTGATGTGATGAAAAGAAAACTGGGCTAGGTGTCTGACACATGGGATAGGGTCTGGATTGGGATATTATTGGTACATGATTTTGACATTATGTAACTTTTTCAGTCCTCCATTTTCTTAACTGCAGAATGAAATTAATAATAGATATGTAATTAAGGGGACTGTCTTACTCCCTGCGGGCTACTATATCAAATACCTTAGATCAGGTGGCTTATAATTTATAAACACTAGAAATTTGTTTCTCACATTCTAGAGACTAGAAAGTCTGAGATAATAGTGCCATAAGATTAGATGTCTGGTGAGGGCTTATGTTTCACTGCATAGATAATACCGTCTCATTTCATCATCACGCTGGCCCTTGTATAAAAACAGCAACCCGCTTCTCTTGGACTCTGCCATCCAGAAGTCCTCTCCTCTTTGTACTATAATTTTAAGAATTAAGTTTCAACATATGAATTTTTGAAGCACTCTTATTTGATGATTATATTATATATAGCCTTTACCATTTTTCATTTTGAATATTAGTGAGACAGTATTATTTCTTACCCAGCAAGAAGCACTCCTTTGCGATAATTTTTAAGGAATGATTTGGCTAAAATTTGTATCCATAGATACATATGTATTTATTTACCTATAGATATAAGTAATGATGAACTTAATACATTTTTGTGGTCCTTTTTCTAGTACTTGATGGTTTTAAGCCTGTTATAAATGAACCAAGTTAATTTTCAGTTTTCTTAATTTTCTCAAATGTCAAGCCACCAAAAAGAATGTTTTTTTGAGACAGTGTCAGTTATCACTTTGAAGTCACAATTTACTTTTGGAACATATTTTCAAACACAATGTATACCAGAACTTGCTATCAAACTGTTCTTATTTTATGAATTAACACTTTTTGTGTTTCTATTACCCAGAATGTGTGGGCTTATAGACCAAAGGACATGTAAGAACAATGTCATATTTAAAATTACAGACACCTTGATATGTTGGGTTGTAATTCCTCTATATAATTGTACAACAAATACACAATCTATGTTTCTTTAGGGAGAAACAACATGTGTTCATTTAATGTTGATCTTTGAACTTGGTAGTGATGAGATGTTTGGGAAATACTAGATCTCAGATTGTACAGTCCATTTTCCTCTTGGCATACCACATGGAGTCTCACAGAATTTCCCTAAATGTTTCTAGAAATGAGTTTTATGTCACTTCCCTTTCCCACATGGCACTGTAGCTTGAAGGATTCCCGACTCCAAAAGCAATCTCTTCTTACATGGCACAGCGGAAAGAGCTTGGATTCTGTGTCATTTGTTCAACCGTATTTATTGGACACCCTCTTCACACCATCCACAAGCATACCAAAGTAAACAAAGACCATACCCTAGGACATATAATCCATCTGGACTTGAGTTTTGCTGTTTACCACTTGTTTGTAGTAAGCAAATCATACTGCCTGTATGATATGCCCTTCTCTGATCTTTAAAATAGGGTAAATTTTATTCTTCAAGATTGTGAGAATTAAGAAAAATAAAAATCTCTAGGCATATTTCTGATAAGTGGGCATTTATTCAACAAATGTTAATATCTTCCTGCCTGTATCTAAGGGTTATTGTGAGTATCATACGAGATAATGAGTATGAAGTTGCTTTGTGAACTGGAAACAGCTCAGATAAAGTTGGAGTTCTAGAAGGCCACCACACATGCCTATCACGGGGGTGAGACTCACTGCAAGGCAGAGGGGAAAGAAAAGGACGGCTGGGCAGGGGAAGGCAGAAACAGCCCCCCAGCAGCACAGCCACACACGGCCAATTCTGTTTTTCAAACACACCAGTCAGGTAAATCCTCTCACTCACACGGAAAAGAAAAAGCAAGTGTTATTTTTTGAAGCCCTTTTTGCATAGAAAGGAAAGAAGAAGCCAGAAAATATGTTTCCCCCACAAACACAAGCATATTCCTGTGAAGAACCTCAAAAATCAACCTCTTCTAACTTCCCTTCTTATTTAAGGTTAGAACAACTGTTTCAACAGTAAAATGCACTTAATTTGCTTCCAGTCTTCTTAAAACTTTTCTCAGCTCATAATTTGTTCAGTGAAAATTCAGATTAGGAAATTCTACGGTGTTATAGTATACATTTGTTTATACAAAACATATAGCATATGTGGTGTTTCTAAAAGAATATATGATTATAGAGGAAATGCAGAGAAAAATTATATTAAAATGCTCAATGTAATTTTTAGGTGTGATTTGGGGTGATTATTATTATGTTTTTGTACTTCTTAGAAACTGGTAATGACTTGGTATTTTTTTTTTTTTTTTTGGTTTTGGTTTTTCTTCGGTACCGGGAACCGAACTCACGACCTTGTGCTTGCCAGGCAGGCGCTTTGCCGCTGAGCTAAATCCCCAGCCCCTGACTTGGTATTTTTGTTCATTTGCTTGCTTTTTAAAAATATTTAATTTTGAAACAAAGTCCCTTAGGTTGCCCAGGCTGAGCCCGAACTCAGGATCCTCCTGCTTCAGCCTCCCAGATTGCTGGGATTATAAGCATGTGCCGCTATGCCCAGTTTGTATTTATTTCTTGAATTCTATTTTATATCATTTACTTTTTTCTTTGAGTACCGTATTTTAAAAATTGTGCTGTTGAACCATTTTTTGAATATGGTTGGTGAAATCCCATGTCTTTGTTCCTAGAATGCAGCCTGAAAGTGAACTCTGGCTGGTGTTGCGCCTCAAAGAGCGCTTATATAGATAGCTCGCTCCTCATTGCAACAGTTTCAGCAGTCTCTTTGTTTCCGTGGATTTTACAGGTTTTGCACCACTTGAAAACTTTTGCACCACTTCATTTAATCACGCTTATGACGCAACTGATCTTTCAGTTACTAGCAATGTGAGGTGCAGCCCGATTTCCAAGAAGGAAAGTTTGAGAATCACAACTTCCTGTGCAAAACTTGGGGTTTTCATAAGCGCACAGGGTGCAAAATGTGTAGGAGAAATATATGTCATTCTTCGTTTGGTTGAGACATCTTTGTGGCATCCCACAAAGACTGAGAAATATTGGCTCTTCATCAATTACAAAAGAAAAGTAATTATGCCATCTTAGACATTTGGAATGAGATGGCAGCTTCATGTGAATGTGGGTGCATGCCATGTCAGATAAAGAAAATAGACCCTTCTGGGAGCACAGGGACGCAAGAACCGGCTCCACAAGATAAAGATTCATGCTTGTAATTATGGGTATTTACAGGTATGGCATATTAATCTCAAAGTAATGTTTTTAAACCCATTTTTGTGATATAGGATGAGGCTAATGATAAAAAATTAAATACATAGAGTGTACTCACAGTTATTGACATTACATGATACTTGTAAAAATCAGACTGGCTGTCTGAGTGTTGGAGTTTTGGTAGATGTTAATTTTAGTTCTCCAGTTTTTGTGATTTTTCTAAATGTTTACAATGTATACAAAAATTCAGCCTCTTTTAAAGCATGTTCATCATATTCTCTTTAGTTCAATTTGGTATTTCTATTATCATTAATTTTCTTTCAAATACCTTTTTACTGAGGCTCAATTAAATTTGGAGAAAAAGTGTACATAAGTATAAATTGTCAAGATTTTTTGTGCAGGATATGCAGCCACATTACCACTAAGCAGATTAGGGTAGTAGATTTCCAGCAGCCCATAATGCTCTCTGATGCCCCATCCCAAACTTTACTCCAGGTAACTACCATTGTAATGTGTTCCGCTATCACCAGAGGTTATACACTCATATTGAATTGTGTATAGGGGCAGTAATTTAATATGTATTCTTTTGCTTCTTGATTTTCTCATTCAACATTATGCTTATAAAAGTCATTCTATTCTTTCATGTAATTGGTTCATTTTAATTTTCCTACATTCTCAATATGAATAAGCAATAATTTATTCATATATTTTAATATCAGTGAGCATTTGGTTGATTTCAAGGTTTTGGTTATTGTGATTTAAAGAACTACATGTATTTTTATACATGTCTTTTGATAAAGGTAAATGTTCATTTTAGTTGGATAGACACCCAGAAATGGCACTGGAACAATATTGGTCTTCAGTATATCTTGGAAATGCATTTCTGTTGTGGCCAAACCAACTTGTCTTTGCATCAGCAATACTTAACAGTTTAAAGTGTTATATTTCCTGCAATTCCAGCTGCCTCAATTCTGGCCCTTCCTTGGAATTGTCAGGCCTTGTATTTTTACCATTCCATGTAGGAGCTTAAAGGACACTACACCGAGCAGAAGACCCGAGGTGCTTTGTCCACTGCATACGCCTCTCAGATGAGTGATGCTCATGTTTTCTTGCCTTCAATTGGAATAAGTCCTATTGCTTTGTCTTTCAGTCCTTGGTTGTTTCTTCCACACACTTTCTTCCATTAACACCCTCCAGTGATTTCTTTAAGTGTCCTATATTGTATTTTGTCAGTTCTGTAGCTTCCATTTCTGTTTTGACACGACTCATTACTTTTCTAAAATATACCACATTTTTACTCATTATATTTCTTTTTTCCTATAAATTCTATAGCATTTATAATGTTTTTGAAAAGGCCTTGGCCTGCTAATTTTTATAACTGTCATTCTGAGAGCTTGGTTTTATTGACTCTGTTTTCTCTGTATTGAGGTTCATATTTTCTTGACTGTTCTTATTTTCTATAATTTTTATGCTAGTCTAGAATATTGTACATAAATGGATGGAGAAAATGAATTATGCATTCTGTTTTAATTCTCTACAGGAACTGTTTAGCTGTTGGATGATTAGGATGGACAGGTGGCCATTCATACGCTTCTTAGAGTTGAAGTGAGCTGGAACTGAGGTGTACATTTAATTGGATTGAGTTTACCTAGGATCAGTCTGTTCCCCACATTTCTGCATGGCCTTTTTATTTTTGTCAGTATTTGAGCTCAAATGGCTTAGGTTGTAGTTACAGGTATTTGAGTTCGTATATTCCAGCAACACCTCCAACTTCAAGCACCACACAGTGTTGTGTAAAATGTGTAACTGCTCTTCTATTCAATTGATCTCCTGTATTACACCCCTGAAAAATTTTGTCTGTATAAAGTCAACATTGTGGTTGGAATGGGAACTGCCAAGCTGGATGATTTACTTCTATGTTTGGAACTCTTCCTGAATACAGTTTATTTCATCATCTCAGTTTTCTAAAGCGCACCTGCTTTCTTGCTATCATTGCAGTCTGTCTTTGAAGTCCTGCTCCTTGGTTCATCTCTGGACTGATCATGCACAAAGACACTAAACACCTTTAACCATGTATGACAGGCTTGTTTCCTTAGGTTAGCACTTGCATTATGTGGCAGTTAGGGTTGAATATCAATTTAATTGGCTTTGGGATCCCCCCAGGGACCGGAGGGGCACACTACTGGGTGTGTCTGGGGGGGTCATGGAGGCATGGTCTTGGGGTCTATGTCTAGTCACTGGCACTTTCTTTTTGGCACTGTTCCCTTGCGTTGCTTCCTGGCCACCATGAACTAAGCAGCTTTGTGCTACCACACCCTTCTCCCGTGATAGGCAGTGGGAAAATGACGACCATGGACTGAATCTCCTCCAAAAGTGAGCCAAATTAACCCTCTCCTCCTTTAAGTTGTGTGTTGACCTGTTGTAGCTAGCAGTGGGAAAGTTAACAAATACACACAGTGTATATTTTCCCAGTTTTTGCCTTCAGTCTTTCTTTGCCATTCTGCTTCACATATGTCTGTTTGAAACTGCATGTAAGTAGGTCTAAAAAATCTTGCCTGATATTCTTTGTTCATTAATCTAAGTATGTAATCCATTCAGTTAATTGACTTGAGGATACATTTGGGTTTAAACATTGCATTTTATTTTTTCCTATCTAAATTTCCTGTCCATATTGTGTTTGTTATATAGTTCTTTAAAGAAATATCTTCTGCATTGATTATATATATGTATACACACACACTATTTGTGTCTTTGTGTCTTTCCTAGCTTGGAAAAATTGCTTTTTTGTTTTATCCACTTAGTAGTTAGTAATCCATATCAAAGAATATCTTTTCCTGGATATTCCTGGTTAAAAAAATGACATAACTATTTAAGTCCATTTGCTCCTTTCTTTTTCAATATTTATGCAATTGCTTTCTTAACACAAGGTAATTTTATTTGAATTTTGGTTTGTTAAGTGTACCACTCCTAGCATAGCTTAAAAAACAGAAGTTTATTATGAAATTTATTTAGGTCTGAAATCAAGGTCCTGGAAGGACTATGTCTTCTTTAGAGCTTCAAGGGGAAGACTTTTTCTTGCCTCATCCAGTTTTAGGAAATCCTGTGCATTTCTTGGTTGTGACTGTAAAACTCCAGTGTTTGTTTCTATTTCTACATGGTTGTCTTCCATGTGTGCGTGTTCAGCATGATGTCATCTTAACTAATGACATCAACTTTGATGGTATTTCCAAGTAAGTTAATTTTCTGAGGTCCTGGAGCTTAGGTTTTCTACTTCTTAATTTTTGATGGACATTGTTCAATGTAACAATCAGTTAATGTTTATTTAGGTTTACCTACACATTCATATTTAACATTTTGATTATTTCTTATATTTCCCAACCTTTAAGTGGGACCTTTTTTCTTCTCATTTAAAAGTACCTTTACAGGGGCTGGGAACATAGCTCAGTGGCCTAAGCACGTGCCTGGCAAGCGTGAGGTCGTGAGTTTGATCCGGGGGACAAAAAAAAAAAAAAAAAAAAAAAAAAGTACCTTTGCATATAGATAAACTAGCTGAAAACTCCCATTTTTTCAAATATTGTTTATATGGCATTTCCTTTTTGCATAATTTTTTCTGTGCGTGGAATATGAGTTTAATTAATTGCTTTAGAGTGTTGGAGATATTTTCCCACTGTTTCCTAATCTTCATTGTTGATTGAAAAGTTAATCAACAATTAATAATAGGGGTGTTTCAATTCCTCTAGATTCCTTTAAGACTGTCCCTCAGATATTTAGAGTTTGGTGTCTCACTTTGATATTTCTGAATATGCATTTTTAAATGTGTATGTGCATATATTCATTCATTCATTTGCTGTACTTCATATTCTTCAGGCAGCTTGAACCTGGGCTGAGACATTCTATAGATTGCAGAAACACTCACAGATTTCTTTATAAATATGCCCCCTTCAGGCATTTCCCTTCCTTTTCTTCTTTAAATCCCTTTACTGAAGTTGCTTTTAGAGGTGTGTCTCATTATTCATTGCTGATATTGATCCATTGTTGATTTCCGGGTTTCTACAGTTATGATTGACAAATATATTTGATATAATTTCAATCTTTTAAAATTCATTAAAGTCTAGTTTGTGGTCAACATATGATCTACATTGTATGTGCACTTAAGAAGAATGTGCTACCATTGGGTGGAATGTTCCATATGATGTTGGCAGTTCTACATGGTATACAGTATTTGGCAAGCTCTCTGTTTCCTCAATGATTTTTCTCTCTTGATGATTTGTTTTTTGTTGAAAGTGGGGTATTGTAAGCCTCTAGTATTATTGTATTTCTATGTGTTTCTCTTTACCGTTATTCGCTTTATATATTTAGAAGCTCCAATATTTACAAATATTATATCCTCTTGGCGAATTGATCTCTTTATCGTTATATACTGAGCTGGTGATCTCTTGTGACAGCTTTTTAAATGTCTATTTCATCTTCTGTAAGGTTAGCCATCTTGCTCTCTTTTGATATTTACATGGAACATCTTTTCCCACCCCTTTACTTTCTACATACAGGGTGTATGTGCTTGAAAGTTAAAATGTCTGCTATTGGTAGCATATACTTGGATGTTCTTTTTAAAACAATATTTATTCAGCCACTCTGTATCATTTGATTAGAGATTGAAATTTACTTATATTTACTGAAATTACTGATGGTTTTGTAGTTACTATTGTCATTTTGTTACTTTTGACTATTTTCATAGTTTCCTTGTTCATTTATTCTTCTCTTGCTGTCCTCCCTTGTATTCGATGATTATTTTTTAATTGATATGTTTCTATTCTGCTTTTGTGTATCTACTAGAGTCTTTTCTTTGTGGTAATCATAAGGCTTACATAAATACCTTACAGTTATAACAGACTTTCTAATGCTGATAAAAATTTAACATTAATCACACACAAGATTTCTACACCCTCCCTTCTCCTTTTCTCCCACACTTTATGTCATCGATATCACAATTTACAATTTTTCAGGTTAGTTCTGAATATATCATGCAGATAGTAAGTACAATGTACAATAAAACTGCACACCACCAATAGACGTTTCTAACATTAATAATTATACTGTTTAAATGTGTACCTTCTGCCAGTGGATGTGTTTAGAATTATGTAAATGTGTTACTGGTCCCAGCCCAGTCTTGAGTGTCAGCTCCACAAGGGCTGAGTTCTCTTTGTTCATGCATATATCCCGAGAGCCTAGAACAGGGCCTAGCACACAGTAAACATTCAATAAAGATTTACTCGTGAATGAAAAAAAACATTTTGCTAGTTATTCTTAATGGTCTCATTTTATATTTTATACTAGAGTTAGTAGTGATTTATACACTATCATAGGTATACTAGAGCATTCTTAATTTGACTACATACTTATTTTGAAGGTGAGTTTCATATTTTATATGTGTTTCTGTTACTAATTATTATTCTTTGGTTTCAACTTGAGAAATTCCCTTTCACATTTCTTACAGAGCAGGGGTCGTGGTGATAAACTCCCTCAGCTTTATTGTCTGTCAAAGTCTTTATCTTGCATTAATTTCTGAAGGACAGCTTTGCTGAGCATAGTGTTCTTGATTGTAGTTTTTAAAATTTTTCCTTCTTTCAGCACTTTGGATGTATCCTGTCCCACAGAAAGAGAAAATACGCAGTAGTCCTGTGATTGGGTGTAAGGATCTCAGTGAATCTGCACCCTTGGACTGTGAACTTCACAAGTGCTTCTTAGTTTGCTATTTTTTTCACCCCCATTGGGTGGAACAAGATGGCTACAGGGAACTGCGTATGAATACATCTCTGTCCCAAGTGGAAATCTAGGGCAGCTGATATTTCCTTTCCTCCAGGTGGGGATTAGACTCTGATAAAAATCTAGTCAGGTAGACCCTGACAGAATGGTTTCTTTTGAGGTAGGCCTTAAGAACAGGTCAGACTGATGCATTTAAATGTATTTTCTTTCCTCCACTTCTGGAAGTTCAAGGGGATTTTTCTCTGATCTCACTGTGTGAACCTGATGAAATCCTTGGAGACAAAATTCACAAAAGTGTTAGGGTCCACATAACACTGCGCCCCTTAGAATTTTCACCTCTTATAGTTGTCTACACTGAATTTCTAGGAGATCACCATCTAAAGCTCAAATTTTCCTCCTCTGGTTTTTGTGAAGACGGGTTTCTTCTTTGCAAAATTGCAATTCTCTGTAGTCTCCTTTCTAGCTCCAATTTTGAGGGTAGTAATTTGCCTGTGACCTCACTTTTCTGACAGATATAAGAACTGTTGATTTTTAAAGCTTCTTCTGTTTTTGCTTGTTGCTAGAATGGAGTGGTGACCTCTATGCCCCTTATGCTGGGAACTGAAACCTGTATTTTTAAATCTACCTTTGGATTTAGATTTTCTGTGTTCACTTTGGTAGCACATATACTAAAATTGGATTCAGATTTTTCATAGAAGAAAATAGTCTCTGCCTTGGAGGATAAAAGCCTCTTGCCCAAGGTGCGGGGAGCTGATCACTGAATCGAGAGTCCTAGAACGCAGTGTGCATTTTTCACCTAGCTCCCCTGCTTTCATACCAGATAGATTTCCTAACCCCGAGATGCCCCTGGACCTCCAGATAAGGGACTGGTTGTTGTCCGTTATAAGGATAGGTATCACTGACTTTCTGACTGAGGAAAAACTGTTGTGATGTTTCTTAAACAAATGTTAAACAAACTTCCATTCATTTTCCTCAATATTTACATGTTTTTTATGTCTCCACTATTTGAGCTTTTGGTAGTTTTCAATTCTGAATCAGATTGGTTCTTGATTTTTTTTTTCCACCTGCTACTTGTTCAGAATTCAGGTTCCTCATTTTTTCAACTGCCTGCATTCTAGTTTCTAAAACTTTCTTCCTATTGTCTCCTTTCCTATTTTCCCCAGTCCTCTGGGTTTATGTTTTAAAAATCCTTTTATTGCAATTTTAATAGGGTTTGGGGAAGTAATGAAAGTCAGTGTTCATTTTTAATATTCTGTCTTTACTTGGAGGTGATATCAAATTTATGCCTTAATAATTTAACTGTTATAATCAATAGCTTAAATGTCATGTAGGAATATTCCAGGAATAATATACCAAGAACTGGTAGAATCTAATATGATTAAGAAGAGTAATGACTACAATTTTATGTGGCTATGATATTGCTTGTTTTAAAGATTGTCTAAGTTTAAGGCACCCAGCAGGAATGTTTTGTTAATTTAGGTTGGCATTACCAGGAAAACATATCATCAACTGGATGTCTCCTTAAACATTATCTATTGAAGTAAATCTTTCATTTGTTCTTCAAACATTTAGACCTCCTATCATAAATCAAGTACTGGTTCAGGACTGGGAGGTAGAAACGAAGCGTATCTTACATCTAGAACATATTCAAAATATCTAAATGCGTAACTACAACACAATAAACCTAGCGAAAAGTACAACTTTTCCTAATGTCTCCAGGTGGTAGGTTTCTGAAATTCTTAATTTTTATAGGTGGCTCCGTTCTTAATCTCCACTTTGTGTCTTGCTGCCTGTACGTACCGCTCTCTCCTCCTTTATTTTGTGGACACATCCTGATTAGACTCCTTCCTCTCCAAAATGACTGTTTGAAAATATTTTGTATAAAGCACATTTTACTAAAAGTGTGATACCCAGAAAGTGTATTAATATGCAGTGCAGTGAAGCTAATTATGAAACTCAGATTTATGTTTGATATCCTTTTCAGCTGCCTTCTGCCATCTCAAACAATGACTATTTCTCCTCATTGATCACTGGACTTCAGTCTGGTTATGGGCCTTTTCTCTCTGTCTTTCTTTAACTCTCTCAAAAAATCATCTGGTTTCACAATATAGAATGAATAGATTTTCTTCAGTAAATTCTGGGTCTACATTTGTGGTGGATATCCCTAGTTTGATAAAATAAACAGTTAATATTTATATCGTAGTTTGTAGTGGGTCCACCACAAGGCCATATTCCATGCAATGATTCAGAGTATCACATTCCAATTGTATAGTGGCTTTATCATCTCCTTGTTCAAAGGCAAGAAAGAACTTGTGGGGTGGCCTGAGAAATTTTAGGACCAAGGCAGGGAGTATAATTTGTTACCTCCTATCAGTTCTAGCACCTAAAATTCTTCCATATGTCCCCTGTTACCTACAGGAGAGGCTGCAAAATGTCTGCTGTATGAGAAAATAGAATGTGTTTTGATGAACTTACAGGGTTCTTTCTGCCACTTCTTAAAGTTAAATTTATTTCTCGTGATAAACTCACGATTTTAAGCAGGCCTTTCTTTCTGATAATTCCAAATCCTTCAGAAAATTTTTCAATCAATTTCATTTCTTTGTTACATTTTCTGTTTATTTTACTGTCTTAAACTGCCCTACTTATTTTATGTATATTTAGATAAGTTCATGTAGTATGAATATATAGTTTGATATTTTAAAAGTTTTACTAATAACACTTGAAGAATTTTTTTTAAATGGGTTGATACTGCCTGCTGCACTTTGACACGATACTACTTGCTTTTAGATTCAGTTTTTACCATTGTGTTCAATGTCAGAAGGCTGGAATTTTTGATTACAGTTAAAAATCTGTCCTTACATTGTAAGGAAATTTCTTTCATTGTCCTCTACAGATTCCTTAGTTACCTCTTTCAGCTTGTCAGCTGCTTTTAAAATTTTTATTTCTTACCTGTTTTCCCTTTAGCTACCTTGATTTTTTGCTCTCTTTTTTTCAATTTTGATTGCTCCCTGGATTTCCATAATCAACTGGGTGGCTGTTTTCCACTCCTTGCACGGTCTCCCAAAGTGAAGGGAGTTAATGAGCACTTCAGTTACTTCTGTTTGCTTGCATTCCCAGACCTTCCTATTAATTTGTCTCCTGGTGTGTTGTACACTTTATGGTTATATTTTATACAGTTTTGCTTTCCAGAATTTTAATATGTGAATCAGCCTGATATTGAATTCACTTTTTATTTCTGTGAAAAACGTTACCAAGAATATTTGGCATTAGTCTGGTTTAAACAGAATTCAGGAAACACTTTCCTGTGGCTATGCTGTAGAGTGAAGAGATTATAATTAGAATAATCTGGGAAAAGCGATAAGATAGTCTGTTCAAATTTGTATTTGAAAAATATCTCTCAAATGGAAGCAACCATTTAAATGCATGCATTAGTTGACAGGCTAGCTGGTAGCCTGCTACTTTTCTTTCTGTTTTAGATAGTACCTTCTGGTGGGACTGTCTCTTTTGTAAACTAGGGGACTGAATATAATGAGTGAATGAGTTTTGTAGTTATCAAAGTAATGAAAGGATACAAACTTTTAATTTTTAGTTAGAAAGGGAATGAGCTTTTTTTTTTTTTTTTTTTTGGTAGTCCTGGGAGTTGAACCCAGTACCCTCCCACTGAACTCCTTGTTCATTCTTTTTTAATTTATATTTTGAGATAGGGTCTTGATAACTTGCTCAGACTACTCTCAAACTCATGCTCCTCCTAACTCAGCCTCCCAAGTAGCTGGGAGTGTACTTTTAGAAAGCTTTCCTTGAGGATGGTTGTCACTGCCTGAAGAGGAAGCTCTCTGAAGTTTAGGGTTAGAAAACTATTCCTTCCTCAGTTTCTCCAACAGGAACAGCTGCGTAAGCTTCTCCCGAGCACCAGGAATCTCTCTGTACTCCCACCTCCAATTCACGGAAGGGTGATGCACACATTGTCATAGTATAGTCAGTTTAACCATTTTGAATCGGTTTTGAGAGGTACCTGTGACCCAAGCATCTAAATTAGACCTCTGTCACATTTGCTAAAATTTTCAGGAAAAACTACTCTCTTCCCATCACCCCTCTTCAAGTCGTTATAGGGACCACATGTTTTGGAGCTGCAGGGAGCTCTTGCTACCATCACCAGGAGAGAGCAGGGCCTAAGGAAAAAGCAGAATGAAGACAGCCGAATCAAGAGAGGGAGAAAGACAATTTCAAATGGTATTTTGAAACTTTAGACCTAATTGAATCAAGTCAGTCATCTCTTAGACTTCTTGACAATGAGTTCCTTGCTACATTTTAATTTAAGGTAGTTTGGGTTAAACTTCTAATAACAACTAAAAGTAGTGTAAGTAAATCTCTTGATGACCTAGATTTTATACACACACACGTAGTGTCACCAAGGGAGAATATCACTTTTAGGAAGATGCTCTGGTTGGGATGTGGTTTAAATGTGCTCTAAGTTCATGCCCTGAAAGCTTGATCTGCAGTGTGGCAAGGTGAGAGGTATGGAACCGTGAAGAGGAATGGCTTACTGAGAGGTCTTTAGGTCAGGGGATGATGTCCCCAGGAGGGACCGTGGGACTCTCACTTCCCTGGCTTCCTGTTTCGAGAGTCATACATGTAACTCCATGAAGCTGTATGTTACAGGCATGGGGCCTCTTAGCACAGCTGAACTGATGTCAGTGACATGCTCTGGAACCTTCAAAAATGTGAGTTAAACAGACATTCTTTCTTTATAAAATTATCCTCTCTTGGGTGTTCTGTTATGGTAATGAAAAAATGAACAAACACAGACTGCAAGGAAGGGCCTTCCCTATATTGCTTACTACCCTATCTCTACCTATACTCATAGTGACTGGAACACAGACTGTGCTATATTTCTCTCCAATTTGATTTTGCGATCTGGAAAGTGATCTTGTCTAAGTAATGTTCCACTCCTTCCTGGAGCAATAAAAACTCCAGAGAAGAGTCTTAACAGATAGGTAAGTTAAGTCCAGGTAGAGAAGTCCAATGAGACACAAGGAGGGAGAATAACAAAATACATGAAATAACAAGCAATTTCTTATTCACAGATCCATGGTAGGCAAGGGATACCAAAGAAGGTCAATGGAAGGGTCACGAGGGCAATGTAGTCAAGCAGCAAGTGGAGAGTGAGAAGACATTTTTGGGAGTGCAGGGCATTACATAAATCAGCTTCCCACAGAGAGTTCTAATTGGTGGGTTTAGAGGGAACAGGTGCAAGTTCTGTGAGCATCACACTGTGACTGAGACTGGCTCGCGTGGCATGTATACATGGCCCATGCAGGGAAGGAGGCTCATTGAGGCGAGTGAAGGTTGTTTGCACCCATGTGTCCAAGGGGGAGGTTGTCATTAGAAGGTAGTTGTGCAAGATGTCTAGATTGACCATGTTGAGAAAGTAGGAGGAGGCGAAGAACTGGAAACCCTGTCAAGGGTGATTAGACCTTGTTTTTGAAATGATAAAGTTGAACCTGGATTCAGAACAGATGCCAGGGCACCATAAAATTTTAATAATTCATTCAATATGTATAATAAATATTTATAGGTTGCATAAATGGTTGATTTAATTAGCTCAATTTAATTTAATAAATGAATTCTATAGTAGGTACTTATTTTGTACAAAGCTCTATCAGGATAAAGTGACAAAGAAAAGAGGAGAGAGGTACTGTCTTATAGTTACTGATATGCAGGGAATGAGGCATACAATAATGTAAGAGAGTAAGAGGAGGCTAAAGGAAGTGGAAGTTATCTGAAGCAGAGCTAAGTTCTCTGCAGGATGCAGAGTTGGACCACTTCTGTGTCAGTACTGTACCCTTGTTAACTCTTTTATTTGGATGCAGTACTTATACATAGTTTCTTTATCTGTAAAATGGGGATAAAACTTGTTTATGTAGATGTCATGAAGATAAGTCAAGATATCCTAATTAATATGATTGAAATATGTATGTTAGTGTTCCATTACAGCTATTTTCATCTTAGGAAGAGGAGATGTCTAGAACATATTTTAAATTGTGAAGAGGAAAGAAATGGAAATGAAGTAATCTTTAAGAGTTGTGTACTTATTGTGACTAAAGTTAGTATCAACTGTAAAAGATCCTCACAGTCATGATTTGAAATACAAAATAATCTAGCAAAATCTTTATTTAGTGGTAATATTTATATAATGGCACATTTTTTGGGGGAGGAAGATTAGCTAAAATACATATTCTTGGTAAACAGGAAAAAAATCTGATACATATATTGCACTTTTAAAATGTTTAATAAAAGAAGCATTTTAAGTTATGATTATAATGATGGATTTTTTTTGACTAGACACTCCACAGGAGAAGGAATTTTTAAAAGTATGCTAATTGCTTGCTATGAGGTAGCTTTGCTGAAGATTAAGTACTAGACAGCTAACTGGAGGTGGACTTCTTGTTTTTAGTATACAATGCTTAAAACTCATAAAATTTGAGGAAACTTTGTAAAGTCTCATTCAGGAATTAATGTGCTGTGTTGTTAAATGCCTTCTGTAATTGCTGAAAAAATTTTTAATCTTTAGCTCATAGTGAAGTGACAGTTTACCAATGGCTTCTGGCTACAAAGAAAAATGGAGTCTCATTTGTAGAGGAAATAAAGTTTTCAGTGTGTTCAGTACTGCTGGAAAACACATCTCAGAAGCGTTGGAGGGTCCTACCTGATATAGGATCATAGGGAAGAAACAGAACAACATGGTGTAATAGAAGAAAGAACATAGAATTTGGAAATTTTAATAACTAAGATAAAGTTGTATGCCCTTGGGCAAAATAATCTTTCTGCATTCCAGGTTTTCCATGTACAGAAGAAAGATAGTGGTGTTAACTTCATAGGGATTTTATGAGGATTAGAAATACACAGGATGGCACATGTATTTTTAGAAAATAGTAAGCTATCAATGTATAGTAGCTCTTCTTACTAGATATTATATATTATCTCCCATTATGAATAATAAACATTTATCAAGGAATTTCTACTTCAGTTTCTATGCAGTAATGAGAAATAGTGTAAACATGTGAAGATAAAAGAATAAGTCCTGGAAACCCTAAGGCAGAATGATGTGAAGAAACCACAGACCCAAAATGTTTAGCAGCATCGTGCAAGATTTTGGTAGACACTGCCTGAGTCTCAGTGACTTCACAGTTGATGAGTAGCTACATTTAGTAGTGCGGCTTAACTCTGCATTGCCCCAGTGTGGCCCAGTACTACAGACAGACTGTGAGATGAAGCAGCCGCAGCACCGGCTCTGTGCTTCTGTTATTCTCCATGTGAAGTAAGCATGAGTCTAGCTTCTGGGAGACGACAGAGTTCTCAGTCTTGGCTTCTAATGCTTTTCTGCCCTTGTCCCAACTCTCCTGTGCTTTCCCTCACTTATCCTGCTTCCTTTTCTGCTAGTTTATTGAAAAACCCTCTGACCTTCTCAAAGCTGGGCTCCTCGGGGGTATTCTCCACCTATGTCACACCGTGAAAGCACTCAACCCTTCATAAGAAGAATATACACATTGGCATATTGAAAGAAGTCACTTTCAGGAAGTTTCGTTCTTTTATGTTAAACTCATCAACTCTCCAGATTTATTTTTCAGCACATATGACTTTATCTACTGGTCTGGTATTATCCTTAAAAAGTCACAACTTTTTCTGAGAAGTGACTCTATCTTTACATAAATAGTATAATCTATTTACTATGGCTTAAAATCTCTTTTAGCTTTAGTCAGATGCATTTTCCCCTCTCGTCCACCCACCACCCCTTTCTTTAGAAGGAATCTTGCACAACTGTCCAGCATATGAAAAAGATAAACCAGAGCCACTGCGCTGAAGTCTAGTCTGTTCTCTGTTCTTCCATCCTGCTGTCTGCACGTTGCTGCAGGACCTCCGAGGAGTCTCAGCCTGGGGAAAGGCTTTTGAAATCCTCGGGGTTAGGGAAAAGGGAATTAGAATTCTGAAGGCTTAAATTTTACTGTTCCAACATCAAATTGGTCTGTGTTACTGATAGGGTTAATTGTTTTATCTGTAAAATAAGTGGATTAGAACAGTGGTTCCCAATTTTGGTTGAGTACAGAGTCACCTGGGGAGCTTTTAAAAAATCCTGATGCTTAGGCTTTACTCTATATCAATTAAATTAGAATCTGTGGGGCTCGACCCAGACAGTGGTATTTTTAACAGCTCCCCTCACCCCCGGTGATTACAATGTGCAACCAAGTTTTAAATCTATCAAATAATTTTGTAGCAATAATATTCCACAAGTCCACGTGTCTAATCAACTCGTGTGGTAAAAATGTGTAGATTTGAGTCATTTGTCTGTAGTACTCAGTGAGGGTGGGAGGTGAAGGTGGGTGTAAAGGTTTGAACCTAGAAGGGAAACATTTTTGAAATTATTTTAGTAGATCAATATTTTGTGCAAAACATTTAACTTTGTTATATCCCTGATGGTTATTGTTTTTACTTGCTATAAAATGAGGTTCATAACTGAGAAATCATATTTAAATGCAATGTTATTATTTTTGTACCAATAAAAATACTATCTGTTAATATGATCAGTCAAGAATTACACCTGACTATTTTATTTGCAAAATAAATAGAAAAGGTAGATTGACTACTAAAGTGTAAGATATGGTTAATATCCCTCAGTTGCTGGTATAAATTGAAGACAGATTGAAGCAACTTGTTGATAATAATGGAAATTTCATTTACTAAGACACTGATTCAAGTAAAAAGTATCTTCCTCAGAAAGGGAAAATAATCAGAATCACTGATATGTGTTTCTTGTCTCATATGAAAATTATTGCTTCAGCAAAATCTTTGAATTAAGAAAAACTTTTATTGCTTACAATTGTTCCTAAAAGATGCAGAAATTGGATGATAATATTCTCACTACAATCTCCAAATGCCAAATGAATTTATTATGATTGGATACAGTGAATACCAAATAGTTTAAAAATGATAGCATAGAATAAAATGATTGATATTAGGTGTTAGATGCATAACTAAACAGAAATGCTTTTTTATTTTCTTATTACCAAATCTATGTACATATTTCTCTCATATTTGTATGGCTAATAGATATTCAAGATGCATATAGTTTAACTTATACTTTTATCAAAGTAGTTTTTTTCTGGAAGTTGGTAACCTTTAAACAAATGAAAAAGTACAGTTATCATTTGTGTCAGTGCAATGTATTAATAATCTTGTTATCTTGTCTTTAGGCTTTTTGTTAGCAATAGATTTGCTAACAACTGCACAAAATATAATTTTTTACATTTTCTGGACAGAAAGGTCACCCAATACTTTGTGATTCTGCATTTGAGTTTCCCTTCCCCAAGAGAATGGCTCATATCAGCCTTATTATTTGAAAGTGGCCTGAGCTGGTGGGTAATACACCTTGCATTGACAGGGTAGGAGCAAGTCCATGAGACAGTTTTTTTTTTTTGGTTTTTCTCCGGTACCAGGAACCGAACTCACGACATTGCGCTTGCCAGGCAGGCGCTTTTGCCACTGAGCTAAATCCCCAGCCCGAGACAGTTTTGATGACACATTTTCAAGTGAGCTGTGGCCATTTGTGAATAAGCCATGTTAGCAGTATGACCACTTTTACTGAGAGTGACTGTTAGTCAAGACAATCCACTACTTGGCTGATTTCCTAAATAACTTTGTCCGGATATGGAATGAAGTGGATGAGGGAGGACAGGGAAGGAGAGAGGGGTGAGGTCAGGGAAGAGAAAGGGAGGGAAATGGACTGTAACAGCGAAGCAACCACAACAGAAAGATAAATATTGGTGTTTTCACCAAATTTGAATGGCAGAGATTGGACCTAAATATAATTTGGTTTAGAAAAGTTAAACAGATAATATTTCTGACCTTTTATATGTTGCAACATAATTCTTAATTGTCATATATGTTGACATGTATCCAATTATTACAAATAGAACTCAATATTCAGTTATTAGTAAGTTGTTTCTTTTTAAAGAAAAATCTGTGAAATATTCCCTAAGGCCCCCTTAATATACTTATTTCCATAGGGACCCTTCCCTACTCTTAAATTGTTTATTATCCATACCGCCATTTCCTGGATCATTCATTCACAGCTTCAAGATGTTTTCCGTTTACTTCTTTCCAATCACTTAGCTCATATTTTTTTTTAAAACAGATGTAGACTTTTAGCTTCTGTGACAACAGTTGTCTCAAAAAGGAAGTTTGACACCAGATATAAGAATATTTCTCCAGCATGAATTGGCTAAGGCCAGGAACTAACAGCAGATTTTATCTCTGTGCTGTGGTTCAGACATGGTTTGACTGTGTCTCACAAACTTTCGTGTGTCGGAAGTTTGTCCCACGGTGTGATGATGTTGGAAGGTGATGGAAGCATTAAGAGGTGGGATTAGTGCAAGTTACTTGGGTTATAAGAGTGCTGTGCTCAGAAAAGACTGATGCCGGTCTTGTGGAGTGCAAGTTGTTCTCCCAAGTATGTTTTTATAAGACAGCAAGACTGGCTTTTTCCTACTCCTTAGCTTCTTGTCTTGCTGTATGATATCTTCTTCATCTATCCTTTCCCACCATGATGCTGTCAGCTGTTTTGTAAGACAGTCCAGATGTCCTCACCAGAACAAAGCAGAAGCTGGTGCTGTGTATCAACCTTAACTGGAACTATGAGCTGAAAGACCTTCTTTTCCTTATATATTATCTGGCCTCCGGTATTGTATTATAGCAATGAAAAAAATGGACTAATACAACATGTATTTTTGGCATACGGTATAGCATAGGCACAAAAGACATGTTTGGTAAGTGTTAGTTGAAGGACTCCATGAATAAATGTGCTAATAAAGAACATATACACTTGAAGAGTTGATTCTTTCATTCATATCTCATGAAGGATTTGTTTGTTACACCCAGATAAGAATTTCCAATTCAGTACAATATGTTATTTTCTTTTTTTAATCATTTTTCTGATTGTCAATAATAGAGAGAACATGGATAAGAACTCACATAAACTTTAATGTTCTTAGTTCTTCAACAAAGTCTCATATTTATTTATTTTTCTGTTTTCTGCAAAACTGACAATTAATGTTCCCCACACATAATAGTCTATGAAGTTCCAGCTGACAAGTGCTATCATTTTTTCCTTGAAAGCTGGTACTCAAATTTCTCAAAAACATCCCCAAATGCACTTTTTTTTGGTCCAAGATTACATTTATCTATCTATCATTTAATTAATTAATTAATTAAACTTCAGGCAGGCGTAAACAATGAAAAGCCTAAAGTCTAACTTCTTTTTGGTAAAGAAAATGTTAGGTATCTCTTGTATATTTCTGTGGTAATTTAAATACTTGGTCTATTTCCACTCCCCTTGAATCTGGGTACAAATGACTGCTGAAATCAAGAAAATATGGCAGAAGTTGTACTGTGTGACTTGTGAGACTAGATCATCAAAGGTAATAAGTCTTCCAGTTTGTTTTAATGCTGAACTGGGAAATGAGAATTCTGGGTCTTCTTAGGCCCCCATCCTAGTAAGACCAACTGCGTATGTCCTCAGTTTAATGTGCCACTTAAGGTCAGCCATGAAGAATCCATTGTGAAAAAGTAAGTCCCCAACCTCAGCTGTCCTACCCATTTGTATCACTTCCTAAACCTAAGAGGTAGAAATAAGCTATGCCGTGTTTGAATTCCTGACCTACAGCATGATAAAAGCTCTGTTTTGTGACAGTGGAATTTGGGGTGCTTTTTATGTAAGAACAAGTGGAAAATTTCAAGACAAAATTTGTTTTATGCTGAAGGATATATGTTACTCAAAAAAATTATAATCAGATGATTTTTATGCTGTGCCTTTTATAAATAATACCTCATACCAAATTTAGTCTGGAATATTTCAAATGTGTTTTACTTTTCTTACTCTTTCAAAGTTTGAAATCACTAAAAGACAAACTCAGTACCTCTTTTCAGCATATTTTGAACTCATTTGGATAATATTTCAATGTTACTTTAATTTCTACTTTCTTTTGAATAAATATAGGTTCCCACAGAGTTCTGCTGTCTTATATTTTTCGTAGCTGGAGCAATTGCTGTGGAGGCCTGATGGAGTCAAAGTTCCTGAAAGACATTGTACCTGGAGTGGGCTACTTTTCCACTGGACAGTCTTCTGGGATATGCTAATAGTTGCTAAAATAAAAAGTCATGGGGAGAGTGGGTGACCCATGACCCCACTGCCATTACAATCTGAGTCTCTGCCCTCTGTGCATCTGCAGCAGATGGGAGTACCTCACTCAGAAGGCCTGGGGACTGCTCTCACCAGAGTTTGCATGTGAGCCCTCTCTGCGCATGCCCTGCACCGAGGGAGTGGGTGCTCCAAGAGCTGCTAGTACTGTGGTTTGAGTCTGTGTTTACTCGCACCCCAACCCCCTGAGGGACTGCAGGCATGGGCAGTCAGTGTTTGCTGTTGGAGTTGCCCAGGTCTGGCAGTTGGGCACGTTCTGAACTGACTAAGAAGCAGAACCAGGCAGGCTGTGACCTGCTGCCACAATGGTTCCCAGCTGAACACCATGGAGAGAGCCAGGTATTTCCCATTTACTTCCTGGGGAAAGAGCTGGCAACCCAGGACCCTGCTGCCATTACAGTCTGGGTCTCTGCCTTCTATAACCCCATGGCAGACAGGAGTTCCTCACTCAGAAATCCCGGGAACTGCTTTCACTGGGGTTTGTGTGTGAGCCCTCCCTGCATGTGCCCTGCACTGAGTGAGCAGGCCCTCTAAGAGCTGTTGGTACCACAGTTTGAGTTTGTACTTTACTTGCACCCCAAC